>NW_004443956.1:17769012-17839766 GCF_000243295.1 Trichechus manatus latirostris | reverse complement strand
GTGGGGTTGTTAACCAATGTCATAAAACAACATGTGTACTACTGTTTCATAAGAAACTATTTGTTCTGTAAGCCTTCACCTGAAGT
This sequence comes from Trichechus manatus latirostris, assembly GCF_000243295.1. NCBI lineage: Eukaryota > Metazoa > Chordata > Mammalia > Sirenia > Trichechidae > Trichechus > Trichechus manatus. The sequence continues at coordinate 17,839,680 of NW_004443956.1, read as the reverse complement.
ACAATAAAAAACAAAACAAAACAAAGATGTCACCTTGAGGACTAAGCTGCACCTAACCCAAACCATATTTTTAATTGCCTCATATGCATACGAAAGCTCAATAATGAATAAGGAAAACTGAAAATGAACCGATGCCTTTGAAATTATGGTGCTGGCGAAGAATGCTGAATATACCATGGACTGCCAGAAGAGCGAATAAATCTGTCTCGGAAGAAGTACAGCCAGAATACTCCTTAGAAGTGAGGATAGTGAGACTTTGTCTCACTTACTTTGGACATGTTATCAGGAGGAACCAATCCCTGGAGAAGGACATCATGCTTGGTAAAGCAGAAGGTCAGCAAAAAAGAAGAAGACCCTAAACAAGATGGATTGACACAGTGGCTGCAAAAATAGGCTGAAACACAGCAAGATTATGAGGATGGTGCAGTGTTTCATTCTGTTGTGCACTGGGTTGCTATGAGTTGCAACTGATTCAACGGCACCTAATAACAACAACAACAAGGCCACTGCAATGCAGAATCCTAGCTTGAGAAACAATAGCACTGAGAAAAAAAATGACTGGCTAGATAATGCCCAATATATCCCTTCCTTAGCTACACGAGCATGGTGCATTATTTTTGTTGCCACGTGGTGTCATGCTGAAAGGCTGAGAAAAGCTTAAGATGTTTACCAGCCTAATGCTTGGGTGGATGAACATACCTGGCCCAACTTCTGGATTCTTACAAAGGTGATTATCCTGGACTTGAACAATGACATTCCCCAATAAATATTTCTTCCACCTTGTGTAAGCTTGGAAAAATCACACAACCTCATCACGGCTCATGTGCAAAGTATCGCTAATAATACTTGTCTCTAAATATCTTTACGAGGATTAAATGAGGTATCAGATAACTAAGTGCTTAGAGCAGCGCCTGGCCCCTAACAGCAATCAAGACATGTTGTTGTTATTATGATGATGGTCTTGTTACCATGGAGATGGATTATGAAAGTCCAAGAAGAGAGCTTCTCTCTCAAATTTTTAGTCACTTAACAATGCATGCACCCACCTCTGGCACTAAAAGGAAACCAGCAGTAGAAAATGTCCAACACAGTGGATGTATTTGGAATGGTAAATCACTCAGGCTGGTTCCTTTTAAAAACTTCGGCCTCTTCTTTCTTTTCCCACTCTCCTCTTTCCCAGGCAAAGCAAGGCACCCGCATCTTGGAGTAGGGGTAGAGAAACCTATGCATTTGCAATCTGAGAATGTTCCCAGAAGTCACCTCCTCCAACGGTAAGTCTGCCCACTAAAATGTGCCTCATGCCCTTCAGGAAGCTGAAGGTTCTTGAAAGCCCAGTGGGCGAGTGTGAGCGTCTGCACTTTTGAGGCCACCAGGTGTATACTCAATACTTGAGGCTCACACTGATAGCCTGATGCTCTCCGAAGCCCCAAAGAATGGAGTTTAAATTCTAGTTAAAGTCAAAGAAATATAAACAAACAACCTAGCAGTAGCAGCTGCAACAGCAACCACAAAATGTCCTGGCTTCTTGGCAACTCACAACTTACCTTCATACAGCCAGTCGCTCAGGCCATTGTAAATGACTCCTTCCTTCCCGGTAGAAACCACACGTATCACCTGCTTCCCGACTTGTGCACAGTAGTAGATGTTATTTTCAAAGATGAATATCTAATTTGGAAAGAAAAAAAACCACAGAGTATTAACCAAAGAAATGGTTATGAAATAGGGTGGTCTTAAAAAAATAAAGAAAGAAAGAAGAAATCCTGATGGCGCAGTGGTTAAAAGCTCGGTTGCTAATCAAAAAGTCAGTGGTTTGAACCTGTCGGCCACTCCGCAGGAGAAAGATGTGGCAGTCTGCTTCCATAAAGATTTACAACCTTAGAAACTCTATGGGGCGGTTCTAGTCTGTCCCAAAGGGTCACTATGAGTTGACAACAATGGGTTTTTGTTTTTTTTTTCTTTTAACTGAAATCAGCAATGTGTTTTTCAGTTTCTTGTATTTATTTGCTAGGACAAAGGTAGTCTTAGGATAATTTGGGGTTCACTCACAACCAATATAATTTATATTTAAGTACTAATCAGAGATAAATTTCATAGGGTTCACTCAATTTTCTCACTACCATGACTGGACAATTTATGGTTTGAGTACTTCTGGTTATTTATTTATTTATTTTATTGCACTTTAGGTGAAAGTTTACAGGGTAAATTAATACACAAATTATTTTGTGACATTGGTTGGTTATTTTTTTAACTGGCATTTTAAAATTTATTACATTATTAGCAGTTAGCATAGTGCTTGTGTGTCAACTGTATTTAAGTTTCATAAAAGGCAAATTTCAGTAACTGAGATAAGGTACTTAGCATAATGCCTGTAAGCATTATGCTAAGCTTAGCATACAGAAACAGGTGGGGGTTGGGGACTCTGGTTCGGCAGTTAAGGAGGCTCCTACCCATCAATTGATCCTCAGCCCTGTACTGAGCTAGACCAGACATAGAATTCCAAGATGAAATTTTTGACCTCCAGGAAGTTATAACATGCTCGATAATATATTAACATATGCACAAAGTGACTTTTGGCCAAGATCAACCAGGGCTGAAGAATACAGTTCAGACTTTGAAGTGAAGAGCATGATGGCGAAGGCTTACATGTTCATCATTCTTGCGTTTCCATCTGTTCCAGTCATTCCTTGTCAAGGCTCTCTGATGATGCCACCATCCTTCATGAAGCCTTCTTTGGTGCTAGCGTCCGTCCTTCTACACCACACTACCTCAACACATTGCCTCTGGCTCTTCACTTTTACCTTACAGACGCCATGGTTATTTCATAAAGGTCTAATATCAGCCCAACTCTTCTGATAAGCACTACCCTTTCTTTTTGAAATTTTTTGAACAGTTTATTGGGTGTTAGGTGAATGTTTACACAGCAAATCTTTTCCATTCAATAATTCATACATAAATTGTTCCGTGACATTAGGTGCAATCCCCACAATATGGCAGCACTCTCCCCATTTCCATCCTGGGTTCCCTGTTTCTATTTGTTTGGTTTCCCTTCACCTCCCTGCCTTCTCATCTTTGTTTTTTGGCAAATGTTGCCCTTTTGGTCTCATATAGTTGATTGTTCTAAGGAACACATTCCTTACAGGTGTTATTGTTTATTTTATAGGCCAGTCTATTATTTGGCTGAAAGGTGGCCTCCAGGAGTGGCTTCAGTTCCAACTTAGAATGGTGTCTTAGGGCAATAGTCTCAAGGGTGCCTCCAGTCTCTATCAGACCAGTAAGTCTGGTCTTTTTTATAAACTTGAATTTTGTTCTACATTTTTCAGCCATTCTAACCAGGACCTTCTATTGTGTTCCTGATCAGAGTGGTCAGTACTGGTAGCTGGGCACCATTTAGTTTTTCTGGTATCAGGTTAGAAGAGGCTTTGGTTCATGTGGGTCATTAGTCGTTCGGGCTAAGTGCTTCCTTGAGTCTTTGGTTTTCTTCACTCTCCTTTGCTCTAGACAGGAAGAAACCAATTGTTGTATCTTAGATGGTCACTTGCAAGCTTTAAAGACTTACCAAACCTGGATGTAGAATAGTATCTTTATGAACTTTGTTATGCCAGTTGACCTAGAGGTCCCCCGAGACTATGGTCCTTAGCCTTCAAGCCCTGTAGCTCAGTTCTGCGGGGTGTTTGGTTATGTCTAAGAAGTTTCCATAACTGTGCCCCCATGTGCTCTAGTACATATATGAAGTTACATGCAGCACTTACAAATATATTTGTAGAAATATCAACAACCATACCTATATATGAATGAGGGTGTACTCTCGTACATCCTCCCACATCTATTTAGAATACATTTCTATCTATGTATCCACTCACAAATAATTGTTTGTTATTACTGTTGTTGCAGGATTGTATACATTATGGTTTGTACCGCAGTGGCCCTTTATTCTTGCATACCTCTCAGCGTCTTCCTTTGCCTTGGTCATGTTGTACTGATTTCCCCAATATTGTGTATTGCCTTTCCCTTCCAGAATTAACAAGTGTTTACTGTCTAGTTAGTGATTCTCCCTCCCTCACACTCTCATCCCTGGTTATCATCAAAAAATGTTTCTTCCTGTGTGTAAACCTATTCTTGAGTTTTTATAATAATGGTCTCATACAATATTTGTCCTTTTGTGATTGACTTATTTCAGTCAGCATAATGTCCTCCAGATTCATCCATGTTGTAAGATGTTTCGTACATTCATCATTATTTTTTATCATTGCATAGTACTCCATTGTATGTATATACCACAATTTGTTTACCCATTCATCCATTGATGGACACTTGGGTTGTTTCCATCTTTTTGCTATTGTGAATTATGCTGCAGGAAACATGGTTGTGCATATGTCTATTTGTGTCACAGCTCTTATTTCTCTAGGATATATACATAGGAGTGGGATTGCTGGATCATATTGTATTTTTGTATCTAGCTTTTTAAGGAAGTGCCATGCTGTTTTCCACAGTGGTTGTACCATTTTAGAGTATAAGAGTTCCAGTCTTCCCACAACCTCACCAGCGTTTGTTGTTTTCTGTTTAGTTTTTTTTTTAAATCATTGCCATTGTTGCTGGGGTGAGATGGTATCTCATTGTAGTTTTGATGTGTATCTCTCTAATAGCTAATGATGGAGAGCAACTCTTCCTGTGTTTGTTAGCTGCCTGAATGTCTTCTTTGATGAAGTGTCTGTTCATATCCATTGCCCATTTTTTAATTGGATTGTTTGGTTTTCTGTTGTTAAGGTGTTGAAGTTTTCTATAAATTTTAGAGATTAGATTCTTGTCAGATATGTCATTGTCAAATTTTTTTCCCCAGTCTGTAGGTTCTCTTTCTACTCTTTTAGTGAAGTCTTTTAATCAGCATAAATATTTAATTTTTAGGAGGTCTCAGTTATCTAGTTTATCTTCTGCTGTTTGTGCATTTTTAATTATGCTTGATAGTCTATTTATGTCATAAATAGGTCCCCTAACTTTGTCCTTATGTTTTTTTCCATGAACTTTAGAGTTTTAGGTTTAACATTTAGGTCTTTGGTCCATTTTGAGTTAGTTTTTATGTATGGTGTGAGGTATGGATCCTGTTTCAACTTTCTGCAACTGGACATCCGGCTTTGCCAGCATCATTTGTTAAAGAGACTATCTCTTCCCCATTTAATGGACTTTCACCCTTGGTCAAAGATCAGCTGTCCACAGTTGGATGGATTTATTTCTGGATATTCCATTCCATTCCATTTGTCTGTGTGTCTGTTGTTGTACCAGTACGAGGCTGTTTTGACTACTGTGACTGTATAGTAGGCTCTGAGACAGAAGTGTGAGTCCTCCTACTTGCTTCTTCTTCAATAATGATTTACTTATCCAGGGCCGCTTTCCTTTTCATATAAAGTTGGAGATTATTTTTTTCCATTTCTTTAAAGAATGTTGTTGGAATTTGGATCGGGATTGTATTATATCTATAGATCGCTTTGGGTAGTATTGACATTTTCACAATGTTAAGTCTTCCTATCCCTGAGCATGGTATGTTTTTCCATTTATGTAGGTCTCTTTTGGTTTCTTGCAGTAGTGTCTTGTAGTTTTCTTTGTATAAGTCTTTTATATCCCCATTATTGTTGTTAGGTGTCCTCGAGTCAGTTCCAACTCATAGAGACCCTACAGGATAGAGTATAACTGTCCCATAGGGTTTCAAAGGAGCAGCTGGAGGATTTGAACTGCCAACCTTTTGGTTAGCAGCCAAGCTCTTAACCACTACACCACCAGGGCTCCAAAACCAAACCTGCTGCCATCGATTCTATTCTCATTGTGACCCTATAGGACAGGGTGGAACTGTCCCATAGAGTTTCCAAGCAGTGGCTGGTGGATTTGAACTGCCTAACTTTTGGTTAGCAGCCAAGCTCTTAACCACTGTGCCACCAGGGCTTCATTTTATATCCCTAGTTAGATTTACTCCTAAGTATTTTTTCTTTTGGGGGCTACTGTAAATGGTATTGTTATCCTGATTTCTTTTTCAGAGTTCTCTTAGTCAGTGTAGAGGAATCCAGCTGATTTTTGTATGTTGATCTTGTGCTCTGCCACTTTGGTGAACCCTTCTATTAGTTCTAGAAACTTTCTTGTGGAGTTTCTAGGATTTTCTGTGTATAGGATCATGTCATCTGTGAATAGGGATACTTTTACTTCTTCCAAACCAGTCTGGATACCCTTTATTTCCCTTTCTTGCTTACTGCTCTAGCTAGGACTTCCAGTGCAATTTTGAATAAGAGTGGTGATAAAGGACATCCTTGTCTGGTTCCCAATCTCAAGGGGAATGCTTTCAGTCTTGCTCTGCTGAGAATGATGTTGGCTGTTGGTTTTGTATATATGCCCTTAATTATGTTGAGGAATTTCCTTTCTATTCCTATTTTGCTGAGTTTTTATCAGGAAAGTGTGCTGGATTTTATCAAATGCCTTTCTGTATTGACTGAGATTATCATGTGATTCTCTTCCTTTGCTTTATTTATGTGGTGAATTATGTTGATTGATTTTCTAATGTTGAACCACCCTTGCATCCCTGGTATGAATCTCACTTGATCATGATGTATTATTTTTTTGATATGCAGTTGAATTCTATTGGCTAGAATTTTTTTTGAGAATTTTTGTGTCTATATTCATGAGGGATATTAGTCTGTAATTTTCTTTTTTAGTGGTATCTTTGCCTAGCTTTGGCATCAGGGTTATGCTGGCTTCATGGAATGAATTAGGAAGTAGTCCTTCCTTTTATATGTTCTGGAATAGTTTCAGTAAAATTGGTGTCACCTCTTCTCTGAATGTTTGACAGAATTCTCCAGTGAAGCTGTCTGGGCTGGGACTTTTTTTTTGTTGGGAGTTTTTTATGACCTCTTCAATTTTTTCTTTTGTTATAGGTCTGTTAAAATTTTCTATCTCAGTTCGTGTTAGTTTAGGTAGGCAGTGTGTCTAGAAATTTGTCATCTAGGTTTTCAAATTTGTTAGAGTACAATTTTTCAAAATATTCTGTTATGATCCTTTTTATCTCAGTTGGTTCTGTTGTAATGTCACCCATTCATTTCTTATTTTCATTATTTGCATCTTCTCATTTTTTTCCTTTGTCAGTTTGGCCAGTGGTTTGTCAGTTTTATTGCTCCTCTCAAAGAACTAACTTACAGTCTTGTTGATTCTGTCTATTGTCTTTTGGTTTTCTATTTCATTTATTTCTGCTCTAATTTTTATTATTTCCTTTCTTCTGGTGACTGTGGTCTTCCTTTTGCTGCTCTTTTTCTATTTGTTCTAGTTGTAGAGTTAAGCTATTGATTTTGGTCCTTTCTCATTTTTTGATGTGTGCATTTATTGCTATAAATTCTCCTGTGAGCACTGCTTTTGCTGTCACCCAAAGGTTTTGGTATATTGTGTTTTCATTCTCATTTGATTGTAGGAAATTTTTTTATTTCATTTTTAATTTATTCTATTACCCAGTGGATTTTAAGCAAGGTGTTATTCAGTTTCCATGTATTTTATTTTTTTCCCTTGTGTTTTCTGTTATTGATTTCTAGTTTTATAGCATTGTGATCAGAGAAGACGCTTTGTGTTACTTCGAAGTTTTTGAATTTATTGAGGCTAGCTTTGTGACCTAAAATATGGTCTATTCTGGAGAACCATCCATGTGTGTTAGAGAAAAATGTGTACTGTACTGCCGTTGGGTGGAGTGTTCTCTATAGGCCAAGTTGGTTGATTGTGTTATTTAGATCTTCTGTATCTTTTGTGATTTTCTTTCCAGTTGTTCTGTCCATCGAAAGTGGTGTGTTAAAGACTCCTACGATTATTGTGGAACTGCCTATTTCTCTTTTCAATACCATTAGGGTTTGTTTTATGTATTTTAGACCTCTGTCATTGGGTGCATAAATATTTATTATGGCTATATCCTTTTGGTGGATTTACCCATTAATCATCATATAATGACCTTCCTTGTCTCTTATGATGGATTCTCACTTGAACTCTACTTATCAGAGATTAATATTGCCACTCTTGCTCTTTTTTTGTTTCTGTTTGCTTGAGATATTTTTTCCATGTTTTGATTTTTAACTTATTTATGTCTTTGTGTCTAAGGTATGTCTCTTGTAAGCAACATATTGATGGGTCACGCTTTTTATCCATTCTGCTAACCTCTGTCTCTTGACTGGTGGCTTTAAACCATTTGCATTCAGCATGATTATTGACAGGTATGAACTTACTGCTGTCACTTTGTTACTCTTTTTTGTTTGTTTTATGGCATTGATGGTTTCTTTGTCCCAAGTTCTTTTTGTTTATGGATTTTCTTTTCATTTCCTTTGTTGTTGTTGATTTCGTGTTTACTGAGTCTTTATGATTTTCTTCTTTTTTATTTTGGTGAGTAGGTTTATTAATTTTCTTTGTGGTTACTCTGAAATTTACCTTTATCTTCCTAAATTTAAAATAGCCTGTTATTTCTTGATATCACTTTGACTTCCTCTCCATATGAAGTTCTATAACTACACTATTTATTCCCCCTTTTTGTTTTGAAGTATTGTTGTTTACAAATTGATATCTCTGGTTCCCCATGTTTTAGTTTTGTAGCTTTATTCTACTTTAGAGATTTCTTTATCTGGGTTGGTATCTGGGTGATGCTGTTGTGTGTCTTAATCTCAGGTTGTTGTCTGATGCCATTGGTTCTCTGTCCAAAGGGCTCTCTTTAATAGTTATTGTAAGGTTGGTCTGGTTTTTATAAATTCCCTTAATTTCTGGGAATGTCCTAGTTTCTCCACTGTATTTGAGAAATAATTTTGCTAGATATATGAGTCTTGGTTGGCAATTCTTTTCTTTCAGGTTTTTATATATGTAATCCCACTGCCTTATTGCCTGCATGGTTTCTGCCAAGTAAGCAGAGGTTAGCCTTATTGGTGCCCCTTTGTAGGTGATATTTCATTCTTTCCAAGCTGCTGTCAGAATTCTTTGACTCTGGTTTTGGACAGTTTGATTATGATATGTCTTGGTGATTTTCTTTTGGGGTCTATCCTATATGGGGTTTGTCATGGTTCTTGAATGGAAACCTTCTCATCTTTCAAGATATTAGGGAAGTTTTATGCGACCAAATCTTCAAAACTTCTTTCTGTGCGTTTTTTGTCTCCTCCTGTTCTGGAATTCCAATTATGCATAAATTATTCCTCTTGATAGTGTTCCACAAAACTCTTAGGCTATCTTCATTTTTCTTCATTCCTTTTTCTGATTGTTCCTCAAACAAATTAGTATCAAGGGATTTGTCCTCTATTTCACTGATTCTTTCTTCCTTTGATTCAATTCTACTTCTATGTTCCATTGAGTTATCTATTACTGATATTCTACTGTTAATCTTCTAGATTTCTAGTTGCTGTTTTTGTATGGTTTCTAATTGTCTAATTATTTTGTCATTTTGTTCTCGTATTGCTTTCCTGAATTCTTCTAGAGTTTTGTTTATGTTTTCCTTGGTTTTGTCTGTGTTTCCTTGATCTCTTTGAGGATCCTATATATAAGACTTTTGAATTCCCAATCAGGTAGTTCCATTACCATTTACTCCTCAGTAAGGTTTTCTGCCCCTTTATTTTGGTCAATTGCTGAGCTATCTGGTCCTGCTTCTTTATATGATTTAATGTTGTCTGCTGTCTGTGAGGCATTCAGGTATTATTATATTTATTGATTGACTGCATGTTTGTTTGCTTTGTCCTGGTTTTTGTTTTGTTTTGTTTTGATATATCAAGGTGGGTGGGGTGGGTGTGCTCTGCTGGTTGCTAGTCTGGCTGCACGAAAGTGCTCACCACCTATCTCTGGGTGGGTGGAGCAGAGGTTGGCAGTGTAATCACAGGTCTCTGTTCACTGGTCATGTGAGGTAGCTGAGGGTGGGTTTGGTAGCCATTGGCTGCCACCTGTTGTCAATCCAGTGGCATGAGAGTGGACAATGGCACTGGCTGAGTGATGAGGTGGTGGGTGTGGTGAGTGTGGTAGGTGAAGGGGAGCATGGCAGAGCACTCTCCTCCACTTGCCAGGTTGGCAAGTGGGGGTGAGGTGGCAGGTGAGTGGGGGCACAGGAGCATGCACTCTGCTGCTCTCCGGGTCAACAGGCTGGGGTGGATAGTGGGTGAGTGGGGGTGTGGGAGCGCACTCTCCACCACTCACCAGGTCAGTGGGCTGGGGTGGGTGGCAGGTGAGCAGGGACATGGGAATGCATTCTCTGCTGCTCACCGAGTCAGCAGGTGGGGTGGGCAAGCCAGAGCATGGGAGTGTGCTTACTGCCACTCGTTGGGTGGGCAGGTGGTGTGGCAGATGGGGATGGGGGGGCCTGTGTTACGGTCACCACTTAGGTGGGGTGACAGGGGTATTGGGGTTCCTGCTGCTAATGATCAGGAGTGTGGGGGAGGGAGAGTGTGCTCCTCTGGTTACCAACTGTGGGTACTTGGGTACTTCCCGTTAGTTGCAGCCAGCGATTGGGAGCTGGCCCCAACCAAGTGTGAGGAGGGGGTGGGCTACCCTGAGTCCAGTTGCATGGGAGACCTCCCACTGACACTCTATGCATCTATTACTTCATGTGTGTCACCCACTCTAATGGTCCAGGACCACCGCTGGTGAGTAGACCTGTTTCTAGATCCTGGCTCTCTCCCTACTCTATGGATGCCAGGGTCCCTGGAGTTCTTGCCCTCCTTCTGTACTTTCCCTCCTTAGATTCAGAGTATGTTCCATTCACCTTGCTTCACTCCAGGTATGGCTACACACGTTCTCTGTCTCTTACTGGGAATTCCATGAAGTTGCCTTCCAGTGCTTGTCTTTTGGTTATTTTAACATCAATTTGCATTTACTATTTCAGCAATCCTACTTTTCCTGTCAATTAAGTGTGGTGGGCTAGGAAAGTAGAAATCTGGGTTTTAGTCATTGAATATTCATTAAGAGTTATTTAATAAGCACCCGTTTTGTGCCAGTCAGTAGGGAACACAGTGATAAATAAAGTGGGGCATACATATGTGCCTTTATTCTATTTATGTCTGGTAAAGAAGAAAAGCTTCAGGAAAGGAGATGTAGAGCTCTGGAAATACTCAATAGAGTTACCTATCTTAGGCCAAAGGACAGAGATGGTCTCCCTGAAAAAGCAATTTTTAAGCTGAAACCTCAGTTATGAGTAGGATGCAGAAACGGGGTTGAAAAGTCAGATTCTATAGGTGAAACAGCTTGAATAAGAACCAGGAGGCAAGGGGGGTAGGGGGCAATGGAATAATTGGGAAAAATCTCCCTAAGAACTGTACTGAAAGATGCAAAAGGGAGAGGGGTGAAAGATAACACTAGAGAAGTGGGCAGGTCCCAATTCCTGGAGGGTCTCTGAAGTCATGTCATGGCATGCTAAACCCAGAGATGCCTCAGAAGAAAGGCCTGGTGGTCTACTTCCAAAAAATCAGTCATTGAAAACACTATGGAGCACAGTTCTACTCTGACATACACGGGACTACCATCAGTTGGAGTCAATTCAATGGCGAGTGGTGGTAGTGGTAGAATGACAATAGGAAGCCTTGACAAGTGTTTATGCTGGGGAACAAAGTGGTCAGGTGCGTGTCTTTAGAAACTGAGTCCAGCAGCAGGGTGATGATTAGAAGGGAGCAAGACTGTAATTAGCAAGACCCATTAGGAACCTGTTGCAGTGATCTGAGGGAGTGGTGACAATGGCATGGACTACAGTATTGATGATGAAGATGGAAGGAAGTAGACCAACTGAGGAGGTAACTAGAAGGAGAATCCACTGAACATGATGAGTGCACTAAGGTCTGGGGTGAACCTGTGAGAGCAGTCAAAGATGTTTTCTCAAGTCTTCCTCTTGGGCAACTGGGTGATGGTGACCCATTTGCAGAGTTCAAGTACCAGGGAAGATATTATAATTCTGACTGTGGGCAAGTCACAAACTCTCTGGGGAGAGAAAGAAGGATGGTCTAGTGGTTCTCAAATTCTGACGCACATTAGAATGACCTGGGAGGTTTCAAAAATCTTAATGGCCAGTCCAACAGTTCATACAAATTAAATCAGAATCTCTAGGGGTGGGATTCAGGCATCAGTATTTTTAAAAAACACTCCGGGTGATCCCAAAGTGCAACCAAGTTTAAGAACAGTGGCTCAGGTAATATCAAATGTCTCTTGAAGCTCTTAAACTATAATTTAGCCTACAAGATATTTGCATTCTCTGAAGTGTTAATCAATTCTGCCCTGAGTTTTCTCTATCTAAATTCTCTGCCTTTTATCCCTATATGTACTTCAGAACACGATGCTGGTCATATTCTGCGAATATCCAATGTTTAGGGAAATTGAGCCATGCATGTTTGTTTTTTAAGAAATTCCAGAAAAAATATTGTCAATGTTATTTAAGAGACTATTGGAGGAAGGCAGTGGGGTAAATATTAAAAATTTTTATTGAAAATATACAAAAGTTGGTTTCCCCAGGTCCTTCTAGTGGAAAGATGCACCTAAAAGCGCTATCAAGTATTAGTTTTCTGCTCAGGTCTCTGGCTCTTAAAGTATGCACTTCAACCAGAAACGAGTTGGAAAGCTTCCAGAAACAAGTATACATCCTAATTTAATTTCAGCTGGTGTTCTTATGAGTTTGCCTAAGGATAACAGGTATTACTAAATTTTAACTCTTTTTTACTTTCTAAGCCTACAATGGATGTTTGAATCAAATCAGACAGTTAGCAACTAATATTTTGAGTAAGTAAAATTCTCTATGATAGACATTAAATCCTTTTTCACCTTGGCTTCATTTTTAATGTAAGGAAAACAAAGAGAAGAGTAAATTTTGCTTTGGAGATGTTTTACATTTATCTTTTGAGATTCAGTTTAAGATACTTGAGTATTGTCTTACTCACTAGTGCTGCTCTAACAGAAATATCACAAGAGGATGGCTTTAACAAAGAGAAATTTATTCTCTCACAGTCCAGTAGGCTACAAGTCCAATTGTGATAGGTTGAACATGAGATGCCCCTCAGACATTCCAGCAGATGCTCAATAGGCAACTGGAGACTTGTGACTGGAAATAGACAGGAGATACTGATATTGGATTCATCATCTACAGACCCACCCAGACGTGCTTTGGAAGACAGCCTGGCAATCTGCTTCTAAAAGGTCACAGCCTTGAAAATCCTATGGAGCAGTTCTACTCTGCACCTGGGGTTGTCATGAGTCAGAATTGACTCGACAGCAACTAATAACAGCAAAAACAACAAGGACCTAAGATCATTAATATAAATACATATTTCCATTTCAAAAAAATATATTCAGAACTACTGTTGTAGTTGTAGGTAAAGGGGTTGAATTAAATCTATATCCACTCCCAGAAGTGATTTTCCTTGATATTGTGTGTGTTATTATTACTTGTTTCCATGTCAGTATTATAGAGAAAAACCATCCCAGCAATTTAGCATATGAGTTAGTTAGATTTTGAGCAATTGAGGCTTTATTTGACTTTTCTGGTAATTTGAAAGAGCTAATATAACTTCAGGTAATGCACTGAGGAGAAATCAATGTCCGTCTGTCTGTCTCTATGTATGCATGCATATATGTATATGTGTGTGTACATATAAATGATAATATTTCTAAAAATGATTTAAAGTAGATTACAATAAAAGCACATATCCACATGTTCACAGGTTAGTTACAATAAAGCTAAAAGTGATATACATAGGTAAGAGGGAGCTAATTATATCAGGAACTAGGGATGAGATAATTACTGTAATTGGGCACAATTCAGCTCTTAGTTTTGGAAAATCATGGCCAAGAGGGAAATGTTGAATAGCTTAGTGTTTGACAAAAAGAGAGCAATACGGCTAAGGCTGGAATGATAAAATAGAAAGAACAATGAACTTGAAGTAGAAACCTGAACTCTACTCTGAAACTACTAGCTTTCCAGTGTTGGATAAGTTACTTTATCTTGTTGAATCTCACTCAGTTCCTTCACTATAAAATAAGAGGTTGGACTACACGATCTCTAAGAGATTTCTTTCATATTTAATACTGCTTGAACCCAAAATTCTCATGAATGTTTACATCAGGAAAAGTCTTAGCAAATTAATTTGTTATGTTATTACCACACTTCTATTCAAAAGGATAACTGTTTATCATGAAGGAGAAATTCAACAATTATAGTGAGCCCAACTTGTTATTATTAAGGGGGGAGAAACAGATTCTCTATCAATTAAAACCTCAATTATTGTATCACCCTAGGTTTCTTTAATTGACATATTGTACTAACTTTTCTAATCTCCAGAACACACCCAGGTACTTTGTGACAATTTACTGATTTTCTTTCCCCTTGCATTCTCCTATTCTCTTGAGTTATCTACTTTGCTGACCCAGCACAATTTTACTGACATTTCCACAGTACATAAGGATCCTGCTATATTCGATAAGAAATTTAATTTACAGGGTAAAACACAGAACAATTTGCATGGTCATGGGAGTGGCTATCATTTACCATTGGTTTGGCAATGATCATAAGGAAGTTATATTTTCCTAAACTAAACCAGATAATCTTGGTGGTGGGCCATTCTAATCCCACAGGAAACACTGCATACAGTTAACACACATCATTAGAAAACTACACAAAATAAAATATGTCACTGGAACACAGAAATTCTGTCACTTAATCCTGCAGCCTGGCCAATGTATCTTCTAATCATACTCTGGTGAAGAAGCAAAATGTTAACCAGGGAAGTCATATGCCCTTGGGAGGTTGCAGACAGAAGGGATGCACAGAGGGCTTCTAATGAATATCCTGCAGAGTACTGATAGAACTCATGTTTCTATATGGCTTTACTTTCTGTTGGACTATAAACACCACCTTGGCTCCCTTGAATGGTTTCACCATTGTGCCATATAACAGTAAGTTAGAACTACCAAAAGCAGTTCAAGATTGAAAAAGAAAGAAAAAAAAAAAAACCCCTTTGTATTTAGAAATTAATGACTGGTCCCCTTCTGCTTTAGAATTTGACCTTCACCTAACTTTCTATTTCTACTGCCTTGGAAACCTGATAAGGGTAGAATATCAACTCCAATGGTAGGCAACATTATTTATGACAGACTGCATCTGGACTAGGAGAACTCTAAATACCTGGTAGGAAGTCATAGCTTGTAACTTCCCTGAGTGCAGTGACTCTTGTAACTGGGCACCTTCCTTGTGGGGCCCTGGAAGCTATGCCTATGGCTCCTGTGGACATATGGCAGGGAAGATCCCACACACACCCAATGTGGGTCTTGTCTCCATGCATCTGAGCTGTCATCTGGCAGTAGGAAGGGGGAGAAGATAGCTCAGGTATGGCTGGGTGGACCACGCCTGGACCACTGAAAGGAGTCCCGTAGAAGAGGTACACCAGATGCTGCCCTTCTAGCTAACTCTTCCAGTCCTCTATCCTCCTGAGTCAAGCTGATGCCAAGTGTGGCCTCTTGTGGACTTGAAAATGGGGTAACTTCATGCTTGCTTGAATCATACGAGACCCCAAGTGGGGGCTACAGATAACCATTGAGTCCCTGAGGGCTGTCAGCCTTTCAGCACAGCACACTTTCGATCACTGGGTGATGGCGGGGATTCCGAGTCTTCACTGGGGTGACATCACTATAGAGCAATTACAAGAAGGGTCTATACATCACAAAAGGGAGCAGAGAAAAGGAGATCTGGGCTTGTTGGAAGAGCTGGGATCAGATAATCAATTTGGCTGACTATGAGCTGAGAAAACAGCAGAGCAAAACCACCAGGCTCTGACTAAATGTATATACTATCATCTTAGAACATATGGAAAAAAGTAGAAATGTCATAACCTTCCAAACACACATACATATAAAAAACGAGACTTAAGACGAATTTTGTTGTGTATTATTCCCTTGCAGATGTGTGTGTGTGGTGGGGGAGGAGGGGGTTTGTAAGATAGAAAATTTAGTTTCTAATAAAAGTAATGTCATATAATATATATATCTTTGTACACTTTTAAAATTACATCAGGAATGCTTTTCCATGTCATTAAGCATTATCTGAGAATATGGTTTTCATTGGATATATTTTATGTATTTATTTCCCTATTGGTTGATACATATTCTTACTGATTTTTATTATAATAAATATATTATTAAGTAAATCTTTGTACAAAAATATTTGCCTAGATCTCTGGATATATCCCTAGGGTAAATTCCTTGGAGTAGAAATCATGAATTATATTCACTGTCAAAAAAAAAAAATGAGTGAAGGACATGAACAGGTAAATTAAAGAACCACACGAAGTATGAAAAAATTACAGGAACGAGTGTTTGCACTCACTAAATAGCAAAAAGAAATCTTATTACTCTGAGAATATTTTCTTTATCAAATTATCAAAGACTGAAAAAAAGGATTCCCAATGTTGCTAAGAATGCAATATTCTCTCCTGATGGGAGCATAAACATATATAACATTTATGAAAAGCAATTAGCAAATCATACCAAAAGAGGCTCTTCTTGTATAGATTATGTGAAGAAAGACTGTTAGGAATAAAGGTAAAATTGGCTTTTTCAAGCCATATATACATATATATATATATATATACATATAAACTGATGATAGTGGAAGGGTCAGTTACCTTTGAACGAAAAGGGTCATAATATGTATATATACGTGTGATTATATGTGTTTTCCCATATCACTGCATATCATTCTCAGATTACTCACTACTCAATTTTAGGACTGAGTATTAAGTTTGTAGATTATATAAGTTCTCTATCCTCTTTTTCTCCCCTATTGCCTGTATTTTGGCCATTCCACTGCTCAATGGGCAAAGAGTGACCTTCAATAGTAATTGTAACTAGATCTGGAGAATGGATTGATGGGGGAGGTGGTAACATCACTGATCATTACGAGGTTTTAAGGTTCTGGGTGATCTTGCTCATCCAATTCAGCAGCCACGATGACATCATCATCAACATGTAACACCCATTTGAGCTTCTCCCATATGCTGGGTGTGGTGCTAAGCACTTGATATACAAGAGCTCCACTATCTTTGCAATGACTTAACTAGGAGTTTACTCTGCATGAACATTTCATCCTTTCCAGTTAATTCACCAGCCTGAAATTCAGAAAACTTGGTTCTTACATTGGTTCTTGGCCAGGTAGCTGTGAGACATGGCAAAAGTCACTTCATTGTTTTACCTTTTGATTCTTCCATCTAAAAAATAGAGGTAATTACACCTGCTGTGTCTACCTCATGGTGCTATTGCAAGGATAAAAGCAGATAAATTATGGGAGAAAACCCTGAAGATTATAAAGCACTATTTTTTTACTGCACTTTAGATGAAGGTTTACAGAACAAATAGTTTCTCATTAAAGAGTCAGTACACATACTGTTTTATGGCATTGGTTAACAATCCCATGATATGTCAACACTCTCCCTTCTCAACCTTGGGTTCCCTATTACCAGCTTTCCTGTCCCCTCTTGCCTTCTAGTCCTTGTCCCTGAGCTGTTGTGCCCCATTAGTCTCGTTTTGATTTATGGGGCTGTCTAATCTTCGGTTGAAGGGTGAACCTCGGGAGTGACTTCATTACTGAGCTAAAAGGGTGTCCGGGGGCCATACTCTTGGGGCTTCTCCAGTCTCTGTCAGGCCAGTAAGTCTGGTCATTTTTTGTGAGTTAGAATTTTGTGCTACATTTTTTTCCAGCTCTGTCCAGGACCCTCTGTTGTGATCCCGGTCAGAGGAGTCAGTGGTAGTAGCCAGGCACCATCTAATTGTACAGGACTCAGTCTGGTGGAGGCTGTTGTAGTTGTGGTCCATCAGTCCTTTGGACTAATCTTTCCCTTGTATCTTGCTTTCTTCATTCTCCCTTGCTTCCAAAGGCGGGGAGACCAGTAGAGTATCTTAGAAAGCCGCTCATAGGCTTTTAAGACCCCAGATGCTACTCACCAAAGTAGAATGTAGAACATTTTCTTTATAAACTATGTTATGCCAATTGAGCTAGATGTTCCCCAAGACCATGGTCCTCATAGCCCTCAGCCCAGCAATTCGGTCCCTCAGGAAGTTTGGATGTGTCTTTGGAGCTTCCATGACCTTGCCTTGTACAAGCTGTGCTGGCTTCCCCAGTATTGTGTTCTGTCTTACCCTTCACCAAAGTATAAAGCATTATTTAAGGGTAATATATAATTATCCTAATAAGTATCACCAACCTATCAAATCCTTGACTACAGAGGACAAAATGATCATAGTGGGGTGCATGCAGTTCCCTCACTTTAACACTTTCCCTCTCTGCCCTTTCCTTTAAAAAACCAGTGTAACATATTACATCAAACTTCCACTCCAGCAAATTAATACAGAATTTAGTATCATAGGGAAGAGTTTAGTGCCAAAAAGAGAACACCTTGTAGATAATTTAAAATCACTCTTCCCCTAGAAGAAAGTACTAGCCTTATTCAGCCTTTCAAAACGTCAACCAAAATCAAGATGAAATGTCTGAACGCCACAATAAACACCCTCCCATCAGTGTAGCGTTTAAATGTCAGAGAAGAAGCTTCCTTTTCAAGGGAAATCTCTTAGGATAGGCTCTTTCTTACCTGCTAAACCCACATTTTAACCTGGAAAATTCTGATGTGTTATTTTTTTGAAGCTGAGAATGATGTTTCAAAATAAAATTATGTCCCTGAGCATTTGATGGCATATTTTGGTGGCCACTGTGACTCTACTGAGTTGAACACAGGACCTAAAGGATTTCATGGCTGCTTAAAAAGCTGAAAGATTCCTAAAGGGCCCAGGAAAGCAGAGCGGTAGCAGCAGCAACAGAAGCAACCAGCATCACGCCCTATCTGAAAATAAGCTCATGAACTCCTTCTCCTCCTGTGGGCTTCTGGGACCGTAGGGGGTTGACCACATGAAGACTTAGCCAGGCCTCCTGAAGTTCTCCAGGCTCGTCAGTGCTCTGAGGAAAAGAACAAAGTGCTAGAAGAGCATTTAATGGGGCCCCCCAATCTAGTTTGTGGGGTCAGGTACGTTTTCCTGAGAATGACATCCAAGTTGAGATGTGAAGTGAGAGCAGAGGTGAACAGGTGGAGAGGCAAAGAGAGCATCCCAGCAGAGAGAACTGGATGCCCTGAAGTCCTGAGGTAAGATAGGAGGCATTCATCTCCGGACTGAAAGATGCCAGTGTGGCTGGGCCATGGTAGTTGGTAGTGGGAGATGAGGCAGGCAGAGGATAGTGATGCAGGTCCTATAGTGCAAAATGATTAATAGGACTAGAAGACCCTGTTGTGGGGCCCTGGTGGCACAGTGGTTAAGAGTTTGGCTGCTAACCAAAAGGTCAGCAGTTCAAATCCACCAGCCACTCCTTAGAAACCCTATGGGGCAGTTCTACTCAGTCCTAGAGGGTTGCTATGAGTTGGAATCGACACCACCACAACAGGTTTTAGAGGACCCTGTCATGGATTGAATTGTGTCCCCCTAAATTTACGTTGAAGTCCTAACCCCTGGTACCTGTGAATGTGACTTTGTTTGGAAAGAGGGTCTTTGAAGGTGTTATCACTGAATATGAGGTCATACTGAACTGGGGTGAGTCCTAATCCAATGTGACTGATGTCCTATAAAAGAGAAGAGACACAGCGAGTGAGACAGAGAAAAGATGGCCATGTACAAATGGAGTTTTGCTGCAGCTGGAAGCCAAGAAAGCCCTGGGACTATGAGAAGCTGAGAGAGAAAAGATGGGAATCTTTCCCAGAGCCCTCTGAGAATGCATGGCTCTGCCAATCCCCTGAATTCAGCCTTCTGGCCTCCAGATCTGTGAGACAATAAACGTTTGTTGTTCTAAGCCCCTCAGTGTGTGACACTTTTTTACCGCAGCCCTAGAAAACTAGGATAGTGGTGTCCTGGATGGGACCCTTCAGCTATTCCCCATTTTTCTTAGGCTAAAGAGCAAAATGATTTAAAAAAAATGGGGACCCACTGAGGATTTGGATTGTCATAGTCATCGCTGGTTGTTAAATGAGGGTGTGAGAAGCCTGCTGTGTGTTTTCCATAACCACCCTCTGTGCTGTGTAGAGGACAAGATGAAGGGGGAGAGTGGAGGCGGGACACCGTGGGTGGCCCAGCAATACAGCATGGTGGCTTGGACCAGGGTGCTGGCAGTGGGAGTGGAGCTAAGTGAGTGGGTCTGAGACTCAGTTGGAAGGTACTGTCCACAGGGCTTGACGCTGCACTAGTACAGGGGTAACAGAGTGCAGGGGTCAAGAGTGATGCTGGCTTCTGATTCATGCAAGTGGAGGGAGGTGGTGCTCATAAGCAGTCCCCAGAGGTGGGTCAGGGTGGGGGAAAGCATTAAATCATCTTAGGCACAGCAAATGTGAAAATCCAGGTGGACATGGCAGATGGGCTTTGGCCTTTGGAGGGGTTTCTGCTTGAGCTGCAAGGTTGGGTGAGACTAGCAGGAATTAGTTGTGTTATGTACAACAGGTAGTCCACCCTGAAGGGACTTGTGCCATTTGTGAAATCAGCCGTGGAAGCCATCCCTGCCTACTTTTTCCTTCTTTTGTCTTTTGCCAGCACCACAGCTCATGCCTGAGACTCTGTGTCGGTCCTGGTAGCTCCTCATCTCCATCGGGGCCTGAAGTTCCTGGTCTGACTCCAAGCTCCTCAGTGGTTCTGTCTGGCATTCCCTCAGGATCTCATCTCATTTGCCATCAGGAAAGTGATTTCATCACACAATTCACTACATTAGGGTTAGCCACTTAAATCTGCTATTCTCCTTGAAAGGATGCACTGTGGGGTAGCACTTTAAAGCAACACAGAGGATCTCAAACAGTGGACTTTTTAAGCAGTGTGGCAAACTGCTCAAAAGAATCTGGGGCAGACACCTTCCCAGGGCTCTCCAACCATTCTATGAAGGAAACTGCCTACTTTGCCTGAGTTGAAGGCAGAGATCAGATTTTGCTTGTAATCGAGGGCAGCTACACTTGTTTTAAGGCAATACACTTCTTGTTTTAAGGCAATACACTTATTCTACCAACAAAAAGACAGCTATATTAATTATTTACTGGAACTTCAACACTACGATGTAAGCTGTTATGTCTCCTGTGAGCATCAGCCCTCATTGGCAAAGCACTGGAGACACAGAACAATCATATGGGGTGGGGCGTGAAGTGGAGGATGGACCCCTGAACACCATGGACTCGGGCTTGGTCTGGACACCAGTACGCAGGGAGGAGCTGGTAAAAGACAGACACTGAGAGTGAGGGGGCAGAGGTGAAGCAGACAGAAAAGAAGAACAAAAACAAAACAAAATCAAGAGAAGTGGGTACAAAGGCCAAAGCAACTGCTGTCACTACCAGTAAACATTTCCAAAGCACTCACCACGTGGGCCAGGCTTGTTCTAAACATTTGTGTATACTAATCCACATAATTGTCCCACAACCCTATGAAATAGGTGCTATAATGATCCCTTTTAGTTAATGAGGCACAGATAGGTCAAGTGACCTTCCCAAGGTCACACAGCTAGAAAGTGGAAGAGCTGGGATGTGAACCCAGGCCCTAGTCTCCAAATCCATCCTGTGACTGCTATGCCACATGCCTCTGGAACATCTGACAGAGCTGAGGGACAGGCACAGGAAGCAAACAATATGTGCACTTAGCAAGAATCACAGAATCTAACAGCAAGGGATCAAGGGTCCCTTGTTTGTTTTTCTGGTTTATCATTCCTTTGTTTCTTTCTTAAAAAATTATTGTGGTAAAATATATATAACAAAATGTTTGCCATTTTAATGATTTTTAAGTGGAAAATTAAGTGACATTAATCACATTCACCATGTTATGCTACCATCACCACTCTCCATTTCCAAAGGTTTTACATCACTCCAAACTTCGCAATAACTCCCATTCCCTCCTCTCCCAGCCCCTGGTGACTTCTAATAAACTTCTGTCTCCATGCATTTGCCTGTGTCAGATATTTAAGTAAGTGGAATCATATAATATTTGCCCTTTTGTGACTAGCTCATTCATTCAGCATTTTTTCAAGGCTCATCCATGTCATAGCATGTATCCGAACTTCATTTCTCTTATGGTTGAATACTATTCTATGGTATGGATATACACATTCTATTTATTAATTTCTCTGTTGATGGACACTTGGGTTGTTTCCACCTTTTGCATATTGTGAGTAGTGCTGCAATGAACATTGGTGTACAAGTCTCTGAGTTCCTGCTTTCAAGTCATTTGGGTATATATCTAGGAGCGGAATTGCTGGGTCATATGGTAATTCTATGTTTAACTTTTTGAGGAACTGCCAAACTCTTTCCCACAGTGGCTGCACCATTTTACATTCCCACCAGCAATGCAGAGGGTTCCAATTTCTCCATATCCTGGCCAATACTTGTCATTTTTCATTTTTCTGATAAAAGCATCCTAGTGGGTGTGTGGTGGTATCCCATTGTGGCTTTGATTTGCATTTCTCTAATGACTAATGATGCTGAACATCTTTTCATGTGCTTGTTGGTCATTTACAGTTCTTCCTCGGAGAAATGTCTGTTCATGTCATTTGTCCATTTTTTAATTGGGTTATTTGGTTTTTTGTTGTTGAATTTTAGGAATTCTTTGTATTTTCTGGGTATTAAATCCTTATCAGATACATGGTTTCCAAATATTTTCCCATTCTGTAGGTAGTCTGTTCACTTTCTTGATAAAATCATTTGATGCGCAGAAGTTTTTTATTTTGATAACGTTCTATTTATCTACTTTGTCTTTTGTTGCTCATACTTTTGATGTCATATTTAAGAATCCACTTTCAAAAACAAGGTCTTCAAGTTTTATCCTTATGTTTTCTTCTAAGAGTTTTCTGGTTTTAGTTCTTACATTTAGATCTGTAATCCCTTTTGAGTTAATTTTCACATATGGTTTGAAGTATGAATCCAACTTCATTCTTTTACATGTGAAAATCCAGTTGTCCCAGCACCATTTACTGAAGAGATTATTCTTTCCCCACTGAATGGACTTAGCACTCCTGTCAAAATCAGTTGGCCATAGATGTATGGACTTATTTCTAGACTCTCAATTTTATTCCATTAGTCTATGTGTCTGTCCTTATACTAGCACCACACTGTTTTGATTACTATAGCTTTATAGAACATCTTGTAATTGGGGACTGTGAGTTTTTCTACTTTGTTTTTCTTTACCAAGACCGTTTTGGCTATTGAGGGTCCCTTGCAATTCCATAAGAATTTGAGGATTGGCTCTTCCGTTTATGCAAAAAAAAAAAAAAAAAAAAGGCAGTTGGGATTTTGATAGAGAAATCATTCTCTGTAGATCATTTTGAACAGTATTGACATCTTAACAATATTCGAAACCCATTACCATTGAGTCGATTCTGACTCATAGCTTCTAATCCACGAGCATGGGATATTTGTGTGTGTGTGGTTTTTTTTTTAATATTGTGTACTTTCTTTTATTAAACACTTATTGCTAAGCACTTTACATAGATGATTTCATCTAATCCTTGCAACAACCTTATGAAATTGGCACTGCCAACATCCCCATTTAACAGATGTGGAAGCTGAGGCACAGGTAAAGCTAGGATTTGAATCTAGGCAATCATATGTTGTTGTTGGGTGCTGCTGAGTCAATTTTGACACATAGGGTAGAACTGCCCTATAGGGTTTTCGAGGCTGTAATCTTTTTTTTTTTTATTTGTGCTTTAAGTGAAAGTTTACAATCAAGTTAGTCTCTCATACAAAAATTTATACACACATTGTTATATGACCCTAGTTGCTCTCCCTATACTGTGACGGCACACTCTTCCTTTCCACCCCAGATTTCCCATGTCCATTCAACCAGCTCCTGACCCTCTCTGCCTTCTCATCTCACCTCCGGACAGAAGCTGCCCGTTTAGTCTCATGTATCTACTTGAGCTAAGAAGCACACTCTTCATGAGTATAATTTTATGTACCATAGTCCAGTCTAATCCTTGTCTGAAGAGTTGGCCTTGGGAATGGGTTTAGTTCTGGGTTGACAGAGTCCTGGGGCCATGCTTTCTGGTGTTCCTTCAGTTTCAGTCAGACCATTAAGTCTGATCTTTTTACTAGAATTTGAGTTCTGTACCTCACTTTTCTCCTGCTCTGTCAGGGACTCTCTGTTGTGTTCCTTGTCAGGGCAGTCATTGGTGGTAGCTGGGCACCATCTAGTTCTTCTGGTCTCAGGCTGACAGAGTCTCTGCTTTATAAGGCCCTTTCTGTCTCTTGGGCTAATGTTTTCCTTGTGTCTTTGGTGTTCTTCATTCTCCTAAGCTCCAAGTGGATTGGGACCAATTGATGCATCTTATATGGCTGCTCGCTAACTTTTAAGACCCCAGATGCCACTCATCAAAGTAACTTAATAAACTTTGTTAAGCCAGCTGACCTAGATGTCCCATGAAACCATGGTCCCCAGGCCTCTGGCCCTGCTGCTCTGTCCTTCAGAGTGTTTGGTTGTATTAGCTTTTGGTTTAGTCCAGTTGTGCTGATGTACCCTGTAGTGTGTGTTGGTTCTCCTTCCCTTCACCAAAGATAATTCTTGTCTACTATCTAGTTAGCGAATACCCCTCTCCCTCCCTCCCCACCCTCGTAACCATCAAAGAACGTCTTCTTCTGCGTTTAAATCTTTTCTGAGTTCTTATAACGGTGGTCTTATACAATATTTGTCCTTTTGCGACTGACTAAATTCACTCAGCATGCCTTCCAGATTCATCTATGTTATAAGATGTTTCACAGATTCATCGTTGTTCTTTATCGTTGTGTAGTATTCCATTGTGTGACTATACCATAATTTGTTTATCCATTTGTCCGCTGATGGGCACATAGGTTGTTTCCATCTTTTTGCTATTGTGAACAGTGCTGCAGTGAACATGGGTGTGCATATACCTATTCATGTGATGGCTCTTATTTCTCTAGGATATATTCCAAGGAGTGAGATTGCTGGATCATATAGTACTTCTATTTCTAGCTTTTTAAGGAAGCGCCAAATTGATTGTCAAAGTAGTTGTACCATTTTACATTCCCACCAACAGTGTATAAGTGTTCTAGACTCTCCACAACCTCTCTAACGTTTATTATTTTGTGTTTTTTGGATTAATGCTACCCTTGTTGAAGTGAGATGGTATCTCATTGTAGTTTCGATTTGCATTTCTCTAATGGCTAATGATCATCAGCATTTCCTCATGTGTCTGTTTGCCACCTGAATGTCTTCTTTGGTAAAGTGCCCGTTCATATCCTTTGCCCATTTTTTAATTGGGTTATTTGTCTTTTTGTTGTAGAGGTTTTGCAGTATCTTGTAGATTTTAGAGATCAGACGCTGATCGGATTTGTCATAGCCAAAAATGTTTTCCCAGTCTGTAGGTTGTCTTTTTACTCTTTTGGTGAAGTCTTTTGATGAGCTTAAGTGTTTGATTTTTAGGAGCTCCCGGTTATCTAGTTTCTCTTCTGGTGTTTGTGCCATGTGTTAGGGCTCCTAGCATTATCCCTATTTTTTCTTCAAGGATCTTTATCATTTTTGATTTTACATTTAGGTCTTTGATCCAGTTTGAGTTAGTTTTTGTGCATGGTGTGAGGTATGGGTCTTGTTTCAGTTTTTTGCAATGGATATCCAGTTATGCCAGCACCATTTGTTAAAGAGACTATCTTTTCCACAGCTAATGGACTTCAGGCCTTTGTCAAATATCAGCTGCTCATAGGTGGATGAATTTATGTCTGGATTCTCAATTCTGCTCCATTGGTCTACGTATCTGTTGTTGTACCATTACCAGGCTATTCTGACTACCCTGGCAGTATAGTAGGTTCTAAAATCAGGTAGTGTGAGGCCTCCCACTTTGTTTTTCTTCTTGAGTAATGCTTTACTTATTCAGGGCCACTTCCCTTTCCATATGAAGTTGGTGATTTGTTTCTCAATCTCATTAAAAAATGTCACTGGAATTTGGATTGGGATTGCATTGTATCTATAGATCACTTTGGGTAGAACTGACATTTTCACAAAGTTGAGTCTTCCTATCCATGAGCAAGGTATGTTTTTCTGCTTATGCAGGTCTCTTTTGGCTTCTTGCAGTAGTGTCTTGTAGTTTTTATTGTATAGGTCTTTTACGTCTCTGGTTAGATTTATTCTTAAGTATTTTATCTTCTTGGGGGCTATTGTCAATGGTATTGATTTGGTGATTTCATCTTGGAAGTTTCTTTGTTGGTGTAGAGGGATCCAACTGATTTTTGTATGTTTATCTTGTATCCTGAAACTTTGCTGAAATCTATTAGTTCCAGGAGTTTTCTTGTGGATTCTTTGGGGTTTTCTGTGTATAAGATCATATCATCTGCAAATAGAGATACTTCTACTTCTTCCTTATTAATTTGGATGCCTTTCTTTCTTTTTCTAGCCTAATTGCTCTGCCTAGGACCTCCAGCACAATGTTGAATAAGAATGTTGATAAAGGGCATCCTTGTCTGGTTCCCATTCTCAAGGGGAATGCTTTCAGATTCCTTCCATTTAGGATTATGTCGGCTGTTGGCTTTGTATAAATGCCCTTAATTATGTTGAGGAATTTCCCCTCTATTCATATTTTGCTGAGAGTTTTTATCATGAATGGGTGTTGGACTTTGTCAAATGCCTTTTCTCCATCGATTGATAAGATCATGTGGCTCTTGTCTTTTGTTTTATTTATGTGATGGATTACATTGATTGTTTTTCTAATGCTGAATGGGATGTGTTTGTTTTTTAATGAGTGTTTGGAATCGGTAAATTCTCACTTTTTTATCATTTTTATTTTTCATTTTTTTAATTTTTTTGATTGTACTTTAGATGAAGGTTTACAGAACAAATAGTTTCTCATTAAACAGTTAGTACACATATTGTTTTACAACAATGGTTAACAACCCCACGACATGTCAACAGTCTCCCTTCTTGATCTTGAGCTCCCTATTACCAGCTTTCCTGTCCCCTCCTGCCTTCTAGTCCTTGT
The DNA here is from genome assembly GCF_000243295.1 of Trichechus manatus latirostris. Lineage (NCBI taxonomy): Eukaryota > Metazoa > Chordata > Mammalia > Sirenia > Trichechidae > Trichechus > Trichechus manatus. The sequence goes on along the minus strand of NW_004443956.1, from coordinate 17,812,706 downwards.
ACCCGGACTGTTGGGCCTCGTTAGTCTTATTTTGTTTTATGGGGCTGTCTAATCTTTGTCCGAAGGGTGAACCTCAGGAGTGACTTCATTACTGAGCTAAAAGTGTGTCCAGGGGCTATACTCTCGGGGTTTCTCCAGTCTCTATCAGACCGGTAAGTCTGGTCTTTTTTTTGTGAGCTGGAATTTTGTTCTGCATTTTTCTCCAGCTCTGTCCAGGACCCTCTGTTGTGATTCCTGTCAGAGCAGTCAGTGGTGGTAGCCAGGGATCATCTAGTTGTACTGGACTCAGTCTGGTGGAGGCCGTGGTAGTTGTGGTCCGTTAGTCCTTTGGACTAATCTTTCCCTTGTATTTTGTTTTTTCATTCTCCCTTGCTCCCGAAGGGGTGAGACCAAAGGAGTATCTTAGATGGCTGCTCACAGGCTTTTAAGACCCCAGACGCTACTCACCAGGGTAGAATGTAGAACATTTTCTTTATAAACTATGTTATGCCAATTGAGCTAGATGTTCCCTGAGACCATGGTCCCCACAGCCCTCTGCTTGGCAATTTGGTCCCTCAGGGAGTTTGGATGTGTCTATGGAGCTTCCATGACCTTGCCTTGTAAAAGCTGTGCTGGCTTCCCTAGTATTGTGTACTGTCTTACCCTTCACCAAAGTTGGAATCGGTAAATTCTGTGTCCCAGAGAAGTGACCTTCTCCCTCAAGGTCGCAGGATACTTAGACCATGGCAAGGTTATCTGAGGCCCCACTGAAGACACTCTCTGCTACACATCCCGTCTCCCCATGAAAGGCTTTGTTAACCCTGACCACTTCTTCCACTCATGGCCAGGATGAGAAACTGCCTTTTTGTTTCTCTCGTCATTTCTCCTCTCCTGACAGATAGGTCCAATGTTTTATTTTGGGATGATTTTGCTAATCACTTTAGTGGCGTTGTCTACTTTTTGTTTATGTAGTTTTGAAATGGTTCCTCCTTTATTCCCCATGGCTCTGTGGGTTGTCAGTCAGAGTCCCACTTTCTACTCAGAGTACCAGGATAAGTATGTGACCCAGACCTGTCTAGTCCAAGGACTCCATCTCCCTAGCTGTAACAATGCTTAGTGATGGGCCCATGACACACACTGGACTGATCAGGGCTCTTTATCAGCACTTTGCTTTCTTTTTATTGTTCTTCAGATGAAGGTTTACAGAACAAATAGTTTCTCATTAAACAGTCAGTACACATATTGTTTTATGAAATTGGTTAACAACCCCATGACATGTCAACACTCTCCCTTCTTGACCTTGGAAGACCTTTTTTTTGGTGGGGGGGAAATTTCATAGTCAAAGTTATACCATTTCAAAAGTTTCTACGTGTACAATTCGGTAACATCGATTACATTCTTCCAGTTGTGCTGCTATTCTCACTATCCTTTTCCAAATTATTCCATCACCATTATCTTCAATTCACTGCCCCCTAGGCGTCCCACCAAACCTTTTGAGTTGCTGTTGTCTATTTGATCTCACATAGATAATTTTTTTTTTTTTGGTACCTTAGATGAAGGTTTGCAGAACAAATAGTTTCTCATTAAACAGTTAGTACACATATTGCCCTATGACAATGGTTAACAACCCCACAACATGTCAACACAGTCCCTTCTCAACCTTGTGTTCCCTATCACCAGCTTCCTTGTCCCCTCCTGTCTACTAGTCCTTGTCCCTGGACTGCTGTGCCTCATTAATCCCATTTTGTTTTATGAGGCTGTCCAATCCCCTGCTGAATGGTGTACTTTGGGAGTGACTTCACCACTGAGCTAAAAGGGTGTCCCGGGGCCATACTCTCGGGGTTTCTCCAATCTGTCAGGCCAGTAAATCTGGTCTTTTTCTGTGTGTTAGAATTTTGTTCTACATCCTTCTCCAGCTCTGTCCAGAACCCTCTATTGTGATCCCGGTCAGAGCAGTCAGTGGTGGCAGCTGGGCACCATCTAGCTGTACTGGACTCAGTCAGGTGGAGGCCTTGGTAGCTGTGGTCCATTAGTCCTTTGGACTAATTTTTTCCTTGTATCCTGTTCTCTTCATTCTCCCTTGTTCCCGAATGGGTGAGACTAGTGAAGTATCTTAGACGGCTGCTCACAGGCTTTTAAGACCCCAGATGCTACTTCACCAAGGTAGAATGTAGAACATTGTCTTTGTAAACTGTGTTATGCCAATTGAGCTAGAGGCTCCCCAAGACCATGATCCCCACAGTCCTCCGCCCAGCAATTCAGTCCCTCAGGGAGTTTGGATGTGTCTATAGAGCTTCCATGACCTCTCCTTGTGCAAGTTGTCTCAGCACTTTTCTGATGAGGCTACAAGGTAGACTGCTTCTTGCCTCTGCTGTCACGGTGCTGGATGGCTAGAGACCTGAAACTCCCAGGGGTTATCTTCCTGACCACATGGGAGATGTCTGTTACAGTGGTGAGAATTAGATAAACACACAGAAAGAAGCAGAGCTGAAGAAAGATTCAGGAAAAGAGAAAGCAGAAAACCAAGACAGAGAGAATGAAGGGGGAGGAGAGATACACACACAGCTGAGGATGCTGTTTGAGTCCCTAGATACTGCTATGCCTGATGCAAAACCCATCTTTGTCCATCCCAGGTATATGAGCAAGATACTCCCTTTTTTGTTTATTCTAGTTTAAGTTGGGACTCTGCTCTTACAACTAAAAAAATCCTGATGAACATATACTTTTTTTGCTAGAGTTACATACTTTTTCTGTAGTCTGCGTTCTCTCCTCTCTCCTTTCCCTGAGCTTTTCTTGTGCCAGGCATTGTGAATAATGAGGGTATCTTTGCCTTCTGGAGCTCCTTGTCTGGTGCAAGCACATTCTCTTTAACTAACATGTACATAAGATTATGGCACAGAGATGAATGTCAGTTCATGTGCTGCTTTAGACTGGAAGCATCCTGAATTCTCAAGGAGATCTCACTGCTATATTTTCCAAGGAATAACTTTGTGGGTTTGATAATTTTTTTCTGCCTTGCTGAAGGTTGAGGTTGGCAGCCACAGAGACCAGGATAAATCCAAAGAAGCCATGCCAGGAAGGTGAATGATGGGTGAAGCAATGATCTGGGAGTCAGGGACAACTCCACAATCCCCTGCACATCCCAGGAACTCACTGTGCAATCGGGCTTGAGGCTCAGACTCACAAGTCAGAGCAACACTCACCCTAGAAAATGATCAAGTTTATTCTGCTTTTGAATTTGCAAAATGCACACTGAAAGAGATATCATTCTTTCACAATCAATACTCATGGAAAAATCACTTGGAACCAAAACTAGGTGACACTGGGTTGTGCTCGAGCCTGAACAAAGCTGACCGAAGCATTAAATCTCAACCTTTGTGGTTATAAGCACAAGGCTGGCCATTCACAAGAGGTAGAGGGGAAGGGCTGGAAGGCCCAAGCTGTAGGTGAGCAGGCAAAGGTAAAACAAAAAGAAGAGATTAAAAGCTGTGCCTATCTTTGTTGACTCTCGATGAACTGATTACTCAATTCACTCAGCCCCACAGTCAGTTTAGCAAAACAGGGATGATTCTATTGTGAAGGAAATAACCCACTAGCCACTTGACAGAAAAGCATCCACTACCTTTGGGTTATTTCAGTGTTGTGGAGACAAGCCCAGAGAGGTAAGGAAGCTTGTGAGGACACATGAGATTGAGTGGGGAGGGCAGAGGGTAAGAATGGTAATGAACATCTAAGCTCTCGGGACAACTGTGGAACCTTGCTCCTTCTCACTGGAAGGTCTCCAGCACCCCACTCACCTGAGGAGACCCTAGAGGAGAGAAGAGATTCCAAAAGTGTGTATGAGGGTGGGAGGGGCACCTGCCTGCCAGAGGGAAGGGGGTGGGCTAGTCCTGTATTGGGTCAGCCTGTTTTGATGTTAATGAAAAGATGATCTCATTGAGACTTCAATTACAGTATGGAAACAGAGTTTGGATCATGGCCTATGAATAAGCCCAAGCAAATGATATGCGGCAGCAACTAACTCCCTAAAGCATAACTCTTTTTGTCCTTTCAGCCTCAAGAGTTACAGGTCTAGCTTGAGTCTGAACTCCCTGAATCTGTCTCTAGCCATTCCATTGTAGAGTGATCTCTCCTTCCGGAGATGATGCCCCTGCCAGTGCTCTCTGAGCTGAGCATGGAGCACTTACCAACAACTTCCTAAACTCATGTACTGAATGCAGTTTATGCCATCTGCCCCACAAAATTCTAATCTCCAAGAAAATGGAAACTTGATCTTGTGTTTCTTTATATGCTCACATGTTACCTGGTAGACACTTGGTGCTAAATATTTGGTGATTAATGGAGTTATATACCAACAATTCCAAAAATAGTAACTACAGTTTGTTGAGACCTCACTATTACACCATGCATTGACAGATGTTTTCCATACATTTACTTACACTTATATGGTATTTACCATAGACCAAACATCGTTCTAAGTGCTTTAAAATATAAATTTATTTAATCCTATAGGATTATAATCCTATAATCTAATAATAATCCTAGGTATTATTAATTATCACTCCCATTTTAGGGGTAGGGAAACAACGACACAGAAAGGTTACACTTATCCAAGATGAGGCATCTAGTAAGTTGAAGAGCCAGGATGGGGCCCAGGCAGGCTGACCTAGAGCCCGTGCTCTGTGGCCTTGATAACTCTGAAAGGAAGGGCCACCCTTTTTTCACCCTCTTCTATAGACATGAGGCACAGGCTCAGAAAAGCTAAGGTTTGGACCAAGGTCACATTGTTATCAAGGGGACACTCATTACATGTCCATTTCCCTTTTACTTTCTATAATACTGTAATTGTAAATCTTCAGTGGAGTCAATAATCCCAACCTTGTGAAATTCAATGACAAGAGCAGGAGTCAGGAACTTTCCAGAGTCCACTTATAAAGTTTTCTTCTTCGCACTCTCTCAGGGGCAGGTGACAGGGCCCTGTGGCCCCTGCTAGAGCTCTCAGGCCAGCCTTGGGCACTCCTCCTTGCCCTTTCTTACCATAGTCTTCTGCTTGTCTGAGATCCAAGTCTGATTTCTGCTCTCCATGCCCAGCTCCATGGTGAGTGGGTCTGTGATCAGCCCCACTGTAATTACACTCCTGACACCAAGTCCAGGCACTGCTTTACTATTCTGCCTGGTTGTTGGTCCTCTGGCTGTGCACACCACAGCACAAACCACAAGTTTTTGTTTAACAAACATTTATATGCATCACTTGTTGTTGTTAGTTGCTGTCTAGTCGGCTTCGACTCACAGAAACCCCATGTACAACAGAATGAAATGTTGCCTAGTCCCATACCATCTTCATGATTGTTGGTATGCTTGAGTCCATTGTGGCCACAGTGTATTTTGAGTGTCTTACAACCAAGGGAGATCATCTTCTAACACTATATCAGAAAATATTCTGTTGTGATCCATAGGATTTTCATTGACTAAATTTTTGGAAGTACATGGCCAGGCCTTTCTTCCTAGTCTATCTTAGTCTGGAAACCCTACTGAAATCTGTCCACCATGAGTGAACCTGCTAGTATTTGAAATACCAGTGGCATGGCTTCCAGAATCATAGCAACATGGAAGCCACTAAAGTATGACAAACTTGACAGATGGGCGGTGGATACAGCGTCATAAATATTAATTACGACTTCATGTAAGCCCATAAGTTAGGTGCTATTGTTATCTCCATTTTAGAGCAAAGTGAGGTACACAGAGGTTAAGGAATTTTCCCAGTGTGACCAGGGTAATGAGTGGTAGAGCTGGGATGTGAATCCAGGCTGCCTAGTTCCCGGGTCTGTGCTCTGCAGTCTCTCTATGAGGCTGCTCCCTGCAACACTCCAGTAACACATATTAGCTGGAATTAGTGTTAAAGAAATGTCTTTGCCTGAAACCTCAGAGGCTCTCAGTCATATATAGCTCAGGGGACCCTATAATTTACCCTCTAAACTGGGATGCATTTGAAAGTGAAAAGGGGCCCTATTAATAATTTCCCCATGGCTGTGAGTGTAAACTTGGACTGCCCAGGTCACTGTGTAATTCTCCCTCACACTCTACCTATTTTAGTCTAAACTTTCATTCACCCCAGGGATGGGTGACTTCTTAGGTACTCCCTCACTGGGTGCTTGATTGGCTCTGGTCTTGTCAATTCCTAAGAGTCAGGACACCATACATATCGGACATTTTCTCCCATTTAGGCTGTCTTCCAGGCTAACCTCATCCAACTTGCTCTTCTGCTGATAAAATCTGGATACAAGGATTTTGTGGAGGCCATCAGCACCCTCTGTGGAGCATGTGGAGTGATGCTACACAGCATGAATGTCGTTTCAAAGCCTGTGTACCCACCCAGCTGGACCCCGCCCAGGCCCTTCTCAAGGCTCCTCCTCGGCCAGGTTACACAGGGTCAGAGGTGAAGGAGCCTGAGGCTTGGTTTGCTGGGAGGTGTCCGAGCAGAGTTATCTTGGCTATTCAGTGAAGATACATGCAGTTGTCCAAAGTCATCCCAGCACCCAAGCTGAGGTCTCCCTGCCTATCTGGGGTTGCTGTGGGAACTCCTTCTACCACAGATCACTGATCTATGGTCAGTTACAAAGGGCCAGGCTGCTGTCCTCTCTGTGTTTGGCAAGTACCCGCCTCCACCAGCACCTGCCTTTGTATGTGATGTACCTCCTGCCTCCACATCTCCATTGTCCCCTCTGCTTTAATGACCCTTCCCACTCTGCAAAGCCCACGTTTGCCCCATTTCCTCTGTGAGTCTTCTGCAACTACCTCTATCTCTCTTTCTCTAAAGTCCTTCAACACCAAATCACTGCTACCTGCTTTAGTTGATCTATCTCTCTGGGCTGTAGAGATCACCAAGTGCAATTCCCCTGCCTTACCAATGGGGAGGTGGACTCTTTGGTTTCTAAAATTCTGCAAGAACTTTCTTTGATTATTTCTTGTGTAGATATCTTGTCCAAATATTACTCTCATTATTGTTGTTGTGTGCCATTAAGTCTATTAATCTCGTTAGGCCATGGTAACATCTTAATTTTTTTTTTTCTTTAGCTCCCTCAAACACTAGCACAGTTTTGAGCAAACCACGAGTACTTATGCTAATAGTGTGACTAGTTTGAGTTCTTAGTCTCTGGCCTGGTATCCCACAGCCCTGTCTAGTTCCCTGCCACAGCTGCATGTCTCTGGAGGCTACAGCACCACACTCCGCAGCTTGTTTTAGGCCCCGTGTAACCCCTACCTAATCTCCCAAAAGAACATGCAACAAGTCACTACTGCAGCATCTTCCACCAAGGACCTGAGACACCAGGCTGGATCTTTACGTCTCCTTCCCTCCAGCCTTCAAAAATGTCGAACTGCTAGCCCATCCAGCAACACCTCCCATTCATTTGATGCCATTTCATGCCCTATCCTTCTTCACATGCTACTCTCTGACCACAGACATAAAATACATCTTTTCAAAATGTGGCCCAAGGTTGCAAATCTCACAGTTTTTGGCACATTGGGAGAAGGTGTGAACAGGTGAACTACCCATAAGATTATTATTAGGTGGTTGGACAGGGATCTTGTGGGTGAGTATGGGTGCCTGGAGAAAGGAAACAGGAGATCTTCAGTTTCATGGGCCGAGGTGCAGGGAGAGGGAGGTGGCTTAGAAGCTCCTAGAGTTGTGGGTAAGGTGAGAAACTGTCCTGGTTTGTCTGGGACTGTCCCAGTATTAGCAGTAAAATTCCTGAGAAACCCCTCAGTCCTGGGAAAACTGGGATGGTCAGTCACTCTAGGTTTAGGTGACTCTTATAAATGAGGGGGAGGGCTATGCAGGGCATTGAAAGATCAGAAGGTGATTTTAAATATTTATATGACAGATTGAAAACTCCTGGGATGGTCAAGGTTGTAAATTATATATATATATATGTTGTTAGCTGCCATCAAGTCAGCCCCCAACTCATGACGATTCCACGCACAATGAAATCAGACTGCTGTGATCTACACGGTTTTCCTTGGCTGATTTTTGGAAGTAGATCTCCAGGTTTGTATGTGTGTGTATGTGTAGCACACATACACACACACCCTTCATACATGTTTGTGTATCACCCATTACTATGATACCCAGGAGAGGTGTTTTTAATAGAGTCCTTCTGTATAGGGTTGCTATGAGTCAGAATTGACTTGACGGCAATGGGTTTGTTTGTTTTCTTCTGTTTTTTCTTAGGCTTAGATAGAAACTTCCAGAGCTCTCCAGACTCTAAGGAGTCATATGCCTGACAGGGAGCTCTGTGCCTGGAGCTGCGGGGTAGGAGGGGTAGCCAGGAGATGCTCTGGTTGTCAGATGTCACACATCAGGTTTCTGCACTGATGAACAGTCTTGCTTACAGACAGATGCAGCCATAACTCTGGGGAGTACATGCCTGTTGGAACTCCAGGGTTCAGCCTGGTTCAGAAGGGACCCTGTTTGTTCAGAAGAAGGGCTGTGAGCAGCTCCAGCCAGGGGGCCTCCTACCTGTCCAAGAGGCTGGCTTGGACGAATGAGGACAGGGAGCTTAGCAGGGAGCATGTGAGGAAATATTTTAACATGCAGCCAATCTCCTGTTGTGCATGTGGTAATTACCACTTCTGGAAAATCAGTGCACTCTAAAATTTTAGCAAAATGAAAATGTTACTTAATAAAGCAAACTTCAAACTCCTTATAATATCAGGAGACATTCAAGCTTATAATATCACTTGGTGTTATGAAAATGTGACTTGGAAGAGGCTTAATGGTGTCATCATCAGTAAGGATCTTCCTTCACAGCCACTTCAGCATTTGCTTTCCCTCATTAGAAACTAGTAAATTATTGCAATTGCAACTTAACAGTTATATTACAATTCACATTACATGTAGATACCATTGTCTTACAAAAATTCCTTTCAGATGAGCCAAATTACTACCTTTTAATCCTTAAAAGACCTCTTGTAAAGGTAGAGCACAACTGTCAGTAGAAAAATAAAGACAGGAGATAACCATTTTCAAATAAAAGTACCAGAAGGGGAAAAGGATGATGAGTAGATGTGTACTTTCAATGCCTTGAACCATTTAATTAATAGGTGAGTAGGTCTCTATCCAGAATCTGCAGCTACACTTGAATTGCATAAATTATAATTGGAAAACCCAAATTCTCAAAGCCCCAGAGAAGGACCCCTAAACATCTTGTTACTTCTTGACCCAAAACATTTATCAAATGAGTTCCCCCAAAGTGTGAAAAATGTTTTATGCAAACGATGGTACTACTTAAAAGAAAGAGAAGGCTATCTTTGTGGATAAGATTCAATATAAACCCAATCCCCCAAATGTGATTAATCAAAACCCCACTTTCTCACCTCTTAATCATCTCTGACACCAGCCACCCACATGTCACACACTTTCTCTCTCTGACCCTAGTTATCTGGAGCTAGATCAGAGCTCACAAGTCCGAAACGACACTGCTCTTCAGACTGCCAAACAGCAGACACCAGCCACAAACTCAGTAGTCCACACAACATAACACCCCAAACTTCTGACCTGCTGGCTGCAAATTCAGGGTTTTTACACTGCCCCTTCAGGATGGCAGCAGTTAAGTTCGAGGGCTACCCCCGGGCCCCCTCACGTTCACCTGCTGGCTCCCATTAGTCCTTTGGGTTTGATAATTTACTGCAATGACTCACAGAATTCACATAAAGTACTAAACTTACAATTACAGATTTATTATAGCAAAATGATACAACTCAGGATCATCATCAGGAAGAGACACATGGGTACGGTCTGGGAAGGTTCCCAATGTGGAGCTTCCACATCCCATAGAGGGCATGTTACCTTCCCTTCACCAACCAGGAAGCTCGCAGAGCCTCCCTGTTCAGAGCCTTTATTGGTCTCAATCATAGTTATGATAGACACCTAATTGCATATACATGCTAGGTTAAAATGTTCTGGGTTTTACCAGGCTTTATTATGCCTCCTGAGGTTATTTGATAGCAGGTAGTCTTTTCTGGTATAGCCAGCCTCCACTCATTAGCACAAATTCTCAGGTATGGTTTACATAACAGAGGTACCTCAGTTACTTAGGAAATTCTAAAAGTTTAGAGTTATCTTCTCAGGCAACAAGGACAAGACCACATTACTTGAGGTAAAATTAAATTATTTACACCACACTATCATACCAAGGAGAAAATTATGGTAATTCCCAAGTATGAACAATAAAAAAAGAGCTAGTGTCTACTTTTGGCTACTACTATGTGACTTAAATATATTTATCTCCTCTGATTCTCCCAAAAATCAGGCAAAATACGTATTTTAATCATTCTCATTTTATAAATGGGGACACTGACTCAGAAAGTTCAATGTCAGAAAAGCTAATAGGGCTGTCTTACTCCAAAGTCCACATTTTTCTATTTTCTAATTTTTATCACCTTTTGAGCAAAAATTAAATATCTTTGGCTCAAATTCAAGATAATATTAGAATTCTCCTATAATATCAGTGGTCCGGGAAGGGAACTGGTATTTATTACAGCATTAAGGCTGTCTATAATTTATTTCATCTAACATTTACAACAACTCTGTGAGGGATTTTTTGCCCTATTTATAGATAAACTGAGGCTCAGAGAGGTCATACACATCATACAGCTTGGACTGATTCTCAATACTGAGTTCTATCCATGACAGGAATGCTTCCCAAAGGCTGGTTAATCACAAACCACCTTCATGATTTGTGATTTTTGAGTACCACAGGTATTATTATCTGCAAATTTTTCTTTCAAACAATTCCCTTATTATATTAGCAAGTTCTATTCATAAAAGAAATTTTGTATTACTAGTCCTTAGCAGTGAAGAGGTAATAAGCATAAAAATAAATACCAAAAATGAAAAGATTATTATTATTAATTCTATCCAGGCCTAAATTAGTGATAGGCCTGAGGCTTACCCTTTCTGCTTGTTAAAAAGGGAGATTAGCAAGTATTAGGAACTGTCAAAGATTTTCTCCTTGTCTGTAAGCCAAAGTTTAAAAGAGAATTGAAAACAGAATAATCTCCTTACTATGCACTTCAATCTTCCTTACTAGTCTCTTCACACAGCACCTAAAATCTTGCTCCAGATCATCAATTGACTACTTATCACTTTGGTCTATAACATTAAGGAACTCCACCAGTGCGATTCAGAGAACAATGTTAGAAAAGAGTTTGAGTTGCTTCAAAACATTTTTAAAGTTGTCAGAGGGGAAGGAGCCCTGGTAGGGCAGTGGTTAAGCGCCTGGCTGCTAACCAAAAGGTCTGTGTTCAAACCTACCAACCTCTCCACAGGAGAAAGATGTGGCAATCTGCTTCTGTAAAGATTACAGCCTTGGAAGATTACAGTTCTACTCTGTCCTAGAGGGTCACTATGAGTCAGGATCGACTCGATGGCAACGGGTTTGTCAGAGGGGGAATCTAAGAAAGCAATCTTTTTTGCCTAACAAAGATGTTATGCTTTGAAACAGAAACCTGAAAAATCTTCTGGGTTTTACTAGGCTTAACTCATTTAGTGGAAACAACGTAGAATGGTGTAATCACCAAGCAACATTGATAGCAGGTGGTCCTTAAGGCCGTGGACAGTTTGACGTATAGAAAAGCACTGAAATACTTGTTGAATGAATGGGACTCAAGACCATCACTATGGTGGTAAAGAGATCAGAACAAATGAAACCTGGGGGTTTCTTCTGCCCTCAACACTTTCATTTAGTGCAAATCAGGTTAAAATGAGAATAAAGGCAGCCTTAAAGTAGGGAACCACTACCCATCAGTCAGTTTGTCATACCATGGTGGCTTGCATTCTGCTAGGATACTGGGAGCTTTGCCACCAGGATTTCAAATAACAGCAAGGTCATCTATGGTGGGCAGGTTTCAGAGAAGCTTCCAGACTAAGATAGACTAGAAAGAAAAGCCTGGGATTCTATTTCCTAAAATTAGCCAATGAAAACCCTATGAATTACAGAACATTGCTCAGATTTTGACTCATTTATTTGGGTGCATCACCAAGAGGGAGCAATCTCTGAAGAAGGACATCACGCTTGGTAAAGTGGACGTCCAGTGAAGGCCAGGGAAACTCTCAAAGAGATGGGTCGACACAGTGGACCTACAATGGACTCAAACATACCAATGATTGTGAAGATGATGCAGGACTGAGCAAGGTTTCATTCTGGTTTATATGGGGTCGCCATGAGTTGGAGCCAACTTGATGGCAACTAACTGACAATGACTGAAGTGGGGAAAACAACCAAAGGGCTTTCTGTAGGGTATGTTAAAGGATGATGGGGGGAATAATTAGTCCTACTCATATTTGCTTCATGATGATGGAGGGTCTGATTTGGTGTTAACTGGATGTATATGGGCCTCTGAATCTTTAGGTTCAGATGGTAGGATCATTTCCTCTTCATCCCGTAGGTTGAGATAGTTCCATCTGGAAAATAGAGCCCACCTACTACTATCAAATTCAACATAGTATTCATGGTCCTAGAGAATGCAGTAAGATGGAAAAAAAAAGTATAAAGACTAGAAAAGAGGAAATAAATCTGTTATTATCTGCAAAGGACATGCTTGTCAATAGACAAAATCTAAAAGAAACCATAGATCAATTATTGGAATTAAGTGTGTTTATCAAGGTTGATAGATACAAAATCAATACAAAAAGTCAATTACAGTTTTATTCACCAGCAAAAATCAATTAGAAAAGTTATATTTTTTAAAAACTAAACATACACAGTCCTGGACAGAGCTGGAGAAAAATGTACAACAAAATTCTAACTCACAAAAAAAAGACCAGACTTACTGGCCTGACAGAGACTGGAGAAACCCCGCAAGTATGGCCCCCAGACATCCTTTTAGCTCAGTAATGAAGTCACTCCTAAGGTTCACCCTTCAGCCAAAGATTAGACAGGCCCAAAATACAAAATGAGACTAAAGGGGCACACCAGCCCAGGGGCAAGGACTAGAAGACACGAGGGGACTGGAAAGCTGATAACAGGGAACCCAAGGTCAAGAAGGGAGAGTGTTGACATGTCATGGTGTTGTTAACCAATGTCATAAAACAATATGTGTACTGTTTAATGAGAAACTAGTTTGTTCTGTAAACTTTCATCTAAAGTACAATAAAATAAAATAAACGTATACAATAGTTTCAAAAATATCCAGAATTTAGGAATAAATTTAAGCTAATGATTTGCAAGCCATTTATAGATAAAATATAAAACTTTAGTGAAAGACATTTTAAAAAAGTAAATAAAATAGGAATTATACTATGTGTTGGAAGATTCAATTGGATAAGGTTTTAAATTCTACTCAATTGATGTATAAATTATACGCACGTCCAACAAATCTCCCAAAAGCATTTTTGATAGACTTCAACAAACTTACTGTAAAATTTATTTGTGTGTGTGTGTGTGTGTGTGTGTGTGTGTGTGTGTGTCAACAGCCAAAGATAGCCAAGACACGCCAGAAGGACGACATGGCTGGGGGTGGGCAGGACCAAATGTCATACCTACAGTAATTAAGAATGTACAGTTTTGTTACAGTGACAGAGAAAAGACCAAAGAAACAGAACACAGAGTTTGAAATCAAGACAAAAAGAAATTTGATACAGGACAGAGGCAGCCCTAAACATCAGAAAGGAAAGGAAGACTTTTTCAACAAATGAACAATTGGTTATTCCTACAGAAAAAAATAATTGTGAGCATGCTTCACATTCTACCCAAAGAAATAATTTCAAGTATATTAAAGACATAATTGTGAAAGGTGTAATTATAAAAATGTTAGCAGATAAGACAGGAGAATATCTTTATGCCCTCAGGGTAGAGAAGACTTTCTCAAAAAGACACAAAAAATGCAAATCATAAATGGATAAATTTGATTTCATTGAAATGAATATCTTTTGCTACCAAAGTATATCAAAATGATAGTAAAAAGCCAAGCTGTAAACTAGGAAAAAATATTAACAATAATATAATTAACAAATGGTTAGAATGCAAAATACAGAAAGAAGTTCCACATATCAATAAGAAAGAGACAAACAACTCAAAGAAAAACTGGTGAAGGACATGAACAGGCATTTTAGAGAAGATGGAACATGAATGGTAATATACCTGTGGAAAGGTGTTCAACCTCGTTAGAAATCAACTATATGAAATCAAAAACTACTGAAACTTGGGCACATATGTACCAGAAAACATGAGCCAAAATGGACATACCAATACTCTAAAAAAAAAAATCTAGAAAAACCTGCATGGCCATGGACAGGATACTGGACAAACACATTGTGATAGATTTGTATGACAGACTACTAGATAGTACTGAAAAAGATTCAATTACAGCTACATGTATAAATATCCATGAATATTACAATGTTGAATGCAAAAAGAAAAGTAGCAGGAGTATATACACAGTATGGTAACAGTTAAATAAAGTGATCTAAAATACAAGTGAAATATTGTTTAGGGTTTCATAAACAAGTGGCTGCTACTCTGGTGGGGAAGGGGACCACAAACTGGGTTGGACCCCAGAATTGCAGGCGTCTCCACAGGGTTCTACGTCTCACACTCAGTGGAGGATATATGGGTGATCATTTTGTTATTTGTACTTCATATATACGTTTTTTAATATATTTTTTGTATACGTATATATATATATATACACACACACATGTTTAACACATAAAAAGTTCATCTGAAACAGAAATAATTAAATATAAAAAACTATCAAAATATAATAAAATGTTTAGGTTAAACTTTGGGGATGGAGACACCTGAAGTTTTTTTTTTAATCCTTCTTTAAAAGGGATCTGTGCTTCCCTCAAATTTGAGTAACAGTGCACTGGACTGATGTTCCAGCCTCTTAGAGTAGAAAGTTTTATTCTGACTGGGGTTTAGTGTCTGCTGTGGGGTTTTGACAGATTATTTAAAGAACCTGCAAAGATTTCAGATGGAAATATCATAGTTAGGTAAATGTTTCATTTCCTTTTAGGATGCTCAGCAGGGAGAAAGAGAAGAGTGTGAGATTAATTATGTCAGAGGCTGTATCAGGAGACACCCAGCTTCTGTATATTGCCAAAAAAAAAAAAAAAAAAGTTCTGAAAAGCCTTGAATACATATGTAATAATTCACAGTAATAACACTTTGTATTTGCAGGGCATTCAGAAGATTTTCAAAGACTTCATAGACATTAACTCCTTTGGTCTTGAAGGTAAGCCTGTGAGATACGTTTTTCATCTGAGGATACTGAACCCAGATATAGTTTGGTGCAGAAAAAATGCATGGGAATTAGGGGGTAGGTTTCAGTTCCCATATTATCACTAACATGTGGCCTTGGATAAATCACTTAAAGTTTCTGAACTTCAATTTTCTCATTGTAAAATGGAGATACTGTGAGCAAGAGACAACAGATTTAAAATGCCTAGCACAGTGATTGTCCCATGAACCAGTAACCAATTGCTGTCAGCTCCAACTCATGGTGACCACATGTGTGTCAGAGCAGAACTGTGCTCCATAGGGTTTTCAATGACTACTTTTTCAGAAGTAGGTCACCAGGCCTTTCTTCTGAGGTGCCTCTGGGTGAACTCAAAACTACAGCTGACCGTGTTACCCTTTTGCACCAGTCAGGGACTTCGACTGTCCCATATAAAAAAAAAAAAACCTGTTGCCATTGAGTCGATTCTGACTTATAACGACCCTACAGGACAGAGTAGAACTGCCCCATATGGTTTCCAAGGAACGGCTGGTGGATTCGAACTGCCAAACTTCTGGTGAGCAGCTGAGCTCTCAACTACTATGCCACCAGGGCTCCAGACTGTCCCATAGCAAGCCGTAAATTAAGGGTAGCTGACATTATTAGTTATGCCCCACCTGTGTGGCCATGTAGAAACAACGCGCTCTTGGAACCCAGCTCTTCAACCCCACCAGGACATCTTTCTTAGCTTACTTCATTTCTTTAGGTCTGATTTGAGAAAAATCACACTAAAATGATTAATATTTCATAATCAATGTAGGCAATGACCCCTTGCCCACGGTTAGAAGGGAAAAACAAAACAATTTTGTAACATCCTGATTTTAACTTGAATTGTTTGGCCTTAACCAATCTAAAAGTATCCTTGGTGGTGCAGTGGTTAAGCGCTCCACTGCTAATGGAAAGGTCGGCAGTTCAACCTACGAGCTGCTCTGTGAGAGAAAGATGTGGCAGTCTCCTTCCGTAAAGATTACAACCTTGGAAACCCTATAGGCAGTTCTACTCTGTCCTATAAGGTCGCTGAGAGTCTGAAGTGACTCAGCAGCCAGGGGTGTTTTTTTTTTGGCTAACCAAACTAAAGTATCAGCAATAGCCTGAAAATGTTTGTTGATTCAGTGGAGTAAAAAATTAGCTGCTGTGAAGTGGATTCCAATCATGGTCACAGAATGTGTATCAGAGTAGAACTGTACTCCAAAGGGTTTTCAATGGCTGAATTATTTGGAAGTAGATCACCAGGCCTTTCTTCTCATGTGCCTCTGGGTGTGTTCGAACTGCCAACCTTTTGGTTAGCAGCTGAGCGTGTTAACCATTTAACAGAGCTGCCTATTTGAAGCAAAGGTTTCACTGGAGACTTTTTAATGACTGGCAACATTATACATACCACAACTTTATATGTACTGCACTGCCTTGTTATAGGGCTGGTGATGAAAAACACAGTCCCAGAGATTCTTTGTTTTGTCATGTAGTTGGAACTGTGATCATGAAGCCGCAGTGTTTACAAGAGAGGTCATCCAGTCCCTTGTCATATGTCCAAGCATCTAAATGAGCCGTTCTCAAATCTGTCTGCACATCAAAAGCCCCTGAGAAGCTCTGAGATATACAGTTGCCAGGGCCCCATCCCAGTCCAATTAAACCAGACTCTCTGGGCGTGGAGCCAAGTCACTGGTATTTTTAAAAGGTGAAGTACAACTGGGTCAGAACCATTAGTCTAAACAATCTTCTACCACCATAATCCTTTTATTTCACTAGATGTGTGCCAAGCTGTTGAACCCTTGGCCAATAATATTTTAGGGTTATTGGAAGAAAGGATTTACAGCTTCCTCCACCTCATTGGTAAATTACAAACACACTGGCACATATCTTTATGACCCAGGAGGTGAAAGGCAGGACAAACAGCTGCTTGACAGGCTGATTCTTTTATTACACAGATTTACTGTTGGAGATATGAGCTAGCTGGGAGGTGGGGAGATCGCTAACTCAACATAACAATGAGATATGCTATAACAAGGCTCTATTCTACTTCATCAGCCTATAATAGATATTTTACTTTTCCATGACTGATTAATTTAGTCTATTATTATGCTGAGCCTTTTGTTAGGGAGATATTGTAGTCAACTAATCTTGTAATGCAGTAACACACAGGAAATTTAAAAGACTGAATTCACTAAGCATGTCCACCATGAACCTTGTCCTGTGGTGATTAGATTTATAAGAAACAGCAGTGACTTCAGAGGACATTTTAACGACTCCAGTTCCATTAAATATTCACATCCCCCAGTTACTTTTTTAAAAAATATGAGCTTGTATAGCCTACAGAGAAAATTAGCTTAACTAAATAAATACATGTACACGTAATTATAATACTATTTTTTATTTGGAGGGTTACTGGAACTTGGCTGAGGCTGAATTTAGTTAAACATGATGTCATGGGTAATCCTGACTTATTTGGAGGTTGAAAAGGTTAAGATTTAAGAGGGGTATGTCACTGGTGGCAGTAGTGGGTTAGTGGTACAATTTTTGTGTTGCATGCAGGAGATCTGAGTTCGATTCCTGGCCAATGCACCTCAAGTGCTGCTACCACCTGTCAATCATTGGGGGCTTGCATGTTTTTATGACACAGAACAGGTTTCAGTGGAGTTTCCAGATTAACCCCCAGACTAGGAAGGAAGGCCTAGTGAGCTACTTGTGAAAAATCAACCAGTGAAAATCCTATGGATCACAATGGTCTGATCCAGTTGTACATGAGGTCGCTATGAGTTGGGGAAACTCAATGACAGCCAACAACAGTATGTCACAAGTTATATAATTATACAGATGGAAGGTCAGCTACGATCGGCAAAAATACAGAAAAAAAAACGCCACGAGTGTATGAGGAAAAGGTAAGTGTTTTTCACTTTGGGTGAATCACTCATTCAGCCTTTGAATCACTCATTCAGCCTTTGAATACTTATTAAATGCTTACTAATAGTCAAGTATGTACTGTTGTTTGTTACCATTGAGCTGACTCCAACTCATGGTGACCCCAAATGTGCAGACTAGAACAGTTCCATAGGGTTTTCAAGGCTGTGACTTTTGGAAGCACTTCACTAGGCCTTTCTTCAGAGGCGTCTCTGGGTAGGTTTGAACCAGGAACCTTTGGGTTAGAAGTCCAGCGCCTAACCATCTGCACCACCCAGGGTCTCCCAAGTGTATACCAGGAGCTGAGAATACATTAGTGAAAAGGAGAAGGTACCTGTTCTGAGGAGCTTATAGTCTGCTGGGGAAGAAAATAAGTTAACAGGACATAAAAATATAGTGTGGGTAAGTGTGATAATGGCAAAGATACAATAAGAACATAGAAGAAGGGTCTTCAGCCTAATCCTGACTCTAGGATGAGGATCTGGGAAAATATCTTGAAGGTCGGGAGGTATAAGCTGAGATTTGTTTTTTCCAGTTTTTTATTTTGACTTGCAGGATTGTTAGTTTCCTTTGTGGTTACCTTAATATTTACCCCTATATTTCTAAGTTTATACCAGTGTTTTATTTCTTTATATCACCTTGACTTCCTCTCCATATGAAAAATCCATGTCTACATTTTTTAAGTCCCTCTATTTTGTTTTAATGTCATCATCTTTTACATATCGACATCTGTTTCCCTATCTTCAGTGTTTTAGCTTTGATTTACTTTTGTGACTTCCCTATCTGGGTTGATATCTGGTTGCTCTGTCCTGTGTTCTAGTCTTGGGTTGTTATCTGATGTTACTGATTTTCTAACCAGAGGACTCCCTTTAGTATTTCTCGTAATTTTGGTTTGGTGTTTGCAAATTCCCTGAACTTTTGTTTATGTGGAAATGCCCTAATTTCACCATCATATTTGAGAGACAGTTTTGCTGGATATATAATTCTTGGCTGGCAGTTTTTTCCCTTCAAGGCTTTATATATGTCAGCCCATTGCCTTCTTGCCTGCATGGTTTCTGCTGAATAGTCCGAGCTTATTCTTATTGACTCTCCTTTGTAGATGGCTTTTCATTTATCCCTAGCCGCTCTTAAAATTCTCTTTATCTTTGGTTTTGGCAAGTTTGATTATAATATGTCTTGGTCACTTTCTTTTGGGATCTACCTTATGTGGAGTTTGATGAGCATCTTGGATAGATACCTTGTCATCTTTCACGATATCAGGGAAGTTTTCTGTCAACAAATCTTCAACAATTCTTTCTGTATTTTCTGTTACTGCCCCCTGTTGTGGTACTTCAATCATTCGTAGGTTATTCCTCTTGATAGAGTCCCACATAATTCTTAGGGTTTCTTCATTGTTTTTAATCCTTTTATCTGATTTTTCCTCAAATAAGTTGGTGTCAAGTGCTTTATCTTCAATCTCACTCATTCTGACTTCCATTGCCTCAATTCAGCTCCTATGACTTTCTATTGAGTTGTCTAATTCTGAAGTTTTATTGTTAATCTTCTGGATTTCTGATTGCTGCCTCTCTGTGGCTTCTTACAGCCTATTAAATTTGTCATGATGCTCTTCTCTAATCTTTTTAATTTCCTCTATTGCATATTCTGTGTTTTGCTTAATTTCCTTGCTAATTTCTTGAAGAGTTCTGTATATTAATCTTTTGTATTCTGCCTCTGGTAATTCCAAGAAATTTTCCTCCTCTGGAATATTTCTAGATTCTTTATTTTGGGAGCTTGCTGAAGCCATCGTGGATTGCCTCTTTATGTTATTTGATATTGACTATTGTCTCTGAGCCATCAACAAGTTATTATATTTATTTATTTTGTTTGCTTACTATGTTCTAACTTCTTGTTTTGTTTTGATATGCCCAAATAGGCTGCTCGTGTGAGCTAGTTTGATTATTAGCACCTTTGATGCTCTAATGTCCTGTCGCCAGGTGGTTAGATCTGTTACTAGGTATGTGAGCTCAAGAGTCCACCCACTCCTCCTGTATAGATTCAGCTCAGGTGCCCAGGTAGATAGCCACCAAGTGTGTGGTTTAGGCTCTCACTTACAGTCCTAGACAGGTATAGGTGATTGGTGTAGGCACAGGCATCTGGCTGCAACAGGGGACACACTCTGAGCAAGACAGGGGGCTGACAACTGCCCCCCGAGTGTCCAGGAAGAAGGCGTCTCCCTGTTCCCTAGAGCACGTAGGTGGGTGGGTTTTGTAGCTGGACTATGAGCACCTAATGTTGTTGGCTGTAAGGACTGGGGGGCAACTCTTATTCATGGGCCCCTATCACAGGTGGCTAGGTGGCATGGGTGGAGCCACCAGTCCTCAGGCCTCTGATGTGGGTAGGTGAAGATCCTGCTTAATGGGCAGAGCAGTGTCAAATGTCAAGAACCTGCCACTTCACCCAATGAGAGCCTATGCTGTTAAGATGGGCCCACACAAGTGTATGCAGGGGGAAAGGCACTCAAAGTCTGTGGATCCCTTATGCCTGTGCCTAGGCAAAGGAGTTGTGCTTACCCTGGGTTCCTGGCTTAGAGGAGCCAGCAGTTTATTTTTTCCTCTGTTAATTTGTTCACTCTCCAAGGCAGGGAGAATGACTCCGGGCACGTGATGGATCCTACTTCCGGCCCAGGGGATTCGACAATTGCTGAAGCTGGTCCAGGACCCAGTGTAGAGCAGGGAACAGGGAGGTAAATGGGAGAGATGTTTCTCCCTAAGGGGGGTGTTTTTGATCTGCACGGTAAGCCGTACGCAAGTACTTATGTTTCACTGATGATGGCCGCT
Source organism: Trichechus manatus latirostris (assembly GCF_000243295.1). Taxonomy (NCBI): domain Eukaryota; kingdom Metazoa; phylum Chordata; class Mammalia; order Sirenia; family Trichechidae; genus Trichechus; species Trichechus manatus. Next base: position 17,791,737 of record NW_004443956.1, on the reverse strand, counting down.
TCTCACTGGTTCTGGGTGGCTGTGTAGACTCTCAGTGGCTGGGTCTCTCAGTATGGAAAACGCACCTCCTGAGCACCACTGCTTGCCTGCCTCACCACTCACCCCCAAGCTGATCAGGCCTGAAGGGCTCAGGCTCTCACCGGGTCAGGCCTGGCAACTCCTTGCTGCTCCTGAACTGTCTCTCCCTCCCCCTGCCACTCAGTCCAGTTCCTCAACTCTGCCTTTGATGTTCAGGACTCTCGGACTGCCATATATAATCAATTCACTTGTTTTTTCGGGTCTTTGCTGTAAGAGGGTCCACTGGAAGCATCTGACTACTTCGTCCTCTTGGCCCTGCGTCCCATAAGCTGAGATTTGAAAGGTAAGGAGCTTTAGCAAGACAAAAGAGGCTGAGAGTAAGGGTGATTGAGAGTGTGTCCTGGACTGAAGGAAGAGCAAGCACAAAGGCCCTGAGGTGAGAGAGAGTCTTGGAGAGTATGGGACACTTGGGGAACTGGATGTCGTTCACTAAGGTGTACCTTGGCCTGGCAGGGGTGGGGGAGGAGGAAGGGAGGTCAGCAAGAACACCATAGGAAAGGCTTTGTGAAGCACATATGGGGTTTGGGCTTTATCCTAAAGGCAACACAAAACAATAGAGAAATTGTACATATGAAAATTGACATGGTCATATGTGCACTTTGGATGATCACTTGGCTAAAGAATGGAGAACATGATGGAGCAGGGGTGGATTCCAGGCAGGGAGATGAAGGAGTTGGCTATTATAGGAAATCAAGTGCGAGGTGAAGGGGGCCTAACATAGCAGCAATGGGAATGAGGAGAACAGGATAGATTTTAATAAAACCAAGAAAGGAGAATTCATAGGGCTTGGATCATATGGGGAATGAGGAAGGCAGATGAGTGAAGACTGTTGGGTTTCTGACTTGGGCAATTCAAGTCAGTTGCCTTCAGTGAGTAGCTAATGTTGCAAGAGCCACTGAAGGTTTGAGGAACAATGGTGAGTCAGTTTATGGAGACGGTGAGCTGGAGGTGCTGCTGAGAAACCTGGCAGCAATGCACAGCAGGCATTCTGGTTGGGACTCTTTGAGGAGATCTAGGCTAAAGGTGCAGCTCTGGGCCAGCCTGTGGGCAATTGCAGTGTCTGCCTGGATGAGGCTTAGCCATACACACTACTCACAGTGATTAAACAGGCCTCTCTGAGGAAATCAAAACATAATTTCATCGGTTAATGGCCACCATGGCCATTATAGTAAAAACTAAAACCATTCCAATAAATGGTTAGATGTCCAAATTGAAGAACAAACAAAAATCAATTCACTAATTTGTTAATTGTTCTGTAAAGTGGAAATAACTGGACTAGATTTTAGACATGACAGCCATAAAAATAAGCACAGCTTAAAATAAATAAAACTGGGCTGCTGTTTAAATGGACTTATTGATTATCTATGCTGACTTGTATCATTTATCCACCATAGTAAAATACTCGTATTCCTTGGGAATCAGAGAAGGAAAATAATAAAACCTCATAGGCGTCTTATCAAGAAAGACTCTTAAAAAATGAAGTATGGTTTTCAAGTATTAATAATTACTCAGAAGTCCCTAGGTGGCACAAACAGATAAGCTCAAAAATGTTGGCAGTTCAAACCCATCCAGGGGAGCCTTGGAAGTCAGTCCTGGTGATTGCTTCTAAACGTCACAGCTTTGAAAATCCTATGGAGCAGTTCTACTCTGCACAGGTGGGGTCACCATGAGTCAGTATCGACTTGACGGCAACTAACAACAGCAATAAATTCAATAAAGCTCAACAAAAGGTTATAAAGAAGGGTCCCTACAGAGCCTTTTTTTTTTAATTTGGTCTTTATTGTATTGTTGTACTTCAAGTGAAAGTTTACAATTCAAGTTAGTCTCTCATACAAAAATTTATACATACATCGTTATGTGACCCTAGCTGCTCTCCCTATACTGTGACAGCACACTCCTCCTTTCTACCCCAGATTTCCCGTGTCCATTCAACCAGCTCCTGACCCTTTCTGCCTTCTCATCTCACCTCCGGACAGGAGCTGACCATTTAATCTCATGTATCTACTTGAGCTAAGAAGCACACTCTTTTCGAGTGTCATTTTATGTACCATAGTCCAGTCTAATCTTTGAAGAGTTGGCGTCGGGAATGGTTTTAGTGCTGGGTTAACAGAGAGTCTGGGAGCCATGCTTTCTGGTATTCCTCCAGTCTCAGTCAGACCATTAAGTCTAGTCTTTTTACTAGAATTTGAGTTCTGCACCCCACTTTTCTCCTGCTCCAACAGGGACTCAGAGACTCTATTTTTAAGAAAAGACAGGAGGAATAATTTACAAATAGTTGACTTGGATGCTGCTAAAATGTCTCCAAAAGTTCTTCAAAACGGCTTGTTTTAAGTGAGTTAAATATTTTCCTTCCCATTTTGTTTAAGAGTCCACACCCTAAACCCGAAGCCCCTCCCAGGTTATTACAGTAAGAAATAATCTCAGCTCTAAAGTGGAGGATGAGTGCGGGGCACAAAACAATGAGGTCTAACTGTTTCCTATCAAATTACAAAGAACAAAACACTTTTGTGTCTAGGTAGGACAAGAATAGAGGTGCTTGTTTCCACTGCAATTCCACTGGAAAGCCAAGGATTTTGGACGCTTTGCCCTGCTCAGTTCAGATTTTTCTTCTGGACAAGCTTTAATAGTGAAAACTTACATCTTTGTTTTAAGATCTTTCATAGGATAAAAAGCAAAAAAGAAAAAAAAACCTATTGCTGTTGAGTCAATAGAGTAGAACTGCCCTGTAGGGTTTCCAAGGGGAAGCTGGTGGATTTGAACTGCTGACCTTTTGGTTAGCAGCCGAGCTCTTAACCACTATACACCAGGGTTCTAATTAAGCACCATAGAAGTCGTTAAATCTTAAATATTTTGGGTTGTAGCATCAGGTTTTTCCAATTCCCATGAATTTTGGAACTTATGTCCATAAATCTGACATTCAGTTGCACTCTCCCTTCTGGCTGCCATTATTTAGCTGTTTGTTGAGAACTTAGACTCCACCCAATACCCAGCAACAGGCTATGGAAGATAAAAAGGCAAGGAAAAGCATCCTTTGTCCTTGAACAGCTTACATTTGGTCTGGGAAATAAAGTTATTCAAAAGTGAAATAGTTGAATAATAAAACAAAGTAGCAAAAGATTAACTGCTACAGTAAGCAGGGCTGACAGTATTACAGCAATTGAGAGGAACAAAAGGTCACAGCTCTTCTACATGGATGAGGAGATAGAACTATTACTTTGACATTTTCCAACTGTGAAACATTTTAGGAAAAAGAGGTGTTCCCTCCACCCAAAAGGGAGAATTTCACAAAGTAGTCTACTAAGCCCATTATGTGCACTAAGGAGAATTCTTAGTACAAATAGTGCTGATCACTCCCTTAGGCTACAGGAAAAATCTCCAAACGTCTGTACTGCTCTTTGCACATAATGGGAAATGATGGGTTTGCTCATGGTTGCAAATATAACCGTGCTCTTCCTCTCCAATCCTAATGTCTAAAAAGGTTATTTTAATTCATAACTGCCTTGTTTCATTACCTAAAGACTCTATCATTAAATGCACTCCTTCTTAATGTAGAACTCTGGTCCTGCTTTTAGATTCTATTTGATAGATTATCCCGAAATCCTCTAATCTAATATTGCCAAGGCTGATGCGAGGAACCCTTGTAAATTAGATTCTTCATGAGGAATAATACACTGTTCCAATCACAATTGTATAAGGAAGCGCCTTTCAGGAAGAGAACATGTTTATTCTCATAGGCCTGTATGTACAATTAGGACATGTCCTGTTTTCCACCCTAAATCTACATTTAAAAAATTTTTCCTTCTTCTTAAAAGTGACGATAGCTATACAACCTGATGAACGTAACTACTAAGTGTCACTGAACTGTCCCCAAAAAACGATGAAATGGGCAAATGTGTGTGTATATAAATATATTCACACACACACACCAAAAAAAAAAAAAAAAAGTTGTCATCGAGTCAATTCCGACTCCTAACATCCCTATAAGACAGAGTAGAACTGCCTCATAGGGTTTCCAAGGAGTAGCTGGTGGATTCAAACTGCCGACCTTTTGGTTAGTAGCCAAGCTCTTAACCATTGCACCACCAGGGCTCCATATACAGACACACACATATACTTACCACAATAAAAGTAGATTACTAGAAAAATGAAAAAAAAAAAAAAAAAGTCAGTTCCAGAAAATATCTCTTAAGGGTCTGTAACAGAGTGAAGAAGAAAGGGACATGTGGTCAGTACTTGAAATCAACAGAAGTACAGGGACAGTAATCTCCTTGAGGGCAAAGACAGGCTTACTCACGTTTGTATTCCCCCAGCAACAAGCTCTGTGTTTCACCCCTAACAGCTGTTGAGGACATGTCTATCAAGTTGAATCTCTCTTAATTGCCAATGTTCTTTTCTTTTTCATTTTTAATGAAAAAATGTTGCTGTTTTAAAGAAACTTTTAAAGGGAGGACATGCCCAAGCCAATATTCTCCAAGCCAAAATTATTATTTTGACTAAGGTATTACATTTCCACATGCAAAAATACACTAAACTACTTATTTTTATACCTAATATTATTTAACAGATGATATATTCCCTATTTCCTATACAGTCTTCCATAATTGGCCAAATTGCTCTCCTATAAACACTTAGGATACTTCCAGCTTTTAAAAATAATCATTCTGGAGAACTGTGTTAAAAAGTGTTTCTTTAGCTGTTGGCTTTTCTTTAATATTTTCTTCAGGCTCTGTTCTTAGGAAAGGGATTTCTGGGCTAAAGTATCGGAGTATCTTTATGGCTTTTATTACATATTTATATTGTTTTAAGAATAAGTTTTCTCTTATGCCCATCCCCTATATTCATACAGCATGACAAAAGTTAAAAAAAATAAAAATAAGAAACCTACACTGTATCATGATTTCCTACTTACATTACTTCCTTCACCTCTTCCATAACCCACATGAATTTGCTTTTGTGTTTTGAAATCTTGTATCTACAGAGGGCCTACTGGTGGAAGGAAACAGCCTGGTAATCATTTCTCAATCCTTCTAGTTCTATAACTATGATGATCATTAGGTAGCTCTGCTATCCGACCCCATCCACTCAGGTCAGCTACCAAAAACCCAGCATATTTATTGAGTGCAAGTGAATATTAAGGTGATTTAGTCCCCATAGAGTTATGAAGTAATAACAGATTGTGTTAAATTTGAAGGGTAACCTTGGTAGCGCTAGTAAATCACTCACTAAACTGGCTCCATCCATTACTTGCAGATACATAAGATGGTTTCCAACTCTGAGATAGTAATTTCTCAGCTACTGTCATGGACTTCAGTGCCCGTGATGACTGTTATTACAATGAATACCAAATTAACCCAAACTGATTAGATGCTTTTATAAGTTATTAATGGGTTGTCACTTTCGTCTGGTCCTTTGCATGTATACGATATTTCATTAAGTAGTCTCCTCTTGCTGGAAAGATCAATCTTGCTGCCCTCGTTGGATTTGTCATCTTGAATGAAATGCTCCCTGCCCCCTTAGTTAGAACCAGGGGAGCAATGCTGCCCTTGGAAAAGCTGTGACTCAGAGGCCATTTCTACCCAGCCCCTGGTGGCTGCCCAGTAAGGAGAGAAAAAAATTAACTGGAGGCACAGTGGTTAAGAGCTACAGCTGCTAACCAAAAGGTAAGCAGTTTGAATCCACCAGGTGCTCCTTGGAAACTCTATGAGGCAGTTCTACTCTGTCCTATAGGGTCACTATGAGTTGGAATCAACTCAGTGGCAATGGGACCAGCTACTGACTCTCACTGACTGGGCGATCTGGTCTACCGGAGTGCTGGGAGCAGCACACAGGAGGGCTGTGGGCTTTTTACAAGTAATATATTCTCTCTGTTCAAGGGATAATTACGGGGTAACATCAGAGCAGGGGAATTGCTGTCATTCAACAATGGCCTTTTCTAAACAGACAGACACTTGAAAACTAGCAAGATGCTAAAGGCTTAGAGAAATAGAGATTGATGAATATGTTTTCTGAGCAGCGTCCCTTACTCCCCAAGAGTTGGAGAAGAGCTATACCCTGGGTGAAGGTAGACAATCTGACTGTCCTGTCACTGAGTCATTTGGATGCCCACCCACACCTCTGGGTTACATCTTGCACGTCCCTACTTGCTTAAATCATCTTCTGATATATACCAAACTTTAATTTGGTGAGATTCTTATTTTTCTTCTCATTTTCCACATTTTGGTTAAGCCTTCAAATAATTATAACAGCAACAACAATAGTCTTCATTTACGGAGCACTTTTTTTCTACTAGGTTCTATGCTATGCACTTCCAATATACTGATTTCATCTATATAATAACTCCTGTTAGGCATTAGAATCCCCATTTTACAGATGTGGAAACTGAGACTTTGAGAGAATAAGTAACTTCATCAAGGTCTCACCATTAGGAAGTGCTAGAACCAAGATCTGACCCTGGCATTTTTTACTCCAAAACTTGTGTTATTAACAACCTTGAAGAAGAAAACAAGCAAAGTAAGTTTCTCTTCCTTCTAAGGTTCAAATTCAGAACCTTCCAACTCTGGAAATAATGAGGTGGCCCTTGACACCATGATGGAGTTTCTAAACGGGGATTCTAATTTCAGCTCCTACATTCCACAGTCTTGCTCCTCACTGGAGCCCTATCCCTCTGTCATGGATCTGTGCTGCAGGGTGGGGCCTTGTAGGCTTCATGGGCTGCTACAGCCATGGTACCCACCATCTCTTCTATCTGCAATTTGATATCACATTGAATCTGATGACTCCCCATGCCTGCCGCCCTTTGTAGATGCCCACATCCAACAGATGCATGCAGCAAATGCTCTCCACTCCCAGATCTCTTATCTAGCTGCCCCTTTAATCTATTTAAAAGTGCATTTTGGCATTTTAACAATGCCATTCATCTAGTGACTTATGCTGAATCATTGACATATTGGTAGCATGAATTTTTATAACTTTAACAGGCCATTTAAAAAAAGTCCTTTTCTTTAAAGCAGAAACCCAAATACTATAAGATGAGTAAAATCATGCCAGCTAGGGTTTTTCTAAATCCTTCACTGGCTGACAGTAAAATGTGGCAAAACACCATCTTGGGAGGAGGGAGTGCGAACTGTATCACTGGCTGACACTAGTGGGACAGGTAACGTAAGACCCTAGCTCTGTTTTGCTGATAACAGATTAGAAAGAAAAATAACCATCCTTCAGTAAATGGGTTAAATAGGTGGGAAAATAGCAATGAGACAAAAGAACTCATAAGAAGTTGACTTTTCAAGGTGAGCCTCCTTAGGATTGACTCAGTCATTAGAGGGCCATGGCTGATACATGACAGATCTAAGAAACTAATAATGACTATTGAGGTACAAAAGAGCCCAGGGCTCATGTGAACATCTCACATCCCACAGGAGGTCAGAGCAGAGGATGAAGGTTGAAGAGAAGTTCCTGCTGTGGAGGCTGCTGGATGCCAGAGAGAAAACCTGGTGGATATCAGGGCTGGAGAGGATGAGCAACCACACACATGACTGAGCCTGTCCTCTGCAGGAAGGCCAGATGGTGTCAGTTCTGACCTAGGTCTTGGAAGTGACTGGGTCTGGCAGGCATAGCCCCAAGTGAGGAGGGAGCAGGGGATGACTAGGGAGATGAGTGATGGCTGTTGGGACGGCTTTGTTCCAGATGCCATCATTTTATCAAGATTCTAAGACAGAAGAGTCTTGACTAAAGACAAAACAGACATACACAGGGCAATTCCCCACCCTGTGCAGCTCTAGGCAGGACCCTTAGGTGTGAGCAATATGAAAGACAAGTTACCTGGATGGAGCTGGCAGTTGGAAGGGTGGGGGAAACTTTCTGGGGGGACAGTGCACAAGAGTGGGGCAGTATGAAGAAATAATGTTCTGAGATCCAGTAGGCATCACTACTATATATACTCTCCATGAGGAGGTACGGTCATGAGAAAAGAGAGCGCAACTTTCTCTTACATCCTGTATCTCCAGATTCTAGCAGAGTGTCTAGAACACATTAAGTATCTGATAAATGTTTATTGAAACAGTTGAATGAGTGAATACATGAAGGACAAACTGTGCAGACGTAAAAGGACTGGGCTTTGGGGTCCTTCACATTTAGCTACTTACCAGCCATAGTCATTGTTGATCATATCTGTCACCCCAGAGAGCTCTAGGGGCTAGGAGGCTGTGTGAGAGTCCAGACTACCCAACCCCTGAGTCCTTGTCAAGATAGATGCTATCCATACCATGCACAAAAACTAACTCAAAATGGATCAAAGACTTAATTATAAAATCAAAAATTATAAAGATCATGGAAGAAAAAATAGGGACAACGCTAGGAGCCCTAATACATGGTATAAACACAATGTGAACTGTAAGTAACAATGCACAAGCACCAGAAGAGAGACTAGATAAATGGGAGCTCGGAAAAATCAAACACGTATGCTCATCAAAAGTCTTCACCAAAAGAGTCAAAAGACAACCTACAGACTGGGAAAAAAATTTTTGGCTATAACAAATCCGATCAGTCTCTAATTTCTAAAATCTACAAGATACTGCAAAACCTCTACAACAAAAAGACAAATAACCCAATTAAAAAATGGGCAAAGAATATGAACAGGCACTTTGCCAAAGAAGATATTCAGGCAGCTAACAGACACATGAAGAAATGCTCACGATCATTAGCCATTAGAGAAATGTGGATCAAAACTACAATGAGATATCATCTCACCCCAACAAGGCTAGCAATAATCCAAAAAACACAAAATAATAAATGCTGGAGAGGTTGTGGAGAGACTGGAACTTTTATACACTGTTGGTGGGAATGTAAAATGGTACAACCACTTTGGAAATCAATTTGGCGCTTCCTTAAAAAGCTAGAAATAGAAGTACCATACAAGCCAGCTATCCCACTCCACGGAATATATCCTAGAGAAATAAGAGCCACCACACGAACAGATATATGCACACCCATGTTCACTGCAGCACTGTTCACAATAGCAAAAAGATGGAAACAACCTAGGTGCCCATCAACGGATGAATGGATAAACAAATTATGGTATATCCACACAATGGAATACTACACAACGATAAAGAACAACGATGAAGCTGTGAAACATCTTATAACATGGAGGAATCTGGAGGGCATTATGCTGAGTGAATTTAGTCAGTTACAGAAGGACAAATATTATATAACACCGCTACTATAAGAACTCAAGAAAAAGTTTAAACACAGAAGAAAACATTCTTTGATGGTTACCAGGGTGGGGAGGGAGGGTGAGGGTTATTTACTAACTAGATAGTAGATAAGAATTATTTTAGGTGAAGGGAAGGACAACACACACTACAGGGGAAGTCAGCACAACTGGACTAAACCAAAGCTAAGAAGTTTCCTGAATACAGTCAAACACTTTGAGGGACAGAGTAGCAGGGGTAGGGGTCTGGGGACCATGCTTTCAGGGGACATCTAGGTCAACTGGCATAACAAAGCTTATTAAGAAAATGTTCTGCCTCCTACTTTGGTGAGTGGTGTCTGGGGTCTTAAAAGCTAGTGAGCAGCCATCTAAGATGCATCAATTGGTCCCAACCACCTGAAGTAAAGGAGAATGAAGAACACCAAAGACACAACGAAAGTATTAGCCCAAGAGACAGACTGAGACCAGAAGAACTAGATGGTGCCCAGCTACCACCAATGACCACCCTGACAGGGAACACAACAGAGACTCCCGGATGGAGCAGGAGAAAGGTGGGGTACAGAACTCAAATTCAAGTAAGAAGACCAGACTTAACTGAGACTGGAGGAACCCCAGAAAGCATGGCTCCTGGATTCTCTATCAGCCCAGAACTAAAACAATTTCCGAGGCCAACTCTTCAGACAGGGACTGGACTGGACTGTGGGACATAAAACTCGTGAGGAGTGGGCTTCTTGGCTCAAGTAGATACAAGAGACTAAATGGGCAGCTTCTGTCTGGAGGTGAGATAGTAAGGCAGAGAGGGTTAGGAGCTGGTTGAATGGACATGGGGAATCAGGGATGGAAAGGAGGAGTGTGCTGTCACAGTATGGGGAGAGCAATTAGTGTCACATAGCAATGTATGTATAAATTTTTGTATGGGAAAAATAAAAAAATAGATGCTATCTTATGCACTGATAAAAAAAAAAGTGACTTATATCAGGATTCCATGCCTCTCCTTGATAAATTACTCTGATAAATGCTTTTTATAGCATTTGGGTTTCCCCTGGAAACTTATTCTAGGGTCTAATAACACAGTCATCAAGGTAGTACTTCATAATATCTAGCTTAAGTCCCCCCATTTGGTAAGCATACCTAATTCCACTCTCCTGTCTCCAGGGAAAGAACAGTCTCTCAGTGTTTTTCATACCATAGCCTTCCATCACTGGGAGGTGATGAATAAGCTGGCTTCCTCTTCTAAGCCAGCAAGCAAAGCCTGTAAGAATTCCTTAGCTTTCCTCCATTGCTGGTATTGTTGCCATCGCCACACCACCCCCACCAGCTTCTCTGGGAACACTGCCTCCCCAGGACCACCCAGCTCTGCCCCAGCAGGCTTCCTGCCCAACTGTTTTCCTTGCTCTTCATTTTTCACATTCGGAAGCTGTCTCTGCATTCAAGAATTCCCAGTGGACTTATTAATGACCCTTTTAAACCTGTTCGTTTATCACCATCAGTGAAAAATCCAACCAAAGAAATACCCTTTCTCTTTGTTTAATCTTCTGAGTGCACCAGCAAAGAGTCCAGTCCTGAATTCCTAATGCTGTGTAATGCTGTGCAGTCTTATTTTCAAAAATTTCCATGGTACTTGGTTCCAAAGAAAAGCATCATTACGTAACAAACTCACAAAAGTTCTCCATGCTTCTATATTATCCTTCTGGGCACAATGCAGATGATTTAACCCCAAGTACACATCATAAGACAGCAGCCACTCTCAAAGTTTGTTCCTTTTCCAATGTTTCCAGCAGTGATGACATAAAAGGAAATAAAGGGATATTTCTGAACCAGCCGATTTAATCAGATTCTAGGTTAGCAGAGCCACCACCTGTCTGGCAGTTTGTCGTACTGAGGTGGCTTACGTGTTGCTATGATGCTGGAAGCTATGCCACTGGTATTGCAAATACCAGCAGGGTCACCCATGATAGACATGTTTCAGTGGAACTTCTAGACTAAGATAGACTAGGAAGAAAGGTCTGGAAATCTACTTCCAAAAATCAGCCAATGAAAATCCTATGGGTCATACAGAATATTGTCCGATATAGTGCTGGAAATTGAGCTCCCTGGGTTGGAAGACAACAACAGACTCATGTATGCCGGCTATCATGAGGATGGTGCAGGACCTGGTAACGTTTTCTTCTGTTGTACATCAGGTCATAATGAGCCAGAGGTGACTCAATAGCAGCTAACAATGGGTTAGCAGAGACGAACCCTCACATAAACAGGTAGACAAACACATGTAGGGGCAGTGTTTCACGAAAAGATCAAAGAAAAGAAACTCGGAGGATTTCTTAATACAGGCAGAGATTCATCTGAAGAGGGTAAAAATGTAGAAAGATATACTACAGAGAACAATTTTGAAATAACATATTTGAATGTAAATCTACATGTATAGTGGCCATTACTGTCTGGGTGAGGGGAAGGACCAAAAAAACCAGACCCATTCTGACTCATAGCGACTTTATAGGACAGAGGAGAACTGCCCAATAGGGCTTCCAAGGAGCAGCTGGTGGATTTGAACTGCCGACCTTTTGGTTAGCAGTTGAACTCTTAACCACTGTGCCACCAGGGCTCCTGAGGGGAAAGGAAGATGTGTTAAATGTTTTACATGTATTTTCTCATTGAATACTTCCATTTTCCTATTTCTAGGGTCAATAGACAACTTTGAATCTGGACCCTTAGCCTACACTTTAGCAACAATATGGTTATCCAACGTGAAGAACTACAACCGCAAACTACTAGCTTTTGGGCAGAATGGAGGCCTTTCTCATGCTTAATTTTCTCGCTTTCCTTTAACAATGCTCCGACCACTCAGCAGCATTTATTGCCTATGATACGATCTGAAAGTCTAATAAAATCTACTCTAAAAGGTAAGAGTTACATAGAGGCATTTAAGAAAACGCCTTTAGCTCACTCCTCGTGCAGCGTATCATCTTCTTGTGATTTACTGGGGTTACAGAGTCAAACACATTGCTGAAATCACTCAGCACAAGGAAGTTATAATGCTTGGAAAGCTCTTCCGGAAACTTTAACTGCAGCTATGTTCTCTGCTCCTGAAGGAGAATTACTCATTTCAATCTTCTAATTGAAGTAGATTTCCTTTAGGGAGCAATATTTACTTTTTAAAATAAAATGGCAATGAGGGATTTGTTGCTTGCCATGACTTAACAGGGCAGTGTTTGCAAGGCCTGCTTAGGAGAGGCTGCCTGCTTCCTTTGTAGCGTGCTATGATGCCTGCCAATGGTGTGTGTGGTTCCAGAGGCTAGGTTTCCACTGGGAGGATCATCAAGATCCTGCTAACACAAGGGTTGGCAAACTACCACTCACAGGCCAAATTGCCTGCCTTTGTAAATAAAGTTTTATTGGAACACAACCATACTGCCTTAGTTATCTACTGCTGCTATAACAGAAATACAAGTGGATGGCTTTAACAAACAGAAATTTATTTTCTCACAGTTTAGAAGGATAGAAGTCCGAATTCAGGGTGCCGGCTTTAAGGGAAGGCTTTCTCTCCAAGTCAGCCCTGGGGGAAGGTCCTTGTCTCTTCAGCTCCTATTTCCTGGCTCCTTGTAGATCTCCATGTGACTTGGCATCTATCCTCCTCCCATCTCTGTTTGCTTAATCTGCTTCTTTTATATTTTCTAAGAGACTGATTCAAGACACACTCTATGCTAACTTGCCTCATTAACATAACAAAGATAACCCATTCCCTAATAGGATTATAACCACAAGCATAGAGGTTTGGATTTACAATTACGTATTCTGGGGGACAGAATTCAATCCATAACACATGCTCATTTGTTTATATATTGCCTGTGGCTGCTTTTGCTCCACAACAGTAGAACTGAGTAGCTGCCACAGAGACCATATGGCCTGAAAGCCTAAAATATTTATTATCTGGCTTTTTACAGCACAAATCTTCCAAGCTTTGTTCTAAAATATAGGATGCTCTGTTGACATTGAGCTGTATTTCCTATTATAATTGTACAGTAAAATCCCAAAGTTTGAATAAGCTTAAAAACTCAAAAAAAATTTGAGTAGATTAGTACTTTTGCTACTAAACCCAAATATTACCAATTACTACGTAACTGAACATTCATTTCTTTGAACAGGAAAGGAAGTCACAGTCCCTGCATCTTTAATACTCTCTTAGAATATATTCATAGATTCTGGTTATTTCTTGTCATCCAATGATTTTATGCTTCAGTGATTTAGCACCACAAGAACATATTAATTAATTAATCAGTCTGCTTACTCACTCATTTCTTTACCTCAACAAATATTTACTGAGCACCAGCCACCATGCTAGGCACTCAGAGTACACAGATGAAAGGATTGAATGCTTGGACTGAAGGGCCGCCTAACCAAGAAGAGAGACATGCCAATGTGTAACAAGAAATCGCATGTGCTAGAAGTTTGCACACCGTTATGGGAGCCCCAGAGAGGCCTGCCTAACAGTGTAGGAAGGGCAGGCAGAGAAGCTGCCTCAGGAAAGTTGACATCCATTTTGTCTTCATTCTAACCATTCTCAGAGATTAAATATGACAACTTCTGTAATCACTTACCCCATCTCTGTTCTCAGGGGAAGATGACATGAGTATAAATTCAATTATCCAAGACATAGCAGTGGCTTCAGGTAGATTTTCAGAGGGTTTTAAATTCAGCTCTTAAAGATTCACTCACATGAGTGCTTAGGTCTTCTCCAATCTCCTATTAAATTGCATTTTTTCTTAGTGTAAGAGTTACTATAGCCTTTGAAGAAAGATGAGCTTTATCTTTTCTTTGTGACTGAGTTGATGGATTGATGTCCGTCTGTCAAAGTCAGCTCCCAACGAACTCCTTCCCTCCTGTCTCCTGTGATTTTCATCAGTTAAATGTGTTTATCTAAATCTCTGATTACCAAGTTTGTAGCATTAGGGACACCTAAGTAATAGCTGAAATAGTTTTATGGCCTATATACATTTCCTGTTTCTTTGAACCAATTTGAGGCAAGAGAATTGATATAGAACCAAGAAAATACAAATGTACTATTGGGGAAAATAAGACTATTTTAATTCCTAAAATAGTAGACAGCCTATCCAATATAATCCCAAACCCAATCTTTTAAAAGTGATGGACTTCTGTGCTCTTTTAGGAAAAGAAAGCTTAAAAATGCAGCTTTATTTAATCAGCTTAAAGATGCAGAAGGCAACAGTGACTTGAATATTGCAAACACGTCACTTGATCTTCAAACTCCAGAGACTTTCCAGAAGAGCTATACACTCCCTTGAAATAAAGTGAAAGAGAACTGATGGGTATCATCTGGTTTAGAAAAATGTAATGCTAGGGTTGGAGTAAGCGTGAGAGATCAACTTATCCAAATACTTTGTAGCTGGGCCAGCTGGCTCCAGCCTGACCGGTGGGTGAGCTGACCAAAGGCCAGCCAGTCAGCGGACTGTCCAGGACTAGAACCTTCGTCTTATACCTACTTTCTCAGGGCTCCTTTCCATTGTACCATCCTTGCCATTAGCAGTTTTTCATAATATCTCTGTTTTGTCAATTTTCATAGAAATCCATGAAAATGTTTGATATAAAACTGGGAGGGCTGGATCAGCTCTAGTGGATTCTGTGTGTTGATGCTACATCATGGGAAGCAATCTACATTCTCCAAAATCCCCCAAAGGTAAGTGCCAGAGCTCAAAGTGAAAAACAAGAAACTCTCAATGACTCCGTGACTCTGGTAATTCCCAAGTTGCAGCCCCTCTGGTGAAATTTATCTCTTTGAGTTCACAATCAATCTGGAGTCTACACAAACAGCTACAGTTGGGCACCCACTGAAGGATATCACATATGGGAAACAAAACATACACTATTCCAATTTTAAGAGAGTTCTCCACCTAAAAAGAAATGGCGATTTTACACATTCAGATATCCTGCACTGATCCAAATTTAATTAACACACACACACTGTGACAGCAGAGAGATACACTCAGTCTATAAAATATAAACATAAAAATCAAAATCTGGTCAGTGAATATGACTTGCTTACCAGCTGTTGGCCTTTAGGGCCCCATCCTGCATACTGAAGCTTGGCATTGCTGACTTCTGGTGGATCCAGACTTTGCGGATCCCTGGTTGGGGGGGTGGGGGGGGGGAGAAAATAGTGAGAAACAATAATTTCAGACACTATAATTTTTCCTCTAGCCATAACTTACTACCTTCTACTTCCATTGCAACAATTTCAGAAGCTTGCCTCTTGTGTTATTAAGTAATATGTCTCATTCAATCACCATCAGCTCTCTTCAGACGTATATAATTGATGTGAAACTGAAATTGGTCTGTCACTGCTTAACTCAAATAGTAAATATTCATCAAGAGACAGTACACAGAGAGGTCTATTGATCAATTTGAATAATATCCAAAATAGTCAAAATTAAAAATTTAAATGCATAGAAGGGCACGAAGAAATACGCAGAACCTATGTCTCCATCTTTGGCTTTCCTAGTAGACAGTGTTTTTCTGAGCACAAAGCCAGGTCATTCTGACCTTCCAAAATAAGTGGCCTCCTGACTGATTCCACCCTTTGGTTTGTGCTGACAGCTGCAACTCTACAGCCAGAGACAGGGAGGCAGAGAGAGAGAGAGGCAGAGAGATGGAGATACAGAGAGAGATTTTTTATTTTCCAACGTTATTTCTGGTTTCCATTCTTAATTTATTGATATGCAAAGCAGAACACAACACAATATTGTTCATTTACTTAAAGGTCATAGTGAATAAAGGTCACAGTGAAAAAATAAAAAAATGAATAAATCTAACAGTTTATAATAAGCATTCAGTAGGACATTCTGTGGCTACTGTCTACCCCTGTAGAAAAGATGTGTCTCCATCTTCCTGAGGATATACTATATGAAGAATTATGCCTGTGCTCTGCTGAACAGAGAGCCTCAGTCGGGGGAGCCCCTGTTACCTGGCTATTATAATATTTTTTATGCTGAAGACATAGCTAAGAATGGACTCAATCATCCATAGAGAGCAGGTTGCTGAATGGTCTTTGAGAAAGGATGACGCTTATTTTCTGTGTTGCATGAACAAAGGGCATGAGGCAGGAAGGTGAAGTGAGTAAGGACTTGCTGATTCAGGGCTGGACTCAGCAGAGAATTCCAAAGGAATTGCTTAATAAGATTGCCAGGGAAAAACAGGGAATATATTCAAGGGTAAACACCGCTGGTGAGGTGAGATCTTGCATAATGCCCAGGATAGTTTTAGATGCCAGTCCTGTGCCTGGCGGAACCAGCAGAGACTGAAGAGATGGCTCCATGAGGACAAGTAGGGGGTGCAATGATCATGAGAACCAGTGGGGAGGGCTGATGCTGGGGCACGTACAAGACATAAGGGGGTTGCTATCATTCAGGTTCCAAATGAATTTTTAACAAATCCTACCAGTAGTATGTGTTAAATGTTTCAAAATATTTTTGAATTCATTTTTAACCTTTGCGCAAAGAAAGGCTTTTCTAAGAATGGTTCAAAATTCAGAAGCAATAAAAGAAGAGATTGATAAAATTGACCGTATAAAAATTTCAAAATTTTTGCATGACAAAACATCATAAACAAAAAACAGCTGACAAACTGGGAGAACACGTTCACATCATATACTACAGACTAATGGCTAATATGAAATGGAAACACTAACAAAAGAACCTAACCATCACAGACGAATTAAAAACTGCACCAAAGGGGATCTGGAAGAAGAGAACTAACATAAGTAACTTTAGGAAACAGTATTTTGACTGTCTAAAGCTAAACACAAACAAACAAAAAAATATTACTTCAGTCTCTAGCACTGCATAGGCACCAATACATGCATTTGAAGAAACAAATGAATAAATATAGCTGGGTATGGAGGTGGCTCTAAACAAAAGTCTCTGGCAAGTTTAGAGACAAACATAATGAATTTGATAGGCTTGGCTTTAGATGGAATTTTCCAAGCACAGAGGATAGGGTAGGAGATCAGAAAAAAAAAATGTTTAAATTCCATACTTTTGTTTAATGTTAAATTAATTGTGTTAGATTGTGATTTCCAAGAGATGTCTAAAATATTCAGGATCAGCAGGGGATTAACCTCTCTTTAGTTTAACAGGTGTAAATGCCCATAAACGCTAACTGGAAAGACAACTCCAAGTGGGTAACGTGTCTCACAAGATGACCTGAGCCCCAGTGCGAATATGCCATGGTTACACCTGCGTTTCAATATCTATTTCCTTTTGCTAGTCTATGTACAAGAGAAGCTTTATTACCTCTCTAAAGCTAAAATACATTTCCCGTCCCTCACCACCAAAACATTCAACAAGTTCCTAAAGCATGAAGGTGGCCAACGGTAATGGGAAAACCCACAGACTAGAAATCAGAAGGCTGGCATCCTAGTTCTATCTGAGCCTTGGTTTCATTTCAGGAATGGGGATAATAGCTACCTGTAAAAATGGATAGTGGGGGCATCTGACCTCCTCTAACTTCATAAGGGGGAGAGAGAATTACCATCAGCATCAGCGCAAAGCTGATTCCTATAAGGTAGAGGTTAGAGATATCTCCACCCACCAACATTTTTGTCAATTCTGACACCAGCCGTTCCTCCCATGGCACTCGCTACTTCTCTGCTAGGTTTGATAATTCGTTGCAGTGGCCACACGAAACTCAAAGACAATATTCACAATTATGGGGTTTATTAGGGAAGTAATAAGTTACAATTCAGGATCAGAAATGATGCAGGATACAGTTCTTCAATCAGAATAGCTTCTTCTCAGCCATGTCACGGGCAGGCCTCTCTTTGGCCCTTGGCTTCTCGGCCCCCTGGTGTCCCAGCCCCTCAACCCCTTGGCTGGGCCTCTGTCCTGCTGAGCAAGTGTTACAAAGCTCTTTAGCTCCACGAGTAAGTGCCCAGAGGCACCCCATGCTGCCAGAAAGACTCAGTCTGAAGGCACTCAGCTCCCATGCTCTGTGGGTCAGAGAGCCTAGAGCTGTGCCAAGTGCCCCGAGCTACCCTAATCCACCAGCAAGCCTCCTGCCTGAAGGTGCTCCGCTTTCTCACGCTGTGGGCTGGGAAGCCCACTACACTGTCTTCTGCTGGTATCCTGGTTCTGCTGCCTCTGCTGCCACCATTTCTCTGCCTCTCCTTCTTGCCATCTCTTGCTATCTCTGGTGTTACAGCTCTCTCTCTCTGCCTCCTGAGTCTAGGAGGTTCTCAGCAGAGGAACCCTGGGTCTAAAGGACATGCTCCATTCCTAGCTCTTCTTTCTTGGTGGTAATGAGGTTCCCTCTTTCTGCCTCTGGAATGGCTCATTTTAAGCCTAGTGGGATGGCAAAACTGACCAATCCCCTCATTAGGGTTCTATACACCTTATTTGCATGGTCCCACACCCACAAGGATGCCATGCACCTTATTTGTATTATGAGCAAGCTGTCCAATCCCTTGGTGGGCTACAAGCACCTTATCTGCATAGCCCCATCTAATCATTTGATGGGAGTTACAAGACCATGGTGAGAAAGCCCATATAAAAGCGATCCATTGCACTGCACACTACCCTTTCTCTCACAGAATGGTCATGATATTCAAGGAAAACAATGAATATTAATTTTTAAACGCTAATGCACTCTAAAGGAGCCCCAGTGGTGCAGTGATTAAGTGCTCGGCTGCTAATGGAAAAGTTGGCAGTTTGAACCCACCTCCTTCAACTTCCATTCCAGTGTAGGAGTCCCATCTTCAATTCACTAGATGGCCCATCATTCTCTACTTAATCTCCCATCGGACGGCTTCCCTGCACAATTATGTTTCTACCTCAGTCTAGCAAATGCCCACCTTGGTTTCATGCTGCAATCCACCTTCTCCACACCAATCCTAGACAATTGGGAACTACCAGAGAAGCAAGCACACTACTATCAGAGAAGAAGAAGCCCTGGTGGTGCAATGGTTAAGCACCCAGCTTCTAACCCAAAGGTTGGTGGTTCGAACTCACCAGTGGCTCAGTGGGAGAAAAAACCTGGTGATCTCCTCCCATAAAGATTATAGCCTAGGAAACCCTATGGGGCAGTTCTACTCTGTCATATAGGGTCTCTGTGAGTCAGAGTTGACTCAATGACAAACAACAGCTGCATCCATCCTTCTTTCTCCCGCCTCTCCAAGGAGGAAGTACACCACTCTTGCCTCATCTAGCTCCTCCTCTGCACCTCCTTTCCCTTCCCATCAATTTCTTTCTTTTCCACTTACCTTTCTGGTAAACTTTCATTTTGCTTCGGCCTCTTCTAGGACTTTACTCAGTCATCCTCTATCTTTAGTCTCTCTTTGGTTCTTACTCCTTTCCCTAAGGTTATTCTTCCATCTAAATGTAAAACAAAACTAGACAAACATCTCTTTTAATACAGCTTCTCCATCCATCTGTGGTCCAGTTGCTAATACTCATCTCACCCAGACTCCGTAAGTAAGTAGACAAAACCCAGGGGCCACTTCCTCACCTTACACTGTTCCTCAAACCAATGCAATGTGGCTTCCACCCCACTGGGATGCTGACGTTGCTCTCTTTATGATCATCCACTACCACCAAATTGTCAAACTTAATGGATGCTTTCAGTCCTTGACTTATTTGCTCTCTCTCTGTATATGGCTCTGCTTCTTGATCGCCTTGGTGTTCAGGACACTGGGCTTGCCTGGCTCTCCTTGTTCCTCCTTAATAGACTGCTCTACCTCTTTCCACGGGCTCTTCTTTCTCTGCCGGCTCTTTAAAAGTCAGTGTCCTGGGCTTCCATGACCAGCCACTGCTCTTCCCACTCCATACCCTCCCCTGGGTGATCTCCTTCACTAACACGTTCTATTACAGTTCCTAATCTGATAAACAGCAAAACCACATCTCTAGCCCAGGCCTCTGTCTAAGCTTCAGACTGCATACAGGGCATCTCCATGTGGATATCCCATGAGTTCTCAGTTAACACATGTGAAACTCAGCCCATCATGCTGCTCTGTGTCCTTTCTCAGGTGATGGCATCACTGCCCACCCAGTCACACAAGCCAGAGACCTGCTGCAGGC
This sequence comes from Trichechus manatus latirostris, assembly GCF_000243295.1. Lineage (NCBI taxonomy): Eukaryota > Metazoa > Chordata > Mammalia > Sirenia > Trichechidae > Trichechus > Trichechus manatus. The sequence goes on along the minus strand of NW_004443956.1, from coordinate 17,771,370 downwards.
CTCATAGAGATCAACCAACCAAACCCTCAGTTCTCAGATGGAGAAACTGAGGCCCAGGTGGATGGGTGATTTCCTCAAGGACAAAGAACTGATTAGCTTTTGTTTGAAGATTAATTTCCTGTTTTCATGAAAGGGTGAAAAATCACCAACTGACTAAAGAACAAAGTAGAGACCCCCAGACAGCAAAGTAAAAGCAAACACTGAGTAAGTTTTATCCTCTAGCCTTTTGCTGTGCCCATCTCATAGTGCTTCCTCATGCAACAAGCTCTTCCATCAGTGTTGTTGTGTTAATTGTTGTTGAGACAGCTCCGACTTATGATGAACTTATGTATAACAGAAAAACGTTGCCCAGTCTGTGCCATTTTCACAATCATTGGTTTGAGTCCACTGTTGCAGCTATTATGTAGTGCCTTCCAATCTGGAGTTTCGTCTTCTAGCACTATATTGGGCAGTGTTCTACTGTGATCCATAATGTTTTCATTGGCTAATTCTTGGAAGGTGATTGCCAGGTCTTTCTTCCTAGTCTGCCTTAGTCTGGAAGCTCTGCTTAAACCTGTCCACCATGGGTAGACCCTGCTGGTATTTGAATTACTGGTGGTATAGCTTCCAGCATCACAGCAACACACAAGCCACCACAATACAACAAACTGACAGATGGGTGGTGGTTCTTCAGCGTAGAAGTCCTGAATTTCACCTCCAAACATATAGAACCATTAGCAGTGTAGCAGTGCTTTCTGCCATAAGCCCAGGACCTTGTTCCATTGTCAACAAGTGGTTTTCCATCATGTACTGCATTATTTTGAAATTCTTAAGGGTGTGTATGTGTGTGTGTATGTGTGTGTGTGTGTATGTGTGTTGAATGTTTGTATGTATGCATTCCTCCATATTTTGAGGCTGGTTAGTGTCCTCTCTCTTTTTTCCTTTCTTCTTATGTATTTATTTTTCCTACCAGAATCCATGGCAGCCTCTGTGATGAATCATCCCCAAGGTGGAGATGGACCGGTAGAAAAAAATGGTTCAGGAAGAATAAAATTATCTGGACCTACTATATCTCAAAATAATGATGCAATCCATTCTGATTTTGCTTATTTGAGCAATAAACGAAACAGAGCATAAATCATGTTGAATTCTTTTTTTTTTATTGTACTTCAGGTGAAGGCTTACAGAACAAACAGTTTCTCATGAAACAGTAGTACACATACTGTTTTATGACATTGGTTAACAACCCCACAAAATGTCAACCCTCTCCCTTCTCGACCTTTTTCTGGTGAAAATATACATAGCCAAAGATACACCATTTCAAAAATTTCTATATGCACACTTCAGTGACATCGACTATGCTCTTCCAATTGTGCTGCTATTCTCACTTTAGATGGAGGCTTACAGAACAAAATAGTTTCTCATTTAACAGTTAGTACACATGTTGCCCTATGACAGTGGTTAACAACCTCACAACACATCAAAACTATCCTTACTCAACCTTGGGCTCCCTATCACCACCTTTCCTGTCCCCTTTGGCCTTTTGGCCCTTGTCCCTGGACTGCTGTGCCTCATTAGTCCCATTTGGTTTTATGGGGCTGTCCAATCCACAGCTGAATGGTGAACCTCGGAAATGACTTCACCACTAAGCTAAAAGGGTGTCTGGGGGCCATAATCTCGGGGTTTCTCCAGTCTCCTTTAGGCCAGTAAATCTGGTCTTTTTTTTGTGAGTTAGAATTTTGTTCTATATCCTTCTCCAGCTCTTTCCAGAACCCTCTGTTGTGATCCTGGTCAGAGCAGTCAGTGGTGGTAGCCAGGCACCATCTAGCTGTACTGGACTCAGTCAGGTGGAGGCCTTGGTAGCTGTGGTCCATTAGTCCTTCGGACTAATCTTTTCCTTGTAGCCTGTTCTCTTCATTCTCCCTTGCTCCCAAAGGGATAAGACCAGTGGAATATCTTAGATGGCTGCTCACAGGCTTTTAAGACCCCAGATACTACTCACCAAGGTAAAATGTAGAACATTGACTTTGTAAACTGTGCTATGCCAATGGAGCTAGATGTTCCCCGACACCATGGTCCCCACAGTCCTCCACCCAGCAATTCAGTTCTTCAGGGAGTCTGGATGTGTCTAAGGAGCTTCCATGACCTTTCCTTGTACAAGTTGGGCTGGTTTCCCCTGTATTGTGTACTGTCTCACCCTTCACCCAAGATACCACTTATCTATTGCCAATTTAGTATTTCCCCCCCACCCCTCCCAGCCCTCGTAACCAACAAAGATGGTTACTTTTTGTGTGTGAACTTTTTCATGGGTTTTTACAATAGAGGTCTCATACAATATTTGTCCTTTTGTGATTGACTTATTTCACTCAGCATAATGTC
>NW_004443956.1:17737036-17765620 GCF_000243295.1 Trichechus manatus latirostris | reverse complement strand
AAGATGGATATGGGAGAGAGGAGAGAGGAACAGGAGCCAAAAACATACAAACAAACAAAAAAGAATGCTAGGGGAGTTTGCCGTTGGAGTGGAGAGATGAGAGACTATGAAATGGAGAAAAGCAAAAAGGGGAAGAGGAAGAAAAAAAAAAGTAAAGACAAGAATGAATAAATAAAAATCGGAAAGGGAAAAGAACAGCAAAGTTCCCAGGGATCCCACTGGTGCGGCTATGAGGTCTGGGGAAGCTGTTCTCAGGTGTTTCAGTACAGCCTGTCTAGAAGGCGTAGAGGTATACAACGCCAGGTATTCAGGGAACAGAAAGAGAAGGAAGATATAGAGAGACGAGAAAGTAAGTAATGAAGAGAGACAAAAAGGGGGAAAAGAAAACAAAACAAATCTAAAATTAAAAAAAAAAGAACAAGAAAAGCCCCCCAAAAAACAGAAACAAACAAACAAAAAAACAATGAAGAAAGAAATGCCCTCAGGGATCCCTCTGCACGTTTGTGCAAGCTGAGGGGGTAGGTTCCAAGCCACGCAGCACCGCCTGGCCAGAACGGGCTCCCAACTCAAGGAAAGGAAAAGAAAACAAACAAACAATTCAAAACAAACAAACGAACAAAAGCCCCGGGATCCCACCAGCTCAGCAGCCCAGATCAGGAAGCAGCTCCACACTTGAATGGAGCTCTGTAACCCCTCAGGAAGAGGCAAAGATGGCGCATGGAGCCAGGTATTTGACCGAAAGGAGGCGGAGGTGTTGAGAGGTAAGGAAGAAATCAAAGGGAGCAGAAAAAAGCAATACCAGCAGCCAACAAATGGCACTCAGGGAGTCGGCCAGTGTGGGTGGGTGGAATCCAAGCAGCTGGTGCTTCCCAGCCAAGAGACTGTGGCTGCAGGAAGCAGAGGAGGCTGAGTGGGGGTGAAGAAGTGTGGAAGGTGAGAAAGCTTATATTGCTGTTTACCAGTTGTTCTGTCTCCTGCTGGAAGCTCCGTGAAGCTGCTTTCTTGTATCCCCGTTTGCTGGTCTCCGATAGGAGTCCAAGATGGCAGATTCGCGCTGCATTAGCTGATAGGGGACCTCTGCATGAATCTCTCCTCGCTCACTGGGCTCTGTCAGTTTTCTTACTCCTTTTGGTGCTTGGCTGAGTTTTTTATCACTTCATTTGATGTTTTAGGATTTCAGGATTGTTGTTTTCTCTGTTTGGCTTAGTTTTTCGGATCTTTGCTGTGGAGGGATGGCGTGGTGCTTCTGCCTAGAGCACCATTTTGCCCTCAATCATGTTGAATTTTGAAGAGTAAATTACTGTAGCTCAGTAGACTCATTTATCTTCATAAGCTAGTTTAAGGGATTGAAAATCTTCCCAACAAAAACAACATTTATAAAAGATAAGCTAGATTTTGCTTTTCTGGCTCCTAACCTTTCATGGTTAAAGACATAAAAAAACAGTATTTTCAATGTCAGATACTGTTTTCTGTGTCTTCACATGTGTCTAGAACTGAGGGTAATATAAAAATATGAAATACTCTCCCAATGCTAGAACAGCATTCAATACATGGTGGGCACTCAGTAAGTATTAACTGAATAAAGAATAAATGGATGGATGGATTAATAAACACGATCTAGTCTAATCACCAGTTGGTTGTGATTCACCATTAGTTAAGTTCAGTAATATCTTAAACTTGTGTGGTACCTAACAGTTTGTCTTTTCATTTTTCATGTAATATCTTGAATTACATAGTAGATTCTTGAGGGAAGGAATGCTCATGGGCATAAATACTTCCAGAGTGGCCAAAATTCAAGTAAATAACCCAAATTAATTTAAAATGTCCATAATAATATCTGTATGTATAAGAAGTCCCCATCCTTCTGAAAGGAGTCCCTTGGTAGTACAGGCAGTTAAGTGCTCAGCTACTAACCAGAAGGTTGGTGGTTTGAACCTACCCACAGGTGCCTCAGAAGAAAGGCCTGGCAATCTGCTTCTGAAAGGTCATAGCCTTAAAAACTCTATAGAGCACACCTGTACTCTGCAACACATGGGGTTGCCATGAGTTGGAATAGACTCAGTGGCAAATGGTTTTTGTTGGTTTGTCATTGTGAGAGATTTGGATACAGAATTTTTAGCCAGAGAGGCTCTCCTCACTAAAAGAGCAATTAGTTGGCAGCTTGTTTTGAAATATTAGTGACATAACCCCCATCCAATCCACAGAGACACTTTAGTACATACGATGACAAATATAAGCACTAAACAAAGCTACATGGAAATGGAAAAGCTACTTTTTAATGAAAGGGAGCTCCTGTCTTATTTGTCCCTATGCCCCAGCATCTAGAACAGCGCTCAGGAAACCTCTGTTAAATGGAGAAGTGCCAGCCGGGTACAGATGGAGCTAAAGGGTTAGCTGAATGACAAAGCGTATTAGTTTACAAAAAACAGAATTTGTTTAAGAATGCAATTTATAAACACAGCGCTGGTTTGGTGATAGACAAACTTTGTACTCATGGATAATTATTATGGTTAATAATGACTAAGTTTGGTTCAAAAAGTTCTTAAAGGCTCAGAAACAAGAAATGCTCCTCTCTGATCTGTGTAGCATACGGCTTCCGCACAGTGCTTTACAGTTTACGAAGCTTTTCACATGTGTTCTCATTGACTCTCCAACAACACCGTGAAGCACAGAGAACAAACACAATACTTTTTAAATAATTTTTTTTTCTGGTTTTAAAATACATGCTCATTGAAGAGTATTTAGAAGTGCCAAACAATATGAGAGCAGATACACTCACTTATGGTTCCTCCCCCAAGAGATAACTCTGGATAGCAAGCTGGTGCCCTTCCTCCCCCTCTTTGCTCTAGATCCTTTTGTGTGTGTAATAACTGTCTGAACGGTAGCATGCTGTACATGCAGTTTTGTATGCTGCTTTGTAACACATACTGAGCACTTTCCGGTTGTCATTATATTTGATTTTTAATGGTACGTACAATGCACTTCTGTTGGTAAATGGATAAGGAAGCTGAGGCTTAGGGAGGTTTGGCGGTTTGCCCAATCTGACCTGTCAGTTCAGAACAAGCCAGCACGCACGTCCGTAGAGACAGAAAGTACACTGGTGGTTGCCTAGGCCTGGGGGAAAGGCAGTGCCTGCTAATAGGTCTGTCATTTATCTTGGGGGTGTTGAAAACGTTTTAAACTGATTGTGGGGATGGGTACACAGCTGCAAATATACTAAAACTACTGACTACTCAAAACCAAAAAAAAGTTACTGTCAAGTTGATTCCAACTCATAGCAACCCTATAGGACAGAGTGGAACTGCCCCACAGGATTTCTAAGGAGTGGATGGTGGATTAGAACTACTGACCTTTTGGTTAGCAGCCTGAGCTCTTAAGCACTGTGCCACTAGGGCCCCCAAACCATTCAATAGTACACTTTAAATCAATAGTGTGATATGTGAGGCACAGTGGTTACGCACTTGGCTGCTAACCAAAAGGTCTGTGGTTTACACCCACCAGCAGCTCCATGGGAGAAAGATGTGGCAGTCTGCTTCTGAAAATATTACAGCCTTGGAAATTCTATGGGGCAGTTCTACTCTGTCCTACAGGGTCACTAAGAGTCAGAATTGACTGGAGGGTAGTGGGTAAGGTTGGGAGGAGAGGGAGTGGAAAGGGAAGATGGAGGAGGAGGAGAAGAGACAACAGCAGCAGCAGCAGCCAGGACATTAGGTCTCACTCTTTGCAGACTGTAGGTCCAAGGCCACTTCTTCACCTGGTAACAACCTAGTGGCAAGCCCTCCCTGTCCTTAGTGTTTCCTGTGGATGTACTTCCTGAATTACTGCCCTTCTCATGCAGAAAGGCTGACCAATCGTAAAGGAAACCACAGCCACAGCGTGCCTGCGGCATGGCTAGGGAGCAGCTGTCACACTGTCTGCACCCACCAGAGCTGAAGAAAAGTCCCTGAGCTGAGGAACCCCACTTCTTCCTTTCCTTCACCACATCCAGGGATCAGTGTGTGTACTATCAACCAGGGCGATCTCCTCAGAAATACGTATAAAAGAGTCAGCACGTGGCACTAAGGTCTAACTGGCCCTGCTCTGGTTTCCTCTCAGTTCGGACACAACTCCCCAAAGCCCCAACAGCTCTGCTGTTCAGAAAATGTTCCCCACCCTGATGGTGCCATCTAAGCACATTCCCTCTCTCTAGACAGCTTTGTATGGCCCGGAACTTTCCATCCTCCTTTTCCTGTATCACAATGTACCTCTCTTGGATCCCAGTCCTTCAGGCCCTGATTTCTAAGGGTGGATATCTAGTCAATGTGATAAACACATGGGACATTCTCTTGGGTAGAATAACACAGGAGGGTTTGGAAGCAACACTGTAATTCTGTGTTGTTCTAAGCATGAAAAGAATATGACCTTTGGGCTCAGACATGGGCTTGAACCCCAGCTATTGCCACTTATAAGCTGTGTGACCCTTGGGCAAATCACTTAACTTTTCTAAGGGGCCATTTTGTCCTCTCTGAGATGGGGGTAAAGTGAGGAGATGGATATAAAAGCAATTGGTTCATAAATGTTACTGCCATGGTTTTCCTGCTGCTGCTGTGGCTGCTAATGATGATGATGATGGAAGAGGAGAAGAAGAAATGTATAAAATTCACTTGTTCAAGGCTTTTGCAAGATATGATAGTCTGTATCGTTGAAGAGGGCAGAGGTGTTTCAGTGATAGCATTCTGGCCTTCCATGCAGAAGACCTGGGTTTGACGCCCAGCCAATGCACCTCATGCACAGCCACCACCCATCTGTCAGTGGACACTTGTGTGTTGCTATGATGCTGAACAGGTTTCAGCAGAGATTCTGGACTAAGACAGACCAGGAAGAAAGGCCTGGCAATCTACTTCTGAAAATTAGTCAGTGCAAACCCTGTGGATTGCAATGGGATGGCACAGGACTAGACAGTGTTTCGTTCTGGTGTGCAAGGGGTCACCATGAGTCAGGGCAGACGTGAAGGCAGCTAACGACAACAAGAACATATCATTTAGAGCAACACAGCAACCTCATGCAACTTCAGGAACCAGAGGCTCTTCTGAAGGTGGAATGACAGTGTCAAAAGACATCTGCAGGGCCATGTGGACATTTCAACGTTCAATAGACAATAAATTGTCTAAGCGCCAGCACCTGAGTCGACTCCTCAAAAATGCTGCAGTTAACTTTTGACTTTTTTGAAGTGAGTTAGAAAAAATATATTTGTTTACCTTCTTATAGGTTTTACCTTATACCATGTGGCATTAAGAACAAGCTTTTGATCATTTCAAGGGTTTTTTTTTTTGGTTCCCACCTTTCAGTAAACTCCTATTATAGAACAAAAGAACTTAAGAAGGAAGAAGGCTGCCCTGAGATATGTGTCAAGGCAGTGAGTGATTTCTTTCCAGCATGTGTCGGAAGCAAATGAGGTCCTAGCCTTGGTGAGGCGGGGAAATAAGAAGGAGTTTTTCAAAGGACAAAAAGAAGCTCTTTTTAAAAAAACAGAGAGATGTTAACGTAGGCAGTCCAGAGAGCAGTCTCTCCCTTTCTTCCCACTCAGAAGGTTTTTATTCCCTTTCCAGTCACTTGCCTGGTACCTTTCACGTTCTCCACCAATTCACAGGCATCAGGGCCAATTTTGGGGAAATCTGCTCTCACTGGCCTAGAGAACATGTCGCTCAAGCCTCCTAACCCAGGACTTAATTTCAGCAAACATAAATGGTGTAAAGAATGAACAACTAAAATGTAAGAAGAATACAGCTATTTGAAAGTTTTCTTCTGTGGTTTAGACCTGGCCTGTATGATTGATAAGTGAAACACGTTGCAAAATAATCTAAAAAGGCTGTGTGTGATAATGAACACATCGTCAGCAAGGATCAAGAACCCAGGTCTAGGGACTGCTCATCACCAATTAGGTGATCTTGGCCAAGCCACTAATCTCCATTTTATAAAGAAGGAAGCAGAGCAGTGATATCCCTATATCCACCTCAGTGCTTCGAGAATGAAACAGTATGTGTGGAATTTCTCAGAAATGTGTAAGCGGCTTAGAATAATTCGATGGTTCATGACCAATAGTCTCTTTAAGGCTCTGACATTTAGTGGTTGATTAAACAGTAGGTAGATCGACAGACTGCCAAAATGTCAATAGAATAATAAGAATAGAATGTTAACACTGGAAAGGATTTTTGATGTTATCCTGTCTTACTAGAAATTCTCAGGAATCCATAGGGTCCCAAACATTCTCGTTACCAATAGCAAACATTATCACAGACATGGGTGAGGGGGAAAGTCACATTGCTGGTTTCCTGTTCCTATCCTCAGACCATTTTTGTTTCTACTATTTATCAAAAGTATTCATTAAAAAATTTCATTTTTCTATTCAGTCATCTATCCCAACAAGAACTGAGAAAGCAAACCCAACTGTAGGCATTTCACAGATTTGCCATTGATGGTTTGGCAGTAAGAAATCATACCATTTAAATACAGACCCTACATATTTAAATCAGAGACTATGTGTCTAACTTATTAAAAAGGAACTTTGAATGTTTCTTAAATTTAAGCTTGTGGAAAGCTGTGATAAGGAAGATTGCCTTTTGCACAATGAGGCAAGGCTTTGTTAGATCATCATCTCTGTCCAGAAGGTCCAGATCAGAATCTCAGGACAAAGTGTATGTGGTGCAGCAAATGTATTTTCAATACATCTATCATTAGTTTCACAATATAAACGGCAGAGAGAAACAGCAGAATATTCCTGGCCACTGTGACAGATTGTATTTTCCAAACATAGCCACATAAACATTTCTGGTCCCAAATTCTCTTTTAAATCTTTGACCCTTCCCATGCAAAGATGGAGCTTATTTCCTTGAAACTGGGTGGGGCTTTTTTGACTGCATCAATGAATAGAATGCAACAGAAGTGACTCTGTGAGACTTCTGAGGCTAAATCATAAAGGCAATAATGGATTCTACCTGGCTCTCTCTCTAAGGAAACTCACCTTTGAAACCCAGCCACCATGTTGCTAGGAAGCCCAAGTCATATGTGGAGGCCACATAAGCATACTCCAGTCAACAGACCCAGCTAAGGTCTCAGCTGACAGTCAGCATCAATGGCCAGACACGGGAGGGAGGGGCCTTCACATGACTTTGGTCCTCAGCCTCCGAGCTGCCCTAGCTGACACTGAGTGAAGCAGAGATAAGCTAGCCCTGTTGAGTTCTGCTCAAATTGCAGATATACGAGCACAATAAATGTTGTCATTCTTTAAACCACTAAGTGTTGGGGTAATTTGCTATTCAGTTGTGAAAACCAGAATATCAAGCATGTGTACTTGGAAATTACAAGGAAGAAATTATCGTATAGGGAATGGTTTAAAAAGGTTGAGATGACATGATCTTCATGGCATCACTGAGAGGTGCGAAACTGTACCTATTTTCTCTGATAGGTTCCCACCTGCCCGACCTGTGTTCTGAATTGGGCAGAGAAAGATGAGGAAAGGCAAGACCTCTCCAAACCCCAAGTCTTTCTCCACATACTGATAAGCCACAGTGGGAAGCGGGGGGCTAGCAGCCCTCCTTCTGGAGATATCCGCCAACCTCTTCAGAAACCTATTTTTCTCACCTTCACTTCTTTCCCCTGTGTTTTCTCTATTTTGCTTACTCTTTCTTTCCAACCACCACTTGTTCCTTTTTCTTACCCTTTCTAGCTACATATTAGATATTGATATCTGAGTTACCAAATATTTGGAAGAAGCAAATGCAACAACTTGTCACTGGAATGATAGATAGCATCCACCTCTCAGGTGGTTCTGAGGAATCAATTAAATTATAGAAGTGCCTATCAGCATTTTGTTCAATAGGTTACAGATGGTGAGCAGGAATGGACCTCATGCCTGGTGAGGGAGCTAGTTAATGTGTTTTAGTGCTTCTCTAACCAGAGCCCACAGACCACCTGCTTCAGGATTCCTGAGGAACTTGTGTAATAGGTAGATTCCTGAACTCCATCCCCGAGTACTCTGGCAAAAACAGCAAGTTATCTTCCAGTGTCCTTTCTCCTCTTTCTTCCTTGACAGTCCTTCCCATGCTCCCAATAGCTGGGGGCTGACCACCTAGGATAAAGACTACGTTTCACAGACCCCTTGTCTTTGGGTGTGGCCTTGTAAATAAAGTCTGCTGATTGGAGTGGTATATGTAACTCTTAGGGAGTGTCCTAGAATGGAGGGGCAAGGCCTTCTTGTCTTTGCTCTTTCCTGCTAGCTGAAAACCCTACAAGACAGTTGGAGCTGGGCAGCCACCAAGAAGCATGAGGTGGAGGCCCCAAGCGGGAGTAGCAAAGCAGTGGGGCCAGTCTCCCTGGCACTGGGCATCCATGTGATGGTGAATTTTATGTGTCAGTTTGGCTGGGCTACAGTGCTCAGCTGCTTGGCCAGACACTAGTCTAGATGTTGCCATGAACGTATTTTGTAAAAGGGATTAACATCTAAAATTAGTTGACTCTAAGTTAATCATGTGAGTGGGCCTCATATGATTGGTTGAAGGCCAGAAGAGCAAAAACTGAGGTTTCCTGAGGACAAGGATTCGGCCTCAGGACCGCTACATAGAAATCCTGCTGGAATTTCCAGCTGTCTGGCTGTCTACTGATTTTGGACTTGCCAGCTCACACAATCAAGTGAGTCAATTCCTTAATGTCAACCTCCATCTCTGTCTCTATATCTCTCCTACTGTTAATGTTCCGCTGAAGAATGCTGAATAATTCAGGCACCGTACATGGGTTGCCCATCTCTGGACTTTTACGTGTGAAAAGAACAAGTTCTACTTTATAAATGCCATCGTTATTTTGAGTGTTCTGTCCCCCTGTAGCCTAACCTAATCCTACCTAATATACCTAAATTTAGTTAGATCCTAGAATATGCATTTTATAAGCTTCCCAGATGTGTTTAAAAACACCCAAAACTGAGACCTGGCCTAGCTAAATAACCGGTGTCTGCACACCAATGAATGAGGCTCTGGCAGTGAGGATGCACAGCTCTTGGAATCAGTACCTGGGGATGCTGGGGGTCCACTGGCTTCTGTGTGTCCCAAGGACTGAATCACAGGCATGTCTCACACGGACGTGGAGAGATGGGGCTCTGGGGTCCCTGATGGAGGCTCCTTCTGACTGAGAGCTGGACCTACTATCTGAGGGCACTAATGGGGCCCTTCACAGGACTTTTTAAGCCACAGTGACTGTGCATATTGCTCAAAAAAAAAAAAAAAAAAGCACAAACTTAGTGAGAATTCATTTGACTAAAGATAAGCACAGAGAAGCCTACTGACACTAAACCTCCAACAGCTTAGGTAGGGAGTGAAAATAATAAATGAGAAAGGACAACGGTGAACAGTATGAAAGAAAAATACCTTGGAAGCAAAAATGATTCTGACTCTGAAGCTAATTAGCAAAGCAGGGCACAGGTGAAGATGATGAGTTGCTGTTACTTTGCCTCTCCTTTCTCTTTCGCCGGCATCCCAGTGCAAGATGTAATTACTAGCTCATCTGCTTGAAGCCTGCAGAGAAACTCCTTCGCTTCCTGCAAGATTCTACTACCAATTCTTGGGCCTGCATTCTGGATCATTCCATCTGCTCCTCCACCGTTAGATTTTCCCCTCCACCTTCTAATTACTTTCCATTTCTAAGGCATCTCTGAGAACCTTCATACTGAACTTATCTAATCTTGAGGTTGATTTGGAGAAAAATGCCTGAAACTATCCTGTTACTCGGAGTATCACCCGGTGTGAGGATGCTCTGGAAAAGGTTAACTCTCAGAGATAATCCTCAAGCCACCTGGGGCTCTGGGGTTGGGCTCAGAACAAAGCAGGAGGGAGGCTGGAAGGTTAATTCTGGACCAAGAGCTCCTTTGCGGCCTTGCATTCAGTCGGCTCATCTTTTCCTTCAGCCTGCTCATCTGTAAACTGGGAGGGCAGCAACAGCAGTCGTGCTGAGAATTATTAATGTTGCTGGAGCGATTTGGAGAGAAGACCCAGTCGTCCTAGAAAGGAATCCATGCTATTTTAAAAGTCAGCAGCCTATCCACAGTCATGCCAATTTGGGCAGTCTCTGACACAATTAGGCCACCGCAGTACCGCAATTATTTTCCCGGGACTTAATTGGCCTTCGCTCTAAGGTGGTGCTCCAGTCATTACCAGCCCGCACTGCTCTCAGTGCAGTGCAGCCTATCAAAGGGGAGTGTCTCATGGTGATGCCGGTGCTGTGTGGTGCCTGATACAGGAGAGGTACTGTGGGGGGAGCTTAACTAGAAAGAGGAAAGTAGATCTCTCCCATGCAGGAGATAGTCGTTTTTCAACTATATGTATGTAACTCTTAAACATGTGTCTAAATTTCTAGACTACTCATCAAATTTTGCATAACTTTGCTGTTTTCCGTATCTTGCCCTCTGTCCCTCCCGCTCTCCCCTCCTCCTCTCCTTCCATTCTTCCCTCCTATCTTCTCTCCTTCCCTTTCTTCCTTCCTTCCTTGTTCTATTTTCTGGAAAACGCCCTCACGTTTATCTTTAAACTTTTCTATTGAGTTTTTATTTCTGCTATCACATTTTTAATTTTTAAAGGTTTTTTTTGTTATTCAAAATTTTAAAAAAAATCATCATTTCCTCTCAAGAGAGTAATGCATGATCTCTGTGAGAATATTAATAAGAGGGAGTTTTACCCTATCATTCTCTTCCCCTTGCATGGTCTCTATTTTTGCCACACTGCTTGTTTCTGTTTGTTGGTTTGATTTTTATCTTTCATGTGAGAAGACTTCTTCAGGCAAGTGGTAATTCTTTCTTGTGCATTTCTATTTAGGAATTTGGGACTAAAACGTCGACGGGACATTCTGAAGAGCATGAGTGGAGTCTGGCCCATCACTGGCCCATCTGGTCCCTGATGTTAGTACGTTCTGGTACTGGGTCATTCACTTTCTTCGGGGAAAGATCCTCCATTCTCCAACCCAGTGGGCAGAGGTATGGCTGCCATATCTCAGGGAAGAGCGAGGAAGTCTCTCTCCAGAATGTACACATCCCCTTCATCTCCTGTTCTATTTGAACTCTACCTTCAATTGCTCTTGCTGTCCCCCTGCCAGAGACCCTCGGCTTTATCTTCTCCCAGGAAATTAACCTCCAGTCTTCTAATGACTTGGGAAAGTGGAGACTCTTAATGACTTCTTAATTTTCAAAAAATCCTTCTTATTTTACTTCCATGTCCCATCTTCTAAAAGTAGCTGGTGGGGCCACTTCCTAAGCCTTTTCATCAGAAGTGATAATCAAAACACTTAATCCAGCACAATGGAAACCACAACCAACTGAAGAAACACCTCCTCCAATCGAAATGGATGTTGGCTTCTAACTGGGTACGGGCTGTGCTCTGTGTACCGAGGACCACCAGCCCGCTCTGGTTGGGCGGTCCCCAGTAGAGATCAGGTCGGCTCTTGCCTTTCTCTACAGCTGGAGTAGGATTCAATTTTCTTATGTTTGGCTCCATCATTTTCTACTTACCAATTTTCAAAATTGTGTTGCTTCTGTCTCTTCTCCTCTACTCCTTGTGAGTTTATGCCTTACGTTTTTTTTCCTGTTGTGTTTGTGCGGGTTTGAGAGTGAAAGCAGCTCTGAGAGTAGCTGTGTTGTCTTTAGCTGGAACTCTCAGTTCATTCTTTCAAAAGTTACTCATTGAATCATACTAAGTGTATGATAGGCTCCAAGGCGGGCCAAAAGGGAAATTACAGTCCCGGGGGAGATGGACAGAAAACAAGCAAACTCACTAATGAAGGCTTATGTACAGCTGAGTGCATGCTATGAGGTACAGGTGTCAGGACAGCTAGAACAGAAGGATTTGACCTCTTTGCAAAGGTCAGGGAAGGCTCCCTTGGAGAAGTAACAGTTGACGTGAGATGATGTACAAAGCTATGATTCCTGGAGGTGGGAAGAGGGGCATGGGAGGGAGGAGGATGGCGGAGACAAGTCCTCAAGACTGAGGGAAGAGCCTGTGTAGGAGTCATGGTGGAAGAAGCCGGGGAGGCATGCAGCTGAAATACAGAGCGAAGGGGACCATCAGAGTCAGAGTCAGAATGGGTCCTAATTCCAACGGGAGGTTGCTTCTCCACTTGTACATATGACAAAGCATATTATGTCTTTGCAACATTGTCACCTGATTTTCATCCCTCAACCAGTGCACTTTAAGAACCATAAGGTACATAGTTGACTCCTTTTTCTCCATCTGTTTGTCCATTGAAATCCACCTGAACCTCGTACCCTGCTCTGTGATGTCTTCTCTACATCTGGAAACTACAAAACCTCTCGGCTCTCTTCTACCTTTGCCCCACTATTGGTACTTTATTACATATGACCTTATTTTTCAGTATTGTTTGTGTTTATGTCTGGTGTTTCCAACTAGACAATAAGCTTTTTGAAGAGAAAGCCTTATTTATTTAGTGCTCTGTAAATAACCCAAGTCTACAGAGGCTATAAGTGAGTTCATCAGGTTCTGTTGCACATGGGGTCGCCATGAGTCAGAGCTGACTCAATGGCAACTAACAACAACCACAACTTTATAACACAATTAGTCTCTGCATGAGTGTGGTTCCTCCAACCATACAGGAAATTCCTCGAGAACTGGAAGCATTCCCCCCTCTCTGTGATCCACAGTACCTGGTGCAGTACCGCTTTCATCTCAAGTGTTCTTTAACTATATGTGCATTGTCATGGATTGAATTGTGTCCCCCAAAAAATATGTGTATCAATTTGGCTGGGCCATGATTCCCAGTATTGTGTGGTTGTCCTCCATTTCCTGAATGATGTGATTTTCCTATATGTTGTAAAACCTACCTCTATGATGTTAATGAGGGAGGATGGGCGGCAGTTGTGTCGATGAGGAAGGACTCAATCTACAAGATCGGATTGTGTCTTGAGCCAGTTTTTTGGGGGATATAAAAGAGAGAAGCAAGCAGAGAGACAGAGTGACCTCATACCACCAAGAAAGCAGTGTCAGGAGCAGAGGGCATCCTTTGGACCCTGGGTTCCTGTGCAGAGAAGCTCCTAGTCCGGGGGAAGATTGATGAGAAGGACCTTTCTCAGAGTCAACACAGAGAGAAAGACTTTCCCTAGAGCTGACGCCTTGAATTTGGACTTTTAGCCTACTTTACTGTGAGGAAATAAATTTCTCTTTGTTAAAGTCATCCACTTGTGGTATTTCTGTTATAGCAGCACTAGATAACTAAGACATGCATTGACTGATTAAGGACAAACAATAAATTAACTGTTGTTGTTAGGTGCTGTTGAGTCAGTTCAGACTCATAGTGACCCTACAGGATAGAGCAGAACTGCCCCATAGGGTTTCCAAGGAGTGGCTGGTGGATTCGAACTGCTGACCTTTTGGTTAGCAGCCAAGCTCTTAACGATTATGCCACCAGGACTCCAATAAATTAACTACTCACTGTTAATCTCCTAAACTTTTCCTAGGAAAGCAAAAATTATGATTTTTACATGCACACACAGGAATATCTTACCTTCAGAAACCAAGACATGTGTTGCTTCCTGAAGTGTTCAAAACCTCCTTTGAGTTCACACAAAATACCTTGGGCAATGATTAAGGGGTAGTGAGCAGGAACTGGCAGAGACTGGGGAGTTAATGCCATTTAAAATGACAAGAAAGCCACATCCATGCCAACAAAACTGTGCTTATCGTTTATCTCTGGGCCTAGGTGGATGGGAAGCTTCTTGTCCACAAAGACAATATGAGAATAAAGTACATACAGCCTCATAAGGGTGTATAGAAACACAGCTCACCTGAGCTCAGCAACTGGTCGTTTCCTATATTTAATACACAAGTTTGCTAATTAGGATGTCAGCAAAGTCTACCAACAGCACAAATGCCATTACTGAACACAAGGCACTTTGTCAAACCCATCTACCAGAACATTGTTTCTCATTCATTTAAAGCCTTAGTCCTATCCCTCCAAATCCTTGGGAGACACTTTTCTTTATTTGTATAACTTAAATTCTGTGCTTATTATTTAGCATGGATCTCTTTCTTTTGATTATTCCTGAGGCCATATTTACAAATGTAAAACAAACAGGAGTGCTGCTGCTATCTCTTGCATCGCCCCTGGGACCCAACTGGCTGGGCTGAATTCTAGCTCTGCCCTTTGCTAGTGGTGACCCTTAGTCTCTCTATGCCTTAGTTTTTAATATGCAAAATTGGCTAGTAATAGTACCTACATCATGGGGATATTGTAAGGATTAAACCAATATCTGACATAGAAAGCACAATATAAGTGCGAGCCACTTTTTGTTATAATTGGATCAAAATCTGGGATTCCAGGAATAAAAAAATTTTTTTAAGGAATACATTTTTGAGAACATAATTCTTTAAATAATTCAGTGTGTTTTGTTTTTTATAGTGGCATGCCAACAAACAAACAAAAACACCTTGCAAATAGTCTGGATAAATCTTTATATCAAGATTTCTAACAATTTCCCCTTACCTAAAAGCCTCCTCTACACAGTCTGAGGGGCACTTCTACAGACCTGTAGAAATATCTATTACAACTTATAGGTTCCTGAGGCAATCTTGTTTATAAAGTCAACTGAAGCATCTATCCTACCATCTCTATCTGATTCCATTTATTAAAAGATCTTCTAAGCTGGATGGAAAAAAAAATTCTTGCCATTTCTTTTCTTTATGGAAATATCTACCAAACCACTACCATAACTGTAGCAATGCCCTTTATTTTCAAAGAAGTCTGTCCATAGGCCTGGTTTCTCATGACAAATGCATGATTTGAAATCATGTCAAGAGTGACTGTAATTTAGAAAACACTGGACTTAAGGATTTTATCTTTTTAGAAGTACAATAATACATTCTGTCTCTGTTTGTCTCTCACACATACGCACATGCATGCACATATACCCACAAGATCATTTTTCTCCATGGAACGGGAAAACTTCATCTGAGAGTAACTTCTCTAATTTGTGGCAAAAATTGCTTCTTCCGTTCAAATGCTGTTCAGTGATTGGGATTAATATGGTTACAGAACAACCATGGACGATTTGATGTAACTAAAGTCAATTTCTTTTTTATGTCAATATAAACATAATAAGGGCATGTAGAAGTTCCAAAATAATGATAAGATCACTTTCACAGAGTGCCTTTCTCTCTGTAGGTCCAAAATATGCCAAAATAGCAGTGGACACCCAAGAGCTGGGTGGCCTGGGTTAATGCAGTACCATTGATATAACAGGCATTTTGCTGTAAATGAGTCAAAAACGGCAGAGGGCGTCTCAATTCTGAAAATACACATTACCCACAACTAAAGGTTATATTTTTTAGTATCTAAAAATCACTGAGGATTAAAAGGAAACAACTATAAAAGTAAACATCAACAACCTCACCATCATCATCACCAATGAAACTGTATCTAGTGGTTATACCTGGGTGGTAAGAACCAGTGATTTTCTTTATAAGGATAGTTTTCTTTTATATTTTCAAATTGACCTGATGTGTGTATGTATGTAAAATCTTTCTGTAATAAATATGTATTTAATATGGAAATAAGACTGAACATCCTCCTCTATCCATTCATCAAAACCATTCCATGTGCTTTACAAAGACAACAGGAGTAAACAGGGCTGAGGAATCAATAAAAGAGACCCATCTGTTTGCGCTCACATTGGAAGGCCCCCTGGGAAGGCTGGCTCCCAGAGCGTCCTTCCTGGAGAGGCCACCATAGCGCGGAGCTGGCCCTCGCACCACATGGCTGCTACAAGCCTG
This sequence comes from Trichechus manatus latirostris, assembly GCF_000243295.1. Lineage (NCBI taxonomy): Eukaryota > Metazoa > Chordata > Mammalia > Sirenia > Trichechidae > Trichechus > Trichechus manatus. The sequence continues at coordinate 17,749,826 of NW_004443956.1, read as the reverse complement.
CTGTTCTCAGTGCATGGGTGTGCATCTCGCTCTTTGTGGCTTCACGTTAGGAAAGCTCATGAGAATTGATGTATAGCCCAGAAAGCTGATTCATTGATTTTGGATGAGAAGTACAACAGGCCAGCTGACCAGAATGCTCAGGTCAATGACTCCCTCAGGCTACATTATCATCAGAAGAGGCCTGGTGAGCTGGACAGAAGAAAGGCAGTGAGTGAGTTGTGGGATGTAAACAGGGATAGCCCTGCCAGCGGCCAGTGGCTGGCATCATCCCCCCTGACTGGAGCACCTTCTCCTCTGGCCCAGGGTGGATGAACGTTGTCTAGTTTTGGCTGCCTGGGCTTCACCTGTTTGCATACTGATCTTTCTGTTTGCACAGGCTTTCTTCGAAAGGGCTCTATACAATGCATTTGATTTCCATTTGCTACAAAATAATCAGGAGCTGAGTTTCTCCCCTGATGGTATGCCCAGGCCACCCCGGGTCTCGGTTCTCAGCATTGGCAGGCTCTTCAGCTGTGTAGTTTCAGATAAACTCTTGGATTATGCCCACAGGGTTAATTAAGGCAATCCCTGCTATTGGATTTCGCTAACTCTCAAAATGCAACTTTCTCCCTTTTTCTTAGGGTTCTTGTGTGAGTGTTGGGGGAAGTTACTTTTAACCACATGTATGTCCAACACCTGTAAGTAAGAATTTTAATACAGAACAAAGGAAATATATTCATATAACCTTTGTCTCCGGAAGTCATATGATGACTCTGACAACCCTCTTCAGCATCTTGAGCAGTTACCTCTACCTCTATTTTAAAACAGGGAGACAAAGAGCATTGCCCATGGTTACCTAGGAAGGAGTCAGGAGGACAGCTCGGCCCCAGACTTGCATCCCAGGTTGAGGACAATTCCCCCCACTATGGGGCACAGCGCCTCACCTTCTTAAGGGACAGAGACTCTCAGGGTGACTTTCTACAGGAAATGCTACTCTGCTACCTCCAAACCAGCAGGAAGCTCTCTTCCAGGCCACTCACGCTATCTCGATAGTTGGCAGGTGTCTTGTTTGACAAACGGGGAAGGTATGCAATAGAGAACAGTGGGGCCGGCCCAAGCTGTGTGCTCAGCGGGTGGTGCGTGGCCCACTGGGGACATGCAAGGCTCCTCCAGATATTTTTCAGTCTGGCCTCCCAGATTATTTGCATTTACTATGTAACTATTTATAATTTTATTTGAAAGGGATTGATTATTTACTTCTGATAGACTTCTTTTGTCATATTCAAACAGCACCAATATTAACTGTCCTTTGATGCCAGACAGAACATCAAATACAGAAATGTTTCCTAAGGCTTTTTGTTCCCAGATATACACACATTAAACAAAGGCTATGCTCTAAGCCACCCGCTCTCAGCTTATCAAGTAGTGCTGGCCACTCAGTCATCTCCCAACCTCACAACTGTGAAATCCAGTACGTCCTATGTGCTCCAAACCACACTAACCATTATGAGGGAACAAAGAACAGTAACACTGGTCCCTGCCCTTAAAGATTTCATATACCCACATAAAATAAACGGTGTGGCCCTCAGTTCTTAGATAGGGCAGATTCTCTTATTGTACTGAAATGCAAAGTGGAAAGTAATACCACAGAAAGAACACCATGCTTGGAGCCAGAAGAGCCAAGCTGTGTGACACTAAGCAATTTACTTCAATGGTGAGTCTCAGTTTTCTCATCTCATAAGTGGGGATATTACCTACATCCCATTACTGTCATCAAAATAAAATAGACTATGATATGGAAAAGTTGCTAGCACAGTATCTAACACATAATAAGCACACAGGAAACGTCTATATGCACTTGTACATCGGCTCATTCAATCATTCATTTATAAATGCAATAGAGATAAGGAAGTAGAAATAGAGTTGAGCCTACGCTGGGGCTTAAATGATAGGTTTTTTTAGACATGCATAGAGGAACAAGGAAAGATTTTCATTGGGAGACAAAGATAACAAAAATATAGAAAGTGGAATGAGGGTATGGATTGTGGGAAGTAGGAAACCTTTCTGCCTGGCGCAATGAGTAGATACTGGGAAGAAAGGTTTGGCTAAGCCAGTGAGTGCAGAAGTAGAATGAGCAGGACAGAGATATTATATGTAGTAGGTAGAGGTGCCTGGTGATCTAATTCCAAAAAATCAGCCATTGAAAACCCTCTGGTACAGAGCTCTACTCTGACACGTGTGGGTCACCATGAGCTGGGGTCAGCTAGATGGCAACCGGTTAATAGGGAATTACTTTGACTTCTCAAGCAAGGAAAAAAAAAAAAAATACAGACGGCAGCTGTATGGGGGCATTATTGGTAGAAGACAACCTGAGGCAGGGAGACCAGCAGCTGCTGGAGGAACGCATCTGGCAAAGGATGGTAGCACTCTCACTGGGAAAGTGGTCCAAGTGCATGGATCCATAGCAGAACACCTTCAGTCAGCTTCAGTCCTGACGGAGAAGTTCTAGTTCATTAAATGTGTGCTCCACATCAATCCTGGAAGTGGATTGTTTTTCTTCTTAGGAAATGTTATCTTACACTTAGTGTTGGGCTACTTACGTAGGGGAACTGAAGAGGAAGGTGTAAGTGTATTTGTTAATACTGCCCTGAAAACGACTGCTACCATTTAAGAAGCTTAATAGAAATTCACATCCAGGCGATGATGTGGTCAGTCAGTTAAGATGTAAATGGAGATGTAAAAACTTGACCTTCACACTAGTAATTGGGAATGTGGTTCTTCAAACTTTCTGTATTTATGAAAATGGTAAACACTCTAAAAAGAGACCCTTTTCCCTCACCAGTTTGGAACACCTTTATCCAATTTGTTGGGTGTAGAAAAGACACAAACTATAGGTATATTAAACTAATTTTAGTTTGTATGGGCAAAAACATTAGTTTTGTGCAGCTTCTTTTCATCTGAGTGCCTCTGGCCACTGTTGTACATTGCGTGTCGATGTTGCCCTTGAATGTCTGATGTTATGGCAGCACCATGTTGCCTCACTGAGTGAAAGGTGCAGGGAAGCTGGACAGCCTCAACCTAATAAACGATTGTGTTATTTCCACTGAAGACTATGCTGTTGGGTTTTCTGGCCCTGGTTGTTAGTTGCCATCAAGCTGATTCCAGCTCATAGTGACCCCACGTACAACAGAACAAAACATGGCCCCGTCCTGTGTCATCGCCATGATCCTTGGTACATTTCAGTCCAACACTGTGATGGCCAATGCGCCAATCCATTTCATTGAAGGTTTCCCTTGCCTTTGATGACCCTCCACTTCACTACACATGATGTCCTTCTCTAGCAATCAGTCCTTCCTGATGACACAACCAGAGTAAGCGAGTTAAAGTCTTGGATAATATTTGTGACCCAAAGGGGTTTCGTTGACTAGTATTCAGAAGTAGATCACCAGGCTTTTCTATCTAGTCCATCTCAGTCCAGACTAGGAAGCTACCACCCGTCTGTCAGTTTGTTGTACTGTGGTGGTTTGGGTGTTGCTGTGATGCTGGAAACTATGCCAGTGTATTTCCAATGCCAGCAGGGTCACCCACAATGGACAGGTTTCAGTGGAGTGTCCAGACTAAGACAGACATTCTGGCCCTAGGCTTGGAATTAGGCTTTCTCAATGAGGAAATTCATGGCTTAGATTCTTTTGTACTGTTCACAGTTAGTGGTTCTGAAAATACTCACTTGTCAAGTATACAAACTGGATCTGAGGCACTCTGCAAATCAACTAGCCTCCCAGAGAGGATGAACACTGCCTGCCCATGTTTTTCATGGGGCTATTGTAAAGACAGAATAAAAGAACGGGTATGGAAGTCTTTGAAAAAATCTAAAATGTCCTCCCTTCAGAAGTTGCTGCTTGACTTTTGCTAGCCCTAGATGGGACCCCAATATCAGGAAACAGGTTTCTGCCACGCGGGCCACAGATGCTTCTGGGTGTCAGGCTGTATATCAGATGCTGTCGAGTTGATTTTTACTCATGGCGACTTCATGTGTGCAGAGCAGAACTGTGCCCCATGGCGTTTTCAAGGCTGTGACCTTTTGGAAGTAGATCACCAGGCCTTTCTTCTGAAGTGTCTCTGAGTGAATTTTAACCTCCAACCTTTCAGTTAGTAACCGAGCATGTTAACCATTTGCACCACCCAGGGACTCCTGACAGGCTGTATGTTGTTGTTGTTGGGTGCTACTGAGCTGATACCGACTCAAAGCAACCCCATGTGACCGCAAAACTGCCCCACAGGGTTTTCTTGGTTGGAATCTTCATGGAAGATTTTATGAAAGCACATCTCCAGGTCTTTCTGCCATGGAGCTGCTGGGTGGGTTCAAATTGCCAACCTTTCAGTTAGCAGCCAAGCACTTAACCATTGTGCAAACAGGGCTCCTTATACCCTTTCTTTATGGCTCAAAACAGTGGACAGACTCAACCCAGTACGAAGCTGCTGGGACACACACCTTTTGGACTTGGTGCTTTATTTTTACTTCCTTAGAAGGACTACCAAGATTTCGTGAAAAGAAATCCATCCCTCTTCAATCTGGCCAAAAAACAAGGAATTCCACTGAGCAAGGAACTGAGCTTCCTTAGCCACTGCTTAGGTTGATGCCCAGGGCGGTGTATAAGCAATCATATTAGGAAGGTTTCCGCTCGGCTTCCCACCTCTTATTTCCTATTAGGCCCACCACTTACTTCCCCAACTCTGGACCTGTCATTTATAAAATGCTCCAAAGAGAATAATTTGGGGCAATGAGAAATGGCACGCTCAGGCAGCACCTCCTGCAGATCAGACACCGTCACCCTTGAGTGCCTCAAGTGAGGGGCAGAGAAAGGAGGACAGCGGCTTGTTGGGAGGGATACAAATTCATGCTCTAGACATCCATGAGCTTTTCCGCACAGCTGCAGGTAGAGGTGTTAGCAGGACATGGCAGATTACAGCCACTATGCTAAGTGACTTGGCAGAGAAAAGGGGGTCAAACAATTAGCTCTACTGGGTAGTAAGTTAAAAAAAAAGGGAGAGTCTCAATGGTACAACCTCTTTGGATAACAGTTTGGCAATTTCTTGTAAAGTGAAACACTCACTTACTAAACGACCCAGCAATTCTACTTCCAGATGTTTATCAGAGAAAAACCAAAGCATATATCCACACAAAAATCTGTCTGCATATGTTTATAGCAGTCTTATTCATAATAGCTAAAAACTGGAAACAACTCAAATGTCAAGCAGGTGATGAGTGAATAAACAAATTATAGTATATCCATGTAATAAAAAGATTAAACTACAGGTGCATGCACCAACACAGATGAATCTGAAAAACAATCATGCTAATAAAGATGCCAGCCACAGAAGATTACCCACTGCATGACTCCACTTACATGATGTTCTAGAAAAGGCAAAACTATAGAGAAAGACACACATCAGTGATTGCCAGGGATAACCTCAAGGGGTGGCGGGGAATGAGAGAATATTTTGGGGTGGTGGGAATGTTCTATATCTTGGATGTGGGGGTGATTATGTGATTGCATATATTAGTCAAAACTTATTGAACAATACATTTTAAGAGTGTGGGTTTATTAGATATAAATTATACCACGGTAAACCAGTAAGTATACACATGAGATCAGGGTGTACACTTTTCTCCATCACCCTTTCAACCCCATAATCTAGACAAACTGCCACTCCCAAAGACAGACACTGTACGGCCCTAGAGGTTCAATTTAAACCAATGTCACCAGTGCAAACAAGGTGAGGGCTCCGCTAGGGACAACCTGGACCACAGGGATGAGAGGGAGGTGTCGCAAAAACAAAAGGTAAACAAGACAGCAAGTGACACGGTGGCACTTGCCAGGTGCTCAGTTATTTCTGTAGCATGAAGGATGTAGAACATGCTGTAAACACTGACCAGGCTCCAGTCAGCCTAGTGGTGTCAGCCAAATGCACTACGGCATTTCTCTTTAGAAAAATTCATGAGCAAAAAGAGAGCTGACTGCAGGAGATATAAAATAAGTCCAACTCTTCAGGCCTAATTGAAAGGGTTCAACATACGCACTTCTAATTCTGCGTGACTTAGAAGAAAGCAATCAACAGCCAAGATGAAAAAAATACCGAACGGTTTTAAACACAGTGACTTGTAACCTCTAAGGTGCTTGCCTGCAGCATGGTTGCTGTTAGCTAACGCTGAGTCAGCCCCGACTCATGGCGACCCCGTGCACAATGGAACAACATGCTGCCTGGTCCTGTCCCATCCACGTGATCGGTTTCGGATCAGACTGTTGTAATCCATAGGGTTTTCACTGGCCGATTTTCAGAAGTAGATAGCCAGGCCTTTCTTCCCAGTCTGTCTTAGTCTGGAAGCTCTGCCTAAACCTGTTCAGCATCACAGCAGCACACAAGCCGCCAGTGACAGATGGGTAGTGGCTGTGCACAAGATGCAATGGCCAGGAACCTAACCCAGGTCTCCCACGTGCAAGGTGAGAATTCTACCACAGGGCCACCACTGCCATTCTGCCTGCAGCATCCAAACCATAACCAAACCCATTGCCGTGGAGTCGATTCCGACCCATAGGACAGAGAACTGCCCCATAGGGTTTGTAAAGAGCAGCTGGTGGATTCGAACTGCTGACCTTTTGGTTAGCAGCTGCCTTATCACTTAACCACTGTGCCACCAGGGCTCAGCCTACAGCACAGACGTCTAAAAACTGTGAGAGCTCTTTGAAATGGAAATAGCTGACTTAACTACCAGATTCCACTAGGTGGAGCCCAAGTGAAATGTGAAACTGGGCAGGCCTAGAAACACAGGGTAAAAATAAACACCGCTGCGCCTCTTTGTGGAGACGAATTAAGGCCACCGCAGAGCGGGCTGTATCTCATCACTTTAGTGCAGATTTTGATACTACTTAGCCTTTACTGAATATCATTAAATAAAGCTCCAAACACTGTTAATCTGAGATCTAGGACTATTTCCCTGAATCTGTTGGCAACGATAAGGAAAATAATGTTTTAGGGGAAACCTCAGTGGCTGGTTTCCAGAGGTGGGAGCGTTAGTTCTTAGGTCCAACTACAGTGCTGGGTGCCCGTGGCACTTAGTAATGACAGCAAGTGAAAGGGGGCTGCCACCATCCATCTGTCAGGGAGGCTTGTGTGTTGCTATGATGCTGAACAGGTTTCTGTGGAGCTTCCAGACTAGGATGGACTAGAAGAAAGGCCTGACGATCTACTTCTGAAAATCAGCCAGTGAAAACCCTATGGGTCACAGCAGTCTGAGTCCCAGCCAATCACAAGGATGGCACAGGACCAGGAAGCATTTTGTTCCGCTGCACGGGGTGGTCATGAGTTGGGGCAGAGCTGAAGGCAGCTGACAACTTTTAAAACTATACTGAGACCCCATCCTCAGAGGTTCTGGTTTAAGTAATTTGGGGTGGGGCCCAAGCACTCAACATTGCTTAAGTACTTAATTAATATCTTCCAATCGCCCACTATCTATAGATGCCTGATGGGCCAGAAAGAACTCGAAGGATATGAACTTTTTGATAAGTTTATGATAAGCACTGAGGCTGTCAAGATGACAAATTATGCTTATTTTCGCCTGATTTTCAAAAACTCTTTAAACATGGTCTGAGAGCCCTGAGGAAGTAACCCATTAGGTGGAGAGGAGTGGCTGACACAGGCTCCCTTTGCACGTGTCTGGTGGATTTTATCCCACTGACTAACCTCAGTTATGCTGTGTGAGACCTTCATGCTGGAGGAGAAACAAGAGCTGTGAGTACAGCCCCTTCTGCAATTTTTACTGTGCAAAGTCACAGTATAATTCTGTGCTGCAGCCACTGGTATCCTAGACACAGGCCACGGCCCTCCCTTCAAAACTGCTCTCCCGGATACCTCAGAATGATGGAAAGGATTATGTCAGGTAATAAATGCATATTGAACACATTTCTAAACCTTCTGTTTAGGAAAATTATACATCTACAAAAAGGCAACTAGCAATTTAACACAAGAATAAATTATAGTGTGAAGTGAGTAGCAGTCCTCACTCTAGGAGTTCAGGTAGTTAGAGGAGGATGCCTGGGGGAGGGGGTTTGAAAGTTGGGGCTTAAAGGATCAGAAGATTTGGCTGTAAGGAAGACCGTGACAGGGAGTTTCTGGTAGGTGAGAGGAGGAGTGAGGAACGGAGTAGCAAAGGTGGAGACACCCAGGAACACATTCTGAGTTTGAAAGCAGCGACAGGACACACTGTTTGAGGTGCTGGGTCACAGAAGGCGGGTTGGCAAACATAAGGCATTCCATGCGGCCGCTCTTTCTTCCCTTGGTCCCCACAGGCAAATCACTGGTTACGGAGTCTTTCTCACCAAGCCTGGCCATGGTGTTGGGCTCCGCCTAAACTCTGACCTCCAGGAAGACACTACCAATTGATCTGCGTTGGCACTGAGGATGACATTTCCCTACGTTTGGGACATTTCTCTCCCAAATGCAGGGAAATTGTGGGGAAGGGTGATTAATTACATTGGGCCACGTTATGGCAGGTCGTGGTGTCTGGCTTTAAGGTCCATCATGAATAGAGCCTACAGTACCTTCTAGGCACCAAAGAGGCACTTAAATGCACCATATCATTATCATACAGCATCTCCTATGATCTTTACAGCTACCCTATGCATTTCATTTCCATTTTGTATTTGGAGACGTTGTGCCCAAAGAGGCGACATAACTTTTCCACAATTACACAGGTAGAGAAAATGACTGGGAACTTCTTCCAAGATCTACTCAACTTTAAAGACCGTTTTTTTTTTGGGGGGGGGTGTGGGTAGAGGGTAGAATGCTTGCTACTGGTTTGGATTTCAGAGGGAGGAAAAGAAGGTCGGAGGGAGTGGGGAGGAGAAAAAGAGGAAGCAGCAGCTAAGAAACCAAACCCTTTGTCATCGAGTCAATTCCGACTCATAGTGACCTATAGGACAAAGTAGAACTGCCCCATAGGGTTTCCAAGGAGCGGCTGGTGGATTTGAACTGCCAACCTTTTGGTTGGCAGCTGAGCTTTTAACCACTGCACCACCAAGTCTTACAGGCAGACCTGTGAGCTGTTCACAGTGCTGAAATACAGGCAGTCCCCAGTTTACTAATGGGAGCTGTTCCTAACTGTGCCTTTAAGTTGAATTTGTAAGTTGGTAACAGGTGCATGCGCTTGTTATTTAGGTTCACTTTAGTGCAAGAAAAGGCTCAAAGCCTTGTCAATGATTTAAAAGCTGCATAAGCAGCAAGTGAAGGTGACTGTGATGAAGAATTTGTTGCCAGTAGGGAGTTGGTGCAATCCTTTCAAAGTGAGGGCAAATTTACATAACATTAAAGAGCAAGTATGAGTCGTCTAAATCGGATGTGCGTAACCCAGGGACTGCCTGTACTTGGAAGCCTAATTGCTGTTGTTGTTGGGTAAGGTGCCCTGGTGGCGCAGTGATTAAGCGCTGAGCTGCTAACCAAACAGTTGGCGGTTTGAACCCACCAGCTGCTCCTTGGGAGAAAGATGTGGCAGTGATAGCCCTGGAAACCTTTTGAGGAAGTTCTTCTCTGGCTACAGGGTCTCTATGAGTCAGAATCAACTCAATGGCAGTGGGATGGGTTTTTGGGTGAGTCAGTGGCTCTCACTCACAGAGACCCAGTGTCACAGAGAAGAGCCGCCCCATAGGGTTTTCTTGGATTTAATCTTTACAGAAGCAGACTGCCAGGTCTTTCTGCTGCAGAGCCAGCCGCTAGATGGGATCACACTGCCAACCTTTTCGTTAGCAGCTGAGTGCTTAACCATTGCGCCACCAGGGCTCCTAATAACAGTAGGATTCTGCCCCTTTGATGCCTGTCTGTACTTCAAATGCCATTTTAAGAACGTCTCTGTCTTCTACATTTTGGCTTCCCAGTGGTCCTTCACCAGGGTTTACAACACTCTTCTTCATGCAACTCTGGCAGCAGTGCAAGCAGTCTGTGCTGCAGAGCCAGAGTGTGTCTGTGAGGAAGGTCCGGCAGCAGTGATTGCGCACGCAGAGAAATGACCAAGAAAGGAAATGTGCTAAACCGCAGAGGCTCTGAAGCTGGGGCTGACAGCTCTCATCGCAGCCCCCATGAACTCGATACTCTGAATCTTCTCAAGCACCAGGCTCAACTCACAATGGACCACAGGATGCCTGAGATTTAATTAGATGGACGTGGAATACAAACACTTGAAATCTGTCTTCATTTTTTCAAGAGAACACAAGGTATCACAAGGTATCATAATCACAGTCAGTGTGGATGCTACATTGACTAAGTCCTCCTCACACACCATCCCTTCTTCACTCCCCACTAGGCTTCTAACTGAATCCATGCTTCTAATCCCCCCTTTCCTCCAGCCTACTCTGCATACAAATATACAACTAACTTAAACCTACCATTTTCATCACATCTCTCTCCTGCTCAAAGCATTCTGTGTGTTCTTATTGTAAAGTCCAATCACACATGGGTGGTGTTTAGGTCCTCTATACCCCAGGCGCATACCAAAGCCTCCAACTCTATCTCCCACAGTTGCATGTGAACATCCCTCTCCACCCTGGTCTGGATCCTAATTCCAGGAAGGTGTTGGCTCACTGCAAATGTCAAGCTTGTTTAATGATTTACCCAACATGGAATGTCTCCTCTCTGTCTCCATCTATTAAAAAAAAAAAAAGGTCTTACTCAACTCTAAGGCTCAGCTTAAGTCAAACTTCTTCTATGACACCTTTTATGATCAGTGATACTCACAACTCTCTCTACTTTCTTTGGTGTCAGTGTTTAAAATATTGATTTGAGGCATGTAATTATATACTGTTAGATAAGTCTGTGTCTAGTGCATGTCTTTCCTTTTCAATAAGATTTTTGAACTCTTTAAGTATAGTAACCATGCTTTTGTTGCTCAATATACCACATTCAATAAATAATTGTTAAATTTATATTGTCTTTTCTGCTTCCATTGGAGGTAAAACAAGAATGACAAAGAAGAAAATTGCAGTGCGTCAGACTAAGATGAGGATAAAGAGGAATTTATTGAGCATTGAGAACTGAAGATAGCCGACATACTACACTGAGACCAAAGGCACCTCTTTTAATAGAGAAATTAAAATCACATAGGCATTATAATTACTTGAATGTCATAGAACAAGTCTCAGCTTAGAAAAACTGTTAAAGGGAATTTTATTATTGTATGGGCTTATTAACCATTTCCTTGAAACAGAAAGGATTTCAGCTGGATAGAAAGAAAAGTCTGATGATATTTAATTAAAAAACAACAAATACATATTAAGAACATACTACAATAGTAGGAGCTAACATTTCCTGAGCACTCACTGTAAGAAAAATTATCTGCTGTGTGTTTTGCATATATTATTCCACTTAGTTCTCATAATGAACATATGGAGTGGGTACTATTATTACCATCATTTACAAAAATATGGAAACCAAGATCTATGGAAGTAAAACAACTCTCCCATAGTCCCACGGCCAAAGTCAGTGGCAGAATGGAAATTCAAATTCAGGTCTATACGACTGCAGAACTTAACTTCTTAGTCACCGCCTTACGCTCTTTGGCAAGTTCTGGGCACTGTGCATAGTTATCAACCTAGAGATCGATTTTCTAAATAAATAGAATGCTCCTCTCTATCCCAGTCTATAAAGTTAAAAAGTAACTCTGGCAGAAGTAATCTATTTCTCCATTTTATTATTTTCACAGATACTGAATATGACTTTAAAAAGACAACCACAATTCAAAGGAATATAATTTTGGTACAATTTTGTTTGGTGCTTGAAAAAATACTGGTAAGCAAGCAAAGTTAGGGCAACAACCTCCAGAGAGGATGGACTGACATGTAAAAAAAATATCTTAGGCTACTTCTCCATCTCTATTCCATTATGGCTCTGAGTTTGCTAGACCCCAAAATGCCAATACTACCTAATTAAGGGGTTATGCAGGCCTGGTTCTCTTAAAACTGATTTCTGTTATAGAAGAAGTTGATTTTCTCTAGACCATGTGATTTTCAGAATAATCCTATTAGATATAAAATATATATTAGAAGCATAATTTTTTAAAAAGACTTAAGCCAAAGGAAAAATAATTTAGGAAAAAGTCATGTTATGAAACTGTCAAAAAGCAGGCCAAGTCTACAAAACATCTTGTATAAAGACTCACAATGCACCTTTGATAGAGATTTAGCTGGTTATGTCTCTATGGTGGAAGATTGCTTTATTTTGTTGAAATTCTTAAATAAAAACTTTTAATGAAACTCTTTACATTAAAAATAACTAATTTTAATTGTTTGAAAACATGAAATTGTATAAAAGGTGCATGTCCTTTTAGAACACAATTTTTGAAAACATGGTATGTACCAGTCAAACCAATATATCCCTGTTGTTACTAGGTGCTGTCCTGTTGATTCTGACTCATAGCGACCCAACGTACAACAGAACAAACACTGCTGGGTCCTATGCCATTTTCACGATCATTACTATGCTTAAATCCACTGTCGCAGCCACTGTGTCAATCCATCTCATTCAGGGTCTTCCTCTTTTTGCCTCACCCTCTACTTTACCAAGCATTATGTCCCTCTCCAGGGACTGGTCCCTCTTGATAACATGTCCAAAGTACGTGAGACAATGTCTTGCCATCCTCGCTTCTAAAGAACATTCTGGCTGTACTTTTTCCAAGACAGATTTGTTTGTTCTTCTGGCAGTCCATGGTATATTCAGTATTCTTTGCCAATACCATAATTCAAAGGCATCAATTCTTATTCAGTCT
>NW_004443956.1:17716788-17736936 GCF_000243295.1 Trichechus manatus latirostris | reverse complement strand
CAGTATTCTTTGCCAATACCATAATTCAAAGGCATCAATTCTTATTCAGTCTTCCTTATTCATTGTCCAACTTTTGCATGCATATGAGGTTATTGAAAATACCATGGCTTGGGTCAGGTGCACCTTAGTGCTTAAGGTGACATCTTTGCTTTTTAACACTTTAAAGAGGTCTTTTGCAGCAGATTTGCCAAATGAAATACATCGTTTGATTTCTTGACTTCTGCTTCTGTGGGCGATGATTGTGGATCCAAGTAAAATGAAATTCTTGACAACTTCAATCTTTCTCTGTTTATCATGATGTTGCTTATTGGCCCGGTTGTGAGGATTTTTGTTTTCTTTATGTTGAGGTGTAATCCATACTGAAGGCTATAGTCTTTGATCTTCATCAGTAAGTGCTTCAAGTCCTCTTCACTTCCAGCAAGCAAGACTGTGTCATCTGCATGTCACAGGTTGTTAATGGATCCTCCTCCAATCCTGATGCCCCATTCTTTTTCACATAGTCCAGCTCTTGGACTATTTGCTCAGCATACAGATTGAATAAGTATGATGAAAGGATACAACCCTGACACATACCTTTCCTGACTTTAAATCACACAGTATCACTTTGTTCTGTTCTAACAACTGCCTCTTTATCCATGTACAGGTTCCTCACGAGCACGATTAAGTATTCAGGAATTCCCATTCTTCGCAGTGTTAGCCGCTTTCTGAAAGTTCCCTGTTGATGTACTGCTGCAACTGTTTTTGAATTATGTTGAGCATAATTTCACTTGCATATGATATTGTTCCATAATTTCCACATTCTGTTGGCTCACCTTTCTTTGGAATGGGCATGAATATGGATCTCTTCCAGTAGGGTGGCCAGGTATTAATCTTCCAAATTTCTTGGCATAACCTAGTGGCATAGTCACCACTTGCCTGTTAGTTTGTCATACTGTGGTGGCTTGCATGTTTCTGTGATGCTGGAAGCTGTGCCATGAGTATTTCAAATACCAGCAGGGTCACCCATGGTGGACAGGTTTCATGGAACTTCCAGACTAAGAAAGACTGGGAAGAAGGACCTGGTGACCTACTTCTGAAAAAACTGGTCAGTGAAAACCTTGTGGATAACAGCGGGACATTGTAAACATAGCCCTGTGTACTAAATAAACACTCCTTCAACAAATAAAAATTCAGCTATCTTGGGATTCTCGTTATAACTCCGGCCAGGACATGCAGAAAGAATTCTACCTGGCTCCAGTATCAGAGGCCAAAACAATATGAGGAGGGAAGCCAAAGGAACAAAGAACGGGGTGGGGGAGCACCTTTTTCTGAGAAGTGGAAGAGAGACAGCAAAGAGGGGCACACCCTTTCCAAATTGTCCTCTGCCATTTACAAAGAGAAAGGAAACCAGAAACCAGACACTATTGACTAATTAAATTCAGTTCTTCTCAGTGAGTGGTTGGAAAGCTTGCAGTTAAGAAAAAAATCAAGTTTTGAATGATAGATAATCCCATCCTGAAGGTTAGATGGCCTCTGGCTCAAAATGGAGAATTTAGGGGAGTAAGAAAAAGAAAAACTGAGAATTTGTGAAAAGGGTACTGATCTGTGTCTTTAAAAGTTTCAAGAAAGGTTCTCACTTTTCTTGTATTATGATTATTATAAATTTAAATATTCTAATAGAGATTTATTTTTAAAAGACAATTGTGCTTTTCTTTATCTAAAAGCCACCTAGAGCCTTTAAACGCTAGGCAGTGCCATTCTCCTGCCACTTGGGGGCAGTGCACTTACACAACTGACTCTTGAGAGGTCATTATGCTCCTTTCAAAGGTTGAAGGTGCAAAATCTCCAGGCCTAAAGGGTCGTCAGTGTCAGAAATCCACTACCTCATTAATACAAATGAGATTTTTGCAATATTTGAAATTAATTGGTTATCTTGCCATAAATGATCTCATGACAAAGAGGAATGGCTAGGGGCTGTGGAGGTCAAGAAAGGCCGTCTTTAGAGGTGCTGTGTTGGTTCGTATGGGGATGGGCTGGGGCACTGACTTTGCCATCTGCCAGAGCTTGTTTTCCACTAGTACAGGCAACTATAACAAGTAATCTGCTACATCTTTCAACTGTATGAGAGTCAAATTTGATCTAAATTTGAAATAATCCAAAGGGGTTGTTTGAAGAGCATGGGATTTGGAGTCGACCAGACTTGGGTTTGAATTTCAGCTCCCCTATATACTAGCTAGGAGGGGCTGGAGAAGTTAGGGAGCCTCAGAACTCTCACTGTATAACAGGGGTAAGAATATTTTTCTTGAGGGCTGTTGTTCAGGGGTTGAATGTGCATGAAAGTACAAAAACGTGCCAATTATTAACACTACCATTATTTAAACAAAATTTATCATGGTAAAACATATATGACAAAAATTTGCCATTTTAATCATTTTTAAGTGTACAGTTCAGTGACATTAATTTCACTCAACATGTGCTATCATCACCACCATTCATTTCCAAAAGTCTTCCATCACCCAAAACAGAAACTCCAACTCCTTCAGCAATAACTCCTATTTCCTTCCCCCCAGCCCCTTGAAACCACTAACAGATTTTTGTCTGCACACAGTTGCCTGTTCTAGGTATTTCATACAAGTGGGATCATACAATACTTGTCCTTTTGTTACTGACTGATTTCTCTCAGCATAATGTTGTCAAGTTTCATCCTCAGTGCGGCATGCATCGGGGTTTCATTTCTCTTTATGGCTGACATTCTGCTTATCCATTCTTTCATCTGCTGATTGTTTCCACATGTTGGCAATTGTGACTACCACAATTTTAAAAATATTAAAAGCAGCTTATTATACACTGGCATCATCTATGAGGGAGACTATGATGAGGCTCTAGATATCTGAGCACAGAAAGAGTCTCAATACAGATAATCTTATTCTTACATTTACCAGCTTATCGGCCAAACTCTTGTCCAGGATCTAAGAATCTCTCCCTCTTAAATTATGACTGAGGCAGTAAAATATCAACACAATATGTTAGTCATAAACTGTTTTTACAGTGTAGAGTTGTACAAATTTATATAAGATGGAATGAAACACCCATCATCTACAATAAATTCTATTATTCCCAGAAGGGGTAGATAAATCTCAAGGCATAATTTTATTCCTGCTGGCCATGACCTTTGAAGATGCATATCTGCTTGAAAAATAATAGAATAATTCCTCTTTAGTCAAGAGCATTTGAGCTTCTATTTGAAATATGGTTTTAATGAAAAATTCCTATTGATACTTTATTTTTACTGCAGTACCCAATCTTCACTGTCTTCGAGCTTGAGTCTTCTATTAGTCTAACTGAGGCTGTTAATCACATCCTGCTGCATATCTACATGCACCTTCACCTGTCTGAAGTCCAAATGTAATTATTTTCTTCATGTTTATTTTCCAAGGATATGTCCATATGTTACCAAAACTTAGTCGAAAACAGACAGCAGCAGCCATAAGCACTCATGATGTGATTAACGCCCACCTACGGAACCACAGGTGTCAGCAACCCCTGCTGTCTGTTTAAACTTGCTTGGGAAAATTAGGACATCTCACTCTAAATATTCACAGGAACGTACACAACATTGCCAGCAGCACGATTCAATTTCTCTAAACCTTTCCTGAGCTCCTAAACTTTTCAAAATATGTTGATAGAAACAATGGAGGAGACAAAGGAAGAGGGAAGAACAAGGAGGGGGGAAAGATGGGAGAATGAGGGAGACGAAGAGAGGAGATGGAGGTTGGAAGAAGGAAGGAAGAAAGAGAAGAAAACCAACAACCACTACAACCATCCCTGCTCGACTCGCCCCATTCGGCAGTACTTTTTCATCTGTGTCTGACTCAACCAATGGCTTCTCCAAATTTTAATTGGCGTCTTTACTGCATTTTGGTTCCAAATATGAAGCTACTGAAATACATCTCAGTGTTGTGTGTGAGTATCTATCTAGCACTGGAAACTTAAAAACAAGTGTGTAGGAAGGAAATGGCTCTCATGCCTTTCCTTCCCACACACGTTTTGGGTTCCAAATCATGCATTTTTGAGAGCCTGGATGAGTTTAGGGCTACAGTCTGAGGTTTTGATGTAGCATGAAGCTGGAGGTACAATAGAAGACGAGCACCAATACCCTGCTCTTGTGAGCACACCTAAGCTCAGACAGGGTCATAAACACCAATACATATACCACTGGTAATCCCACTGGGGGGAAGGGTGAGTAGGCACTGCTGTTTGTACCACTAGCGATGGCTGCATCCCCTCATGCTGACCCCTTTCACAATGCTACTGCTAAATTTATGATCAGAGTAGTTTACCTCAATCCTATCAGTACTTTCTGGGGTTTTCTTTGAAGACATGCGGTAGAATGAGGGGGATTTCCACTGTATTAGTGCAGCCACCCTCTTTGTTACATATATAACCAGGAACCATCCTGGGCTTCTTAGGGCCAATCTACCATGCCCGAGATGGGACCACACCTGGCTACAAAGAACAGGAAAAACCTTGCTCTACAGAACATACTGGGTAAGTCTCAGGAACCAGAGCAGGAGGTGAACAGAGTGGTTTCTGGGAGGAGGTCTAATAAATGGGTAAGTAACTGGACTTAAGTGACCTCTGATGCCCTTAGTGCAACTATCAGGGTGAGTCACATGGGTTCTGGCAATGTCAGGAACCTGACTGTCAAAAGTCAAAATGCCCCATTTCCTGCTCTAAGCGTTAAAACAAGCGGTCAACTTTCTACCCTTCACCTTGTTCTGAAGTTTTCTCATTAAAATAAAATGAAAGAAGAATCTTACCCATGAGGAATTTTGCTCAGAACATAATATCCAGTGTAGGAGTGTTGATATATCTGAAACAAAACAAACAAAAAAACAAGCATTGAGACAAAGGTTGTGACTATGATATTTTTGAAATCACTGTGAATTCTAACAAACATCAGTGGACCAAAAGTTGTTAATCAGAAGACCTGGAGGCAAAGTCTTTTATTTACTTAGGAAGTCAATTTCCATATCATGTTTATTTTATTTTCATCATTTGCACATGGTTTACAGGGCAGCCAGAGGCTTGATATCATCTCCATGGCTACCTGGTTTGTGATTAAATTAAGGGCACAGATTTCCAGCTTAACTAAATATAGCACAGATCCTAATGAGGACACCTTGGTCATCGGTGGCAATCAGACACAGTCACCTAGGCTCATTAGGAGTAAGACTAAGTACTATCGGAGTTCCCTGTAAATTATGGCAAAGGTTCAACCAGAAGTTCCATTTTGTATTCCCAGTGAGTTGCCATACTGAAGTCAAGACAGGCTTCACTAAGCAAACTCTTGTCCCTCTGTTTGATTTGATGTACATCTCTTAACTTCTGATAAACTAGGAACTCATGGCAATAGAGGGGTTAGAATTAGCATGGCTTTCAAAACCCCAATAATGACAAAATAAAACTGTGTTTCCGAACTCCCAATTCCCAAATCTCTGATGGCTCTCTTAATTCTTGACGGAAGACATTACTCCTCAAGCCCCATAAGCAATGATGGGTATGCAAATAGAAGGGAGGACTTGGCAGTTAAAGAAATTTCAGCAGCCTTCACCTCCAGATTTCCAGCTAAGAGAGCCATCCAAATGTATGGAATGTAATGAATTACACCATAGGGTTGAAGTGAGAGCAATATTTCACTTTCCTCTCCTCTACTTGTGTAACTTCTGAGAGTTGGTGCCTTTTGTGGCTAAACATTTGGTTACTTGCATTTAAAACCATCTTTCTAAATATACTAGGCAAGGAACATGGGGAGCGAAGAAAGTTCTAAAGTATGTTGATAGGGGGATGCATTTGGGGTAGTGATGGTGGAAATGACCCCATGAATAAACCAGGATGAATTTTCCTAATACCACTGACTCTCTACCTAGTATGGACCACTGAATTAACTTCAATCACAGTGGTCTTAGAGTCATCTGGAGAAAAAAGACTCAGGTAGAAAAAAGAATAAGTATGCAACAGCACTGTAAATCCCAACCATCTGGTGCTTACAGAGGCCCTGACACCCCAGATCCAGAAATGTGGGGCTGGGGTGGGCTGCTGTAGGAGTGTGGTCAGGAGTCTGACTGGGAAACCAGTCCAAATACCACTTTAGTTGTGAAGAAATAATCACTACGGACAACACCACTAAGGCGGACCTCACAGAGCTACCATGCCAATCTAGCAAGGAACACGTGGTCCTAACTTTGTTGCTTCTGAAGAGATAAGTGGTGCTGCCTCCGAGGGAAGAAGGAAGAACCCAAGTCCCAGCTCCTACACACAGAGCAGATTATTGCTCAGAGAAAGCCCATCAAACAACCATGCACTCTGACTAAACAGTGACTCTGTAAGCTAGAATGCTTCTTCAGATGCAAGAGCAGAAAGCTAAATGGTTCTGCCTCCTTTCTGCACAGTTATGTTATATGGTGCTATGTAAAGTCTTTCTAAACTCTCTTTCCCAAAGCACCTTTTCATACTATTTATCTCACTTTATTTTCACAACAACCCAAGCATGCAAAAGATTAGGTTCCCTTGTTAAGATAAGTAAACCAGGTGAAACAGGGGTAGAGAAGGATGGAGGGAGGACAGAGGCAAGGGCAAAGGACAGGAGGAGGGGAGGGGAGGGGCAGGATGGAACCTAATTAGCTACCCTTGAGTGTTGACTGTACTCAGTGACTCTAATGAATAGAATGTGGCAGGAGTGGTGGTGTTAGACTTCCAAGGCAAGGTTATAGAAGGTATTGTGGCTTCCTTCTTGTTCTCTCAGATCACTTGCTCTGGAGGAAGCCGGCTGCCATGTCATGAGGACACTCAAGCAGCCCCATAAGAGTCTTACTTGGTGAGGAGCCGAGACTCCTCTTCATTAGATTGCTAACATCCAGCCATGTGAGTGAGCTGGGAAGGAGATCCTTCATTCCCAGTCAAGCCTTCCGATGGTTGCAGCTCCAGCTGCATCTTGATAGCAACCTCATGAGAGACCCTTCACCAGAAGCACGCAGGTAAGATGGTTCTGAATTCCTAACCCACAGTAACCACGAGATAACAATTGTTGGTTGTCTTAAGCCACTAAATTTTGTACCTAATATGCACCAAGGAGCCCTGGTGGTACTGTGGTTAAAGTGCTCAGCTGAGAACCAAAAGGCTGGTGTTTCAAACCCAGCAGCTGCTTCACAGGAGGAAGATGTGGCAATCTGCTTCTGTAAAGATTTACAGCCTTGGAAACCCTATGAGGCAGTTCTACTCTGTCCTGTAGGGTCGCTATGAGTTGGAATCGACTTGACAGCAGCGGGATTTTTATGTACCAGTATCATCTCCTTCCACAGCATCTTCCTGTAAAAGACATCCAAAAGGACCACAGACACAAAGGGAACAACCCTCAGAGAGTATATATTTCAAGAGTTTTCATTTGCAGTGTCTTATCTAAAAAGACATTAAAAAAAAAAAAAAAAGCTGCATCCACTGAAAGAATTTGTTTTTTAGAGAGATAAGGAAAGTAATTTTTCTTTCTTTGTGGTCACTATTAATCTGTTATATTCATGTTTCTTTCTTTAAAACAGACTTTAAATATTTCTAACCAGGGAGAGAAGTACAAAGACTTGGAAGTTAGCAAGACTGTATTCAGTTATTCTTCTAAGAGTACATTTTTATAATTACAGGAATATGAATTACTTTAGTCTTTTCCTACACCATCGTTTTTCTCTTGGAAAATGAATACATGAAAACCTGTCACCCAAAACACCGTTCACAAGATGGCAAACCAATTTCAGCAAATTAATTTTTAAATATATCAAATGCAAAATAGTTGATATTGGCAATCAAAAACTGAAAAATAACAAGCAAGCAATGAATGGTTTGTCCTGGGATATGTTTATATTTGCTCTGCTTTTTATCTATCTCTGCCCACAGCTTCCCATCCTATCTTCTCACCTCTTCTACTCCATCGCTCCCACTGACCCATACTTCTGATTTATCTATGGTCTTTCCTAACTCAGCCCCATCATACACACTGGGCTTTTCCTTAGGCTACTTTTCTATTCCCAAGAAAGGCGATCCAACCAAATGTGGAAATTACCAAACAATATCATTAATATCACATGCAAGTAAAATATTGCTGAAGATCATTCAAAAGCAGCTGCAGCAGTATATCGACAGGGAACTGCAAGAAATTCAAGCCAGATTCAGAAGAGGACGTGGAATCAAGGATATCATTGCTGATGTCAGATGGATCCTGGCTGAAAGCAGAGAATACCAGAAAGATGTTTACCTGTGTTTTATTGACTATGAAAAGGCATTCGACTGTGTGGATCATAACAAATTATGTATAACATTTCGAAGAATGGGAATTCCAGAACACTTAATTGTGCTCATGTAGAACCTGTACATAGATTAAGAGGCAGTTGTTCAGACAGAACAAGGGGATACCACGTGGTTTAAAGTCAGGAAAGGTGTGCGTCAGGGTTGTATCCTTTCACCACATCTATTCAATCTCTATGCTGAATAAATAATCTGAGAAGCTGAACTATATGAAGAACAGGGCATCCAGATTGGAGGAAGACTCATTAATAACTTGCATTATGCAGATGATACATCCTTGCTTGCTGAAAGTGAAGAGGACTTGAAGCACTTACTGATGAAGATCAAAGACTACAGCCTTCAGCATGGGTTACACCTCAACATAAAGAAAACAAAAATCCTCACAACTGGACCAATAAGCAACATCATGATAAACCGCAAAAAGACTGAAGTTGTCAAGGATTTCATTTTACTTGGATCCACAATCAACACCCATGGAAGCAGCAGTCAAGAAATCAAAAGATACACTGCTTTAGGCAAATCTGCTGCAAAAGATATCTTTAAAGAGTTGAAAAGCAAAGATGTCACCCTGAAGACTAAGGTGCGCCTGACCCAAGCCATGGTGTTTTTAATTGTCTCATATGTATGTAAAAACTGGATGATTAATAAGGAAGACTAAAGAAGAATTCACGCCTTTGAATTGTGTTGTCAAAGAATACTGTATATACCATGCACTGTCAAAAGAACGAACAAATCTGTCTTGGAAGAAGTACAACCAGAATGCTCCTTGGAAGCAAGCATGGCAAGACTACGTCTCACATACTTTGGACATATTATCAGGAGGGATCAGTCCCTGGAGAAGGACATCATGCTTGGTAGAGGGTCAGTGAAAAAGAGGAAGATCCTCATTGAGATGGATTGACACGGTGGCTGCAACGATGGGCTCAAGCATACCAACGATTATGAGGATGGCGCAGGACTAGGCAGTGTTTTGTTCTGTTGTACATAGGGTCACTATGAGTCAAAACTGACTCAACAGCACATAACAACAACAACTTATCTACTCACTTTACATCCTCTTCTTCTATGATATCATCCACCCTTGTAGTTCTCCACCATTACCTAATATTGATAATGCCCACATGTACAGATCCAGCTCTCCTGAACCACAGACCAATATACCTGATTTCCAGGTAGAAATCTGTTATGGGTTGAATTGTGTCCCCTAAAGAGATAAATGTTGAAGATGAATGTATAAACAAAATGTGGCACATACATACAATGAAATATTTTTCAACCATAAAGAGAGATGAAGTCCTGTCAATGCGACAACATAGATGAACCTTGAAAACATTATTCTGAGTGAAGTAAGTCAGTAACAAAATGACAAATATTGTATAATACCACTTATACCAAATAGTTAGAATACGCAACTGTATAGAGAACAATTAGTGGTTACCAGGGCAGCTGGGAAGCAAAGAGGAAAGAAGATGACAAAATGCTTTGGCAAAATGCTTAGGGGACACTGAGCTTCTGATAAGGGTGATGAAAAATCTCACCAATGGTGAATGGTGACGATGGAACAACATGACAAACAGATTTAATGTCACTGAACTAGAAATGTGAAGACTGTTGAAATGGTAAATGTTTTGTTACCAATATATTTACCACCAATATATCTATGTCTGTATCTACAGATGAAGCTTTGGTGGCAAAGTGGTTAAGAGCTCAGACTGCTAACCAAGAGGTCAGCAGTTTGAATCCACCAGCCACTCTTTGGAAACCCTGTAGGGCAGTTCTACTCTGTCCTATAGGGTCGCTATGAGTCGGAATTGACTCGACGGCACACAACAACAACAACATCATATCTGTAGATATATACAGTGGTGTCACTAGAGGGGTGTGGTGGGTGTGGACCACACCAGTTGATACTGTCAGAGGGGATGACATCAAAATGATTATCTATAAAGGTCGAAAAAGGAGAGGGTTGACATGTCATGGGGTTGTTAACCAATGTCATAAAACAATATGTGTACTACTGTTTAATGAGAAACTATTTCTGTAAACCTTCACCTGAAATACAATAAAAAAAAACAACATTTTTTGTAAGTCCAACTTACATGTATCAATATACCTACAAGGCTAAAACTCTATGCTAATTTACTTTTTGGACCTTCTAATGTGCTCTGGTCAGAGGTGTCATTATTACCCAATTACAAAGATGCTTCGAATTGCATGGTTTTGTCTGCATGCATTACAAGCATGCGCTGTTGTTTTAGTTTGCTGACGGTGTTTTTATAGTTGCTGACTTTGTCAAATTTTCTGGTGCTTCAGCCACAATATTGTGTTAATTAGTATTTGTGAACCTATATCAATAACTTTTTTGGGAATGAAGTAGTAATTAAAGGGAAAGAAGAAGTGATATATGGGGATTATGAAGTATATTAGTACAAAAAACATTACTAAGGATTCTGTATGGTCTGGTCTGGGAGGAGGTCCATGGGGGGAATGACACCATGAGTTACCACACTAGGTGACACCAATCCTAATGACACCACTGGAATATATACAGATATAGACATGAAGTTCTAACTCCTGGAACTTATGAATAGGACCTTATTTGGTAATAGGGTCTTGGCAGTTGTAATCAAATTGTCAAATTGGATTAGGGTGGGCCTTAATCCAATGACGGGTGTCCTTATTAGAACAAACAAATGAAAACATAAACCCATTGCCATCAAAGTGATTTGGAATCATAATGACCGTATGAGTTACAGAGTAGAATTGCCTCATAGAATTTTCTTGGCTGTAATCATTATAGAAGCAGATTTCCAGGCCTTTCTTCCACAGTGCCACTGGGTGTGTTCAAACTGCCAACCTTTAGGTTAGTAACTCAGCACAAACCACTTGTGACTTAAAGAAGAGAGAAATTTGGACACAGAGACACAGAGGCAGAATGTCATGGAAAGGTGGAGATAGAGTTTGGAAAGATGCATCTGCAAGCCAAAAAACTCCAAGACTGCCAGCACCCACCAGAAGCTAGGAGAGAGGCATGGAACAGATTCTCCCTCACAGCCTCTTCATTGTTGTTGTTAGGTACCATCAAGTCAGTTCCAACTCATAGCGACCCTATATACAACAGAATAAACACTGCCAGTTTCTGCGTCATCCTCACAATCCTTGTTATGTTTGAACCCATTTTTGCAGCTACTGTGTCAATCCATCTCATCAAGGGTCTTCCTCTTTTTTGCTGACCTTCTACTTTACCAAGCATGATATCTTTTTCCAGGGACTGGTCCTTCCTGATAACATGTCCAAAGTACATGAGACAAAGTCTCGCCATCCTTGCTTCTAAGGAGCATTCTGGCAATATTTGTTCCAAGACTGACGTGTTCGTTCTTCTGGCGGTCCATAGTATACTCAATATTCTTCACGAACACCATAATTCAAAGGTATCAATTCTTCCTTGGTCTTTCTTAGTCATTGTCCAGCTTTCGCAAGCATATGTGGCAACGGAAAATACCATGGCTTGGGTCAGGGAGACCTTAGTCCTCAAAGTGACATTTTTGCTTTTTAACACTTTAAAAGAGGTCGTTTGCAGCAGATTTGTCCAATGTAATACATCATTTGATTTCTTGACTGCTGCTTCCACGGGCATTTATTGTGGATCCAAGTAAAATGAAATCCTTGACAACGTCAATCTTTCCTCTGTTTACCATTATGTTGTTTATCACTCCCATTGTGAGTATTTTTGTTTTCTTTATGTTGAGGTGTAACCCATACTGAAGGCTGTAGTCTTTGATCTTCATCAGTAAGTGCTTCAAGTCCTCTTCACTTTCAGCAAGCAGGTTGTGTCATCTGCATATCACAGGTTGTTAATTAGTCTTCCTCCATCCTGATACCACATTCTTCTTCATATAGTCCAACTTCTCAGATTTGCTCAACATACAAATTGAGTAAGTGAAAGGATGCAACCCTGACACACACCTTTCTTGATTTTAAACCATACAGTCAGTATCCCCTTGCTCTGTTCAAACAACTGCCTCTTGGTCTATGTACAGGTTCCACATGAACACAATTAAGTGTTCTAGAATTCCCATTCTTAGCAATGTTATCCATATTTTGTTATGACCCACACAGTTGAATGCCTTTGCATAGTCAATAAAACACAGGTAAACATCTTTCTGGTATTCTCTGCTTTCAGCCGAGATCCACCTGACATCAGGAATGATATTCCTGGTTCCATGCCCTTCTCTGAATCTGGCTTGAATTTCTGGTAGTTCCCTGTTGATGTACTGCTGCAACTGCTTTTGAATGATCTTCAGCAAAATTTTACTTGTATGTGATATTAATGATATCGTTCAATAATTTCCACATTCTGTTGGATCACCTTTCTTTGGAATGGACACAAATATGGATCTCTTCCAGTCAGTTGGCCAAATAGCTGTCTTCCAAATTTCTTGGCATAGACGAGTGAGCATCCCTTTGTTGAAACATCTCAGTTGGCATTCTGTCAATTCCTGGAGGCTTGCTTTTCTACAATGCCTTCAGTGAAGCTTGGACTTCTTACTTCAATACCATCGGTTCTTGATCATATGTTACCTTCTGAAATGGCTGAACGTCAACCAATTCTTTTTGGTACAGTGACTCTGTGTATTCCTTCCATCTCCTTTTGAAGCTTCCTGTGTCATTCAATATTTTGCCCATAGAATCCTTCAAAATTGCAACTTGAGGTTTCATTTTTTTTTTTTTTCCAGTTCTTTTAGCTTGAGAAATGCTGAGCATGTTCTTCCCTTTTGGTTTTCTAACTCCAGGTCTTTGCACATTTCATTATAATATTTTCCTTTGTATTCTGGAGCTGCCCTTTGAAATCTTCTGTTCAGCTCATTTACTTCATCATTTCTTCCATTTGCTTTAGCTACTCGATGTTTAAGAGCAAGTTTCAGAGTTTCTTCTGACATCCATTTTGGGCTTTTCTTTCTCTCCTGTCTTTTTAACGACCTCTTGCTTTCTTCACGTATGATGTCCTTGATGTCATTTCACAACACGTCTGGTATTCAGGCATTAGTGTTCAATGCGTCAAATCTATTCTTGAGATGGTCTCCAAATTCAGTTGAGATATACTCAAGGTTGTATTTTGGCTCTCATGGACTTGTTTTAATTTTCTTCATCTTCCACTTGAACTTGCATATGAACAGTTGATGGTCTGTTCCTGCAGTCAGCCCCTGACCTTATTCTGATTGATGATATTGAGCTTTTCCATCATCTTTTTCCACAAGTGTAGTCTATTTCATTCCTGTCTTTTCTATTCGGTGAGGTCCACATGTATAGTCGACATTTACGTTGTTGACAAAAGGTATTAGCAATGAAGAAATTGTTGGTTTTGCAAAATTCTGTCATGTGATCTCTGGTATTGTTACTATCACCAAGGTCATAGTTTCCAACTACCAATCCTTCTTCATTTCCAACTTTCATATTCAATCACCAGTAATTATCAATGCATCTCGACTGCATGTGTGATCAATTTCAGACAAAGAAGTTGGTAAAAATCATCAATTTCCTCATCTTTGGCCTTAGTATTGGTGCATAAATTTGAATAATACTCATATTAACTGGTCTTTCTTGTAGGTGTATGGAAATTATCCTATCACTGTACTTCAGGATAGATCTTGAAATGTTCTTCTTGATGATGAACATGATGCCATTCCTCTTCAGTCTGTCATTCCCGGCACAGTAGACCATATGATTGTCTGATTCAAAGCGGCCAATACCAGTCCATTTCAGCTCACAAAATACCTAGAATAATGATCTTTATGTGTTCCATTTCATTTTTGACGACTTTTAATTTTCCTAGATTCATACTTCGTACATTCTACGTTTCGATTATTAATGGGATGTTCTTAGCTATTTCTTCTTTTTGAGTCCTGACACATCAGCAAA
Organism: Trichechus manatus latirostris; assembly: GCF_000243295.1. NCBI lineage: Eukaryota > Metazoa > Chordata > Mammalia > Sirenia > Trichechidae > Trichechus > Trichechus manatus. Next base: position 17,722,686 of record NW_004443956.1, on the reverse strand, counting down.
TGAAGGTCCTGAAAGCTTGACTCCACCCACGTCATTAAGGTCGACTCTACTTTGAGGAGGCAGCTCTTCCCTACTTGTATTTCGAGTGCCTTCCAACCTGAGGGGCTCATCTTTTGGCACTGTTATCAGATAATGTTCTGCTTGTATAGCAAGTCTCTCCCTTACCATTCAGAGAAATTGATCCAGTCGAGGATGTTCGTTTTTCTGTTTTAGTTAATGGACTTTATTTTTTAGAACACTATTAGATTTACGGAAAAAAAAAAATGTTCAGGAAGTATAGAGTGTCCATATATCCCCTCCTCTGCCTATAGTTTCCCCTATTATTAACATTTTGCATTAGTATAGCACATTTGTTACAACCGATGAACCAATGTTGATATATTATCATTAACTAACATCCATAGTTTACATTGGAGCCCTGGTGGCACAGTGGTTAAGAGCTTGGCTGCTAACCAAAAGGCTGGCAGTTCGAATCCACCAGCCACTCCTTGGAAACCCTATGGGGCAGTTCTACTCTGTCCTATAGGGTTGCTATGAGTCGGAATTGACTTGAAGGCAATGGGTTTGGTTTGGTTTTTTTAATAGTTTACATTAGGGTTCACTCTGTTGTACAATTCTATAGGTTTTGACAAATACATAATGTCTTGTGTCCACCATTACAGTATCATGCAGAATATAGTGTCCATGCTCTAAAAATGTCCTGCGCTACACCTATTCATTCCTCCCCCTGCTCCCCTCTTAACCCCTGGCAACCACTGATCTTTATACTGTATTTATAGTTTTGTTTTTTCCAGAAAGTCACATAGTTGGAATGATGCAGTATGTAGAATGACTTCTCTAACTTAGCAATATGCTTGCAGGTTCCTCCACGTCTTTTTGTGGCTTATTTCTTTTTATCGCTGAATAAAAAGGATTATATGGATGTATTACAGTTTGTTCATCCATTCACCTATAGAAGGATATTTTGGTTGCTTCCAATTTTGGGCAATTATGAATAAAGCTGTTACGAATAGTCCTGTGCAGGTTTTTATGTGGATATACATTTTCAATTTGTTTGGGTAAACACCTAAAAGCATGATTGCCGGATCAAAGGGTAAGCCTATGTTTACCTTTCTAAGAAACTGCCAGATTGTCTTCCAAAGTGGCTATACAATTTTGCATTCCCACCAGCAGTGGGGTTGTACAATTTTGCATTCCCACCAGCAGTGAATGAGAGTTCCTGTTGCTCCATGTCCTCGCTAGCATTTGTTGTTGCCAGTGTTATGGATTGTGGCCATTCTACTAGGTGTGCTTTGCTGCTTTTACTTGTAATTTCCTAATGATGTTTGATGCTGAGCATCTTTTCATATGCTTATTTGCCATCTGTGTATCTCCTTTGGTGAGGTGTCTGTTTAGGTCTATTGCTTACTTTTTAAATGTGTTGTTTGTCTTTTTTTTTGTTGAGTTTTAAGAGATATTTACATATACTGGATACATATTTATCAGATAGGTGTTTTGAAAATATTTTCTCCTAGTCTGTGGCTTCTCTTTTCATTCTCTTCAGAGGGTGGTGCTTTTTCTAGGATTAAGACCAATATGTCAAAACACTCTAGAGAAGATGACCAGGTTGGCTGTAGTCTGGAAATAAAGCCACTTGAGAGACAACTGAAGAAAACTGGATGTGCTCAGTCTAGAAAAGGGAAGACTATGGGGGGATTACTTCTGTCTTTAAGGTTTAAATTGCTGTCATGAGTACCTGTGAGTAGGCCTGTTTTCATTTGCTCCAACCGGAAGAATAATGCCGACAAGTATAAGGAAATAGATTTTCTAACAATGATACTAACTTTTGGGAATTCAAGCTATCCAACGCCTGAACGCCTCCTGTTAATGACAGCATGGAAGCAGAGTTTGCTTGAGCATAAGAGAGAATGCAGGGAGTGGTGAGACTGAACATGACATCCACTAAGACTTCTTCCTGCTCTGAGATTCCACAATCCCCCCTCCAGCTCCCAGTGAGGATGTGCTGCCCATCTGCCCTCAGCTCTCCCTATTCTTGCTCAGTGCACATGTTTCACTGCTTCGAGGTGCAACCATTGCTGCTTCAGCCTTGTGTTGATGAGATCATGCCTTCACATGTCATATTTAACAAGCTCCTGACTGTGGCAGAAATTATTTACATCACTCCCACATGCAAAATACAATCCGTCTCTCCCCAGATTTCACATAAATATCATTCCATAACTTTGCTTGATTTTTAATCATTCTTGTCTTTTATTGGACATTAACCCAATGACCTAAGATCTTGCCAAAACATCTGACTTCCTGCCTGGTGTCCTCGCTCCTATGGCAGATGGTCCAGCGAAGTATAAGTCCTGACATTGAAGCTGAATGAAGATGATAAATTCCCGAATGCATCAGTCCTTCCTAGAAATGCTCTCCTCTTCTCAAGGAGAAGGTCATGATCACCCCAATGTTCTAATGAGTCTATCTGGCACACATTTCCACACAACTTGCCAGTTTATTTTATATCATTTTCATGAAGTTATGTCTTTGTTTTTTTGTACTTTAGATGAAGGTTTACAAGGCAAATTAGTTTCCCATTAAACAATTAATACATATATTATTTTGTGACATTGGTTGCCAACCCCACGACACGTCAACACTCTCCCCTTCTCGACCTTCTCTGTTACCAGCTTTCCTGTCCCCTCCTGCTTTCTCGTCCTTTCCCCTGGGCTGGTGTGTGTGCCCGTTTAGTCTCATTTTTTTCATGGACCTATCTAATCTTTGGCTGAAGGGTAAACCTCAGGAGTGACTTCATTACTGAGCTGAAAGGGTGTCCAGGGGCCATACTCTTGGGGTTTCTCCAGTCTAAGGCAGTAAGTGTGGTCTTCTTTTGTGAGTTAGAATCTTGTTCTACATTTTTCTCCAGCTCTGTCCAGGGCGAGTTATGTCTCTTCCTTAATGATTTTAAAATAAATTTTTCTAGGAAACCACAAATAACTAGGTACAAACTGGAATATTTAGTAAAAAATAAAGATGACTAGTTCATATGACATAACACAAATATTAGGAAATATCTAGACATAAACAAACGTTCCTTGTTTTCGTTAGTTGCATGTCTTTTCTTCCCCAGTACATGGAGCTTACAATTTAGTGTAACAATCCAGGCAAGGGCTAAAATACAGGAGACATAAAGTTGTCTGAGGCAAAATACAAAAGCAATTGACAAATCCTTCGGATTCATGTTCATATTTCATCTTCTTCTTTCCCCCTGGAATAAGCGGTCTTCCATGAAACCTTTTAAATTAAGGAGCTTAGTAATGGTGATTTTCTTTTGAACTTATAGCCTCTTAAAATGTATGTCTCAAACGTCTTTTTCTATCCTCTATACCGCATCCAACCTGAATACACTATAACTCATTCTTTTGTGACCAATCCATATTTGTTTAAGTTATTAATAGAGAATGTTTCTTTTCTCCTCTGTACCCTTCACATAGAATGTTCTTCATGCTGAGTTCCTATAAGGACATCTGAGTATAAAAACAGTATGATTAAAATGAAGATATATCTAAATAAAGTAAACATCTTAAATTTCAGTTATGATTCCAATTATGTTTCCAAAAATCCAATTCTAGAACATCTTTGACTTTAGAAATATCTGAGTAATTTTCTATCATTTCCTCCTGTCTTCACTTGGACATTTCAATTCAAATCTCTGTCTCCATGTGTCTGAGGCTCATCTTCTGGAAACAAATGGAATCTGTTGTAGTGTTGCTAGCATGAAATTCAGAGGAAGCGATCCGTGAGAATTTCCTTTCCAACTAATTTTCAAAGACACACACCAGTGTGCCCTGAGTTCTTGCTGAGTGTTCTCATATCCCTGTCCTTTACTTGGTTGGCCACTAAGACACAAATGCCTGTTTTTAATACTAGTCCTGGCAGCTGACTTCCTACTTCACTGAATTTTCTATTTTGTTGTTTTGTAAGGCCTTTCTGCTGACTCATTCCTGCTTTTTCTTGAGAACAAAACATTTTCTTTTGTTTCTTGCTGTAGTTACTGTCTCATTGCTTTTTCCTGCATACACTCTATATGGGACAAGCCTTGTGGAAAGGCAAGATAAAAATAAATAAAGCTTCCTTACATTGCATAAGTCTTCAGAATTTACAAAACATTTTTTTTTATCATTTCATTTGACCCTCACAACAACTCATGCCTTTTTTAAATTTTTTCCCACACAAAAATTTATACATACATTGTTATGTCACTCTAATTGCTCTCCCCATACTGTGACAGCACACTCCTCCTTTCTACCCGATTCCTCATGTCCATTCCACCAGCTTCTAACTCTCTCTGCCCTCCCATCTCACCTCCAGAGAGAAGCTGCCCATTTAGTCTCTTGTATCTGCTTGAGCTAAGAGGCACACTCCTCACGAGCATTACTTTATGTCCCACAGTCCAGTCCAATCCTTGTCTGAAGAGTTGGCCTCGGAAATTGTTTCAGTTCTGGGATGATACAGAATCCAGGGGCCGTGCTTTCTGGGGTTCCACCAGTCTCAGTCAGACCATTAAGTCTGGTCTTCTTACTAGAATTTGAGTTCTGCACCCCACCTTTCTCCTGCTCCATCAGAGACTCTCTTGTCAGGGCGGTCATTGGTGGTAGCCGGGCACCATCTAGTTCTACTTGTTTCAGGCCGATAAAGTCTCTGGTTTATGTGGCCCTTTCTGTCTCTTGGGCTAATACTTTCCTTGTGTCTTTGGTGTTCTTCATTCTCCTTTACTCCAGGTGGTTGGGACCAATTGATGCACCTTAGATGGCCGCTTGCAAGCTTTTAAGACCCCAGATGCCACTCACCAAAGTAGGATGCAGAACATTTTCTTAATAAGCTTTGTTATGCCAACTGACCTAGATGTCTCCTGAAAGCATGGTCCCCAGACCTCTACCCCTGGTACTAGGTCCCTCAAAGTGTTTGACTGTATTCAGGAAACTTATTACCTTTGGTTTAGTCCAGTTGTGCTGACCTCCCCTGTAATATGTGCAGTCCTTTCCTTCAGCTAAGATAATTCTTATCTACTATCTAGTTAGTAAATAACCCTCACCCTCCCTCCCCAGCCCCTTAATCATCAAAGAATGTCTTCTTCTGTGTTTAAACCTTTTCTTGGTTTCTTATAATAGTGGTCTTATACAATATTTGTCCTTCTATGACTGACTAAATTCACTCAGAATAATGACCTCCAGCTTCCTCCATGTTATAAGATGTTTCACGGCTTCATCATTGTTCTTTATCTTTGAGTAGTATTCCACTGTGCAGATATACCATAATTTATCTATTCTTCTGTTGATCGGCACCTAGGTTGTTACAGTCTTTTTCCTACTGTGAACAGTGTTGCAGTGAACATGGATGTGCATATATCTATTCATTTGATGGCTCTTATTTCTCTAGGATATATTCTAAGGAGCGGGATAGCTGGATCGTATGGTGCTTCTATTTCTAGCTTTTTAAGGAAGCGCCAAATCGATTTCCAAAGTGGTTGTATCATTTTACATTCTCACCAACAGTGTATAAGCGTTCCAGTCTCTCCACAACCTCTCCAGCATTTATTATTTTGTGGTTTTTGGATTAGTGCTAGCCTTGTTGGGGTGAGATGATAGCTCACTGTAGTTTTGATCTGCATTTCTCTAATGGCCAATGATCATGAGCATTGCTTCATGTGTCTGTTAGCCGCCTGAATATCTTCTTTGGTGAAGTGCCTGTTCATATCCCTTGCCCATTTTTTTAATTAGGTTATTTGTCTTTTTATTCTTGAGGTTTTGCAGTATCTTGTAGATTTTAGAGATTAGACACTGATCGGATTTGTCATAGCCAAAAATTTTTTCCCAGTCTGTAGGTTGTCTTTTGACTCTTTTGGTGAAGTCTTTT
>NW_004443956.1:17699142-17714216 GCF_000243295.1 Trichechus manatus latirostris | reverse complement strand
TGTTTGCTTGATATATATATTTTTCCATCCTTTGAACTTTAGTTTGTTCGTGTCCTTAAGTCTAAGGTGTGTCTCTTAGACGGATCATGGTTTTTTATACAATCTGCCACTCTCTTGTCTGTTTATTGGTGCATTTCGTCCACTTACATTCAGTGTAATTACTGAAAGGTATGAGTTTAGTGCTGTCATTTTGATGTCTTTTTTGTGTGTGTTGTTCACAGTTTCTTTGCTCCCCTTAATTTTCTGTGCTGAGTCATTTTTCTTTGTGTGTTTTCTTTTCATCTTTTTCATAGATGTTGATTTTGTGTTTGCTGAGTCTTTATATTTTTCTAGTTTTTTATTTTCACTTGTAGGATTGTTAGATTCTTTTGCGGTTACCTTAATATTTATCCCTATTTTTCTAAGTTTATACCAGTCTTTTATTTCTTTATATCGCCTTGACTTCTTCTCCATATGAAAAATCTATGTCTACAGTTTTTAAGTCTCCCTTTTTTGTTTTAATGTTGTCATCTTTTACATATTGACATCTGTTTCCCTATTTTCAGTGTTTTAACTTTGATTTACTTTTGTGTCTTCCCTATCTGGGTTGATATCTGGTTGCTCTGTCCTGTGTTCTAGTCTTTGGTTGTTATCTGATGTTATTGATTTTCTAACCAGAGGACTCCTTTTAGCATTTCTTGTAATTTTGGTTTGGTTTTTGAAAATTCTCTAAACTTCTGTTTATCTGGAAATGCCCTAATTTCACCATCATATCTGAGACACAGTTTTGCTGGATATATAATTCTTAGCTGGCAGTTTTTTTCCTTCAAGGCTTTATATATGTCTTCCCATTACCTTCTTGCCAGCATGGTTTCTGCTGAGTAGTCCGAGCTTATTCTTATTGACTCTCCTTTGTAGATGGCTTATTCGTTTATCCCTAGCCACTCTTAAAATTCTCTTTATCTTTGGTTTCAGCAAGTTTAATTATAATATATCTTGGTGACTTTCTTTTGGGATCTACCTTATGTGGGGTTAGAAGAGCATCTTGGATAGATATCTTGTCATCTTTCACGATATCACGGAAGTTTTCTGTCAACAAATCTTCAACAATTCTCTCGGTATTTTCTGTTATCCCCCAACCCCCACCCCCCATTCTGGTACTCCAGCCACTTGTAGGTTATTTCTCTTGATAGAGTCCCACATAATTCTTAAGGTTTCTTCATTTTTTTAAATCGTTTTATCTGATTTTTCCTCAAATAAGTTGGTGTCAAGTACTTTATCTTCAATCTCACTCATTCTGACTTCCATTGCCTCAATTCTGCTCCTATGACTTTCTAATAGGTTGTCTAATTCTGAAGTTTTATTGTTAATCTTCTGGTTTTCTGACTGCTGTCTCTCTATGGATTCTTGCAGCCTGTTAAATTTGTCATTATGCTCTTCTCTAACCTTTTATTTCCTCCATTGCATGTACTGCGTTTTGCTTAATTTCCTTCCTAATTTCTTGAAGAGTTCTGTATATTAATCTTTTGTATTCTGCCTCTGGTAATTCCAAGAAATTTTCCTCTTCTGGCAAATTTCTAGATTCTTTATTTTGGGAGCTTGCTGAAGCCATCATGGATTGCCTGTTTATGTGATCTGATATCGACTGTTGTCTCCAAGCCATCAATAAGTTATTATATTTATTTATTTTATGTTTGCTCACTGTGTCCTAGCTTCTTGTTTTGTTTTGATATGCCCAAATAGGATGCTCGTATGAGCTAGTTTGATTATTGGCATCTCTGAAGCTCTAATGCCCTGTCACAAGGTGGTCAGATCTGTTACTAGGTATGTGAGCTCAGGATTCCACCCACTCCTCTTGTATGGATTTAGCTCATGTGCCCAGGTAGATAACCACAAAGTTTGTGGTGTAGGCTCTCTCTTACAGTCCTAGACACACATGGGTGATTGGTTTAGGCACAGGCATCTGGCTGCAACTGGGGGACACACTCTGAGCAAGGCAGAGGGCTGACGGCTGCCCCCCGAGTGTCCAGGAGGAAGGCGTGTCCCTGTTTCCTAGAGCGCGTAGGTGGGTGGGTTTTGTAGCTGGACCATGAGCACCTAATGCTGTTGGCTGTAAGGACTGGGGGGCACTTCTTATTCATAGGCCCCTATCACAGGTGGCTAGGTGGCATGGGTGGAGCCACCAGTCCTCAGGCCCCTGTTGTGGGTAGGTGCAGACCCTGCTTAATGGGCAGAGCAGTGTCAAATGTCAGGAACCTGCCACTTTACAGCTGAAACAGTTGAAGTTAGAGTTCTGGTATATACGTTGCTGTACTGCATTGTTGAAATGGGCCCACACAAGTCTATGCAAGAGGAAAGGCACTCAGAGTCCATGGATCCCTATGCCTGTGCCTAGGCAAAGGGGCTGTGCCTACCCTGAGTTCCTGGCTTAGGGAAGCCAGCGGTTTATTTTTTACCCTGCTTTTTAGTTTGTTCACTCTCCAAGGCAGGGAGAATGGCTCAGGGTGTGTGATGTATCCTACTTCCAGCCCAGGGGACTCGGTAATTGCTGAAACCAGTCTGGGACCCAGTGCAGAGCAGGGAGCAGGGAGGTAGATGGGAGAGAGGTTTCTCCCTAACGGGGTGATTTTTTTTTTTTTTTTTCACACACAAGTAAAATTTTACTAAAGATCATTCAAAAGCAGTTGCAACAGTACATCAACGGGTAACTGCCAGAAGTTCAAGCTGGATTTAGAAGAGGACATGGAACGAGCATTATCATTGCTGATGTCAGATGGATCTTGGCTGAAAGCAGAGAATACCAGAAATATGTTCTCCTGTGTTTTGTTCAGATTGGTCCTTTTTAAACTGTAATAACTGTTTAAGTAGAATTATATTTGAATATGTATTTGTGGCATTAAAACAATTCTTCATTGGAAAAAAAAAAGGCATCAATTCTTGTTCGGTCTACCTTATTCATTGTTCAGCTTTCACATGCATATGAGGCCACTGAGAATACCATGGCTGAGGTCAGACACACCTTCGTCCTCAAAGTGGCATCTTTGCCTTTGAACACTTTAAAGAGGTTTTTTGCAGCAGATTGACCCAATGCAATGCGTCTTTTGATTTCTTTTTTTTTTTTTAATTGTGCTTTAGGTGAAGGTTTACAGAACAAGTAGTTTATCATTCAACAGTCAGTACACATATTGATTTATGACATTGGTTAACAACCCCACGACATGTCAACACTCTCCCATCTCGACCTTTTTTTTTTGTTTTTTTGGTGAAAATATACATAGCCAGAGATACACCATTTCAAAAATTTCTACATGCACAATTCAGTGACATTGACATTGATTATGTTCTTCCAGTTGTGCTGCTATTCTCACTTTAGATGAAGGTTTACAGAACAAAATAGTTTCTCATTAAACAGTTAGTACACATGTTGCCCTATGACAATGGTTAACAACCCCACTACACGTCAACACTGTCCTTATTCAACCTTGGGTTCCCTATCACCAGCTTTCCTGTCCCCATCTGCCTTCTAGTCCTTGTACCTGGACTGCTGTGCCTCATTAGTCCTGTTTTGTTATATGGGGCTGTCCAATCCCCGGCTGAACGGGGAACCTCGGAAGTGACTTCACCACTGAGCTAAAAGGGTGTCCAGGGGCCATACTCTCGGGGCTTCTCCAGTCTGTTTCAGGCTCTGGTATTTTTTGTTTGTGTTAGAATTTTGCTCTATATCCTTCTCCATCTCTGTCCAGAACCCTCTGTTGTGATCCTGGTCACAGCAGTGAGTGGTGTCAGCTGGGCACCATCTAGCTGTAGTGGACTCAGTCTTGTGGAGGCCTTGGTAGCTGTGGTCCATTAGTCCTTTGGACTGATCTTTTCCTTGTATCCTGTTCTCTTCATTCTCCCTTGCTTCAGAAGGGGTGAGACCAGTGGAGTATCTTAGATGGCTGCTCACAGGCTTTTAAGACCCCAGACGCTACTCACCGAGGTAGAATGTAGAACATTTTCTTTATAAACTGCATTATGCCAATTGAGCTAGATGTTCCTAAAGGGGGTGTTTTTTATCTGCATGGTAAGCCATATGCAATTACTTATCTTTTGCTGATGAGGGCTCCTTTTCACTGGTTTTGGGTGGCCGTGTAGACTCTCTGGCACTGGGTCTCTTCTGGCGCAGAAAACGCACCTCCTGAGGACTGCTGCTTGCCTGCCTCACCACTCACCCCTGAGATGATCAGGTTTGAAGGGCTCAGGCTCTCGCTGGGTCAGGTCTGGCAACTCTTCACTGCTTCTGAACCATCTCTCCCTTCCCCTGCCACTCAGTCCAGTTCCTCAAATCTGCCTTTGATGTTCAGGGCTCCCAGACTGCCGTACATTATAGAATCACTTGTTTTCTCGGGTCTTTGTTGTAATAGGGTTCACCGGAAGCGTCTGACTACTCCGCCATCTTCGCCCCACCTCCAACAACCCATGCCTTTGGATAGAGGGACTTCTCCTTGCTTCTTCTTTTAAATTAAGAAACTACAGCTCACAGATGTAAAATAATTTGTCCAAGGTCACATTATGAGGAGTGAAGAGAACTGGGAGGTTAGCATCTTTATGCTTCTAACTTGAAATTGTTTCCATCATAATATACTGGTAAGAAAGTTTCTCCCACCTTAAACCACCTTTTCTTTACCAGACAGAAGTGCTCTACTGATAGACCCATTTCTTTGAGTCTAGAAGGTTTTCTGTTTTTCAAAAGAACCATATTAAAATGAAAATAACTTTAGGAAGATTAACATTAAGCCACAATTAGCTAGCATAATGAAAGGGATTAGTTGTCAGCCAATTGAAATCAAGGTCTCAGACTATGGCAAAGAGTCCAAAATAGATCCTCGGGACAGAGTGAAATATGGAAAGAAATGAGGACAACCAAGAAGTGATGAAGGAAAAGAGGCAAAGTGTGCTTACTTTGAACAAGCATGGTGCAGGTTCTCTCTACTATGCGCCTGGTGAGCCCTTGTCCCAGCAGGCTCACGGCTTCCTCACAGCCTGACTAGTATGTTTCCCTGCTGTCCCTGACTCTCTGGTCTCTCACAGCCCGGGAGGTCAAGTGCACTGGGCTCACGTCTGCGAGCTGACATACAAGACAGCATTGAACATTCTGGTTCTCTTCTCAGGTAAGCAGGCACTAATGAAAGGAGACTCTCACTTGGCACTTAATAGCAATAATATGAAGATATACACTTGCCTACCCTTCCTTCAGAGTAGCAGTCAGGAAATCAAATGACGCATTGCATTGGGCAAATCTGCTGCAAAAGACCTCTTTAAAGTGTTAAAAGGCAGAGATGTCACTTTGAGGAATAAGATGCACCTGACCCAAGCCATGGTATTTTCGATCGCCTCATATGCATGCAAAAGCTGGATAATGAATAAGGAAGACCGAAGAAGAATTGATTCCTTTGAATTCTGGTGCTGGAAAAGAATACTGAGTATACCATGGACTGCCAGAAGGACAAACAAGTCTGTTTTGGAAGAAATACAACCAGAGTGCTCCTTGGAAGCGAAGACGGTGAGACTGCCTCACGTACTTTAGACATGTTATCAGGAGGGACCAATCCCTGGAGAAGGATATCATGCTTGGTAAAGGGTCAGTGAAAAAGAGGAAGACCCTTGACGAGACGGACTGACACAGTGGCTGCAACACTGGGCTCAAACATAACAACGACTGTGATGATGGCACAGGACCGGGCACTGTTTCGTTCTGTTGTACACAAGGTCGCTATGAGTCGGAACTAACTTGACGGCACTTAACGACAACATTCCTCCTTCAGAAGACACATGGGAAATATTTCCATGCTTTCATGCGCTCAAGCTATGTCTAAACCACACCTTCACCAAAGATCAATAATTGAAAAGTCCAGTCAATTCAAGGTCTTCCTTTCCTACTCTTCTTCCTCTTCCTCCTTCTTTTTTTTTTTTTGAATCTTTGTGTATTGTGTGTATATCTAGATGATGACAAATAGCTCACTGATGGAACTTTGGCAAGTTAGTTTCACTATACTGACATTCAAATCTCTCTTTCCAGTCCTTAAACATGTGTTTAGCATCTTCGTGTGGATATTCTGCCTCCATTTATAGACGTAAAAGGCCAAACAGCCATCTGCCCTCTCAGTCTTGTTTCTGTCTCCTGTCTTTTGTTAACAGCAGAAACACTCTAGAGGTAACTCACATAGCAGTGATGTTTGAATCCTCTTTCTTTGCTCCCGAGAGTGGATCATTTACCAGGTTTATCCCTCTGCCACTGAGTCTTTCACTTCCCTTCCTTTTGATTCCCCTCAAACAACCGAGCACAGGCCCCATTCATCTCAGTAACTTTCTAACCTGTGGCTCATTTCCTTAACCCATTTTCATTCACCTTCACATGAACGTCAACAAATTCCAGTTCTCTCTCAAGTCATGTTCACACTATCTAATGTGACATGCAAAGCCCTTCATGGTCAAGCCTCAGTCTGCTGTCCCAGCTTTAGCTTTTACTACACAGCTCACTCCACGCTCCATAGAAATGGAACCATTAGCCAGTTCTCTGAATCTACCCCTCAGTTTCTTTAGGTCTAGCTCTTTTCTTTTCCTGGAACACATTTTCTTCTATGTCTAAATCCAACTCATTCCTTAAAGTCTATCTAGCTTAAATGTTCCTCCTCTTTATAGAGTTTCTTGATATCAGAATTCTCTCTCTGCTTCTATAGCAATGTTTTGCATGGCTCTTAGTACTATATTTATTATTGTAATTACATATACAATTATTACCACACGTTGGGCAAGAATGGGAAGACTGAGAGTCAACACATATTTAAAATCTGACAAGCTTAGCTTCTCAGAAGGCCCTGTCTGAGTCTCTGCCCCCTGCTCAATTCCTTCATTTCCCTGTTGGTAAGATGTAGGAGGCAGGGAGTAGACAAGATTAATTTCACAATAATCATATAGGAAGAGAGGGCCAACAAAGTACACTTTCACAACAAGCTTTGGGTGCTTAGAACAAGATCCCTGCTAGGACTTCCCCAGCCTGGAAGGAGGCAGCAGAGGGCTCAGTAATGGCCTCAGGCAGCAGATGAGCTGGAGGGAGGGGCAGGTTTCATGCAGCTCTGTGCTCTGAGTGGAGGGCCTAGGGCTACAGTGTTTGGGAACACTGTGAGGCTGCCTTGTGCTTAGGCAGCATAAATAGCTGCACTGGGCAGCCAAGAGAAGTGGCAGCACCTGTAGTAGGATTGGTGAAACAGGAAAGCATTTGAACATCCCAGTCAATGGGAAGCTCCTGGAGGACAAGGGGTCAGTTTTTTCCTGATGGTCACACGATTAAGGCAATAATAGTTTTATAATTGGATGGTGAAAACATCACAAAAGACATCTGTTGTGCAAAGATTTTCTTGTGAAAAATACTCAGAAACACTAACTCTTCTCTGAAATATAAGGTATGTATTTATAACATCTCTTGGTAATGTTAGGGCTAGCCAACAATATTAATTTATACATGCAACAACCATTTATTGGGCTTCAGCTGTGTGCAATGCATTGGTGAATGGTGTTTGTCACTCTTTGGGTCATGAAATCCATATAATTGGTCATTTAAAAAATAATTATAACAGAACTAATGAAAACATTAGTGTATATCACATGTAGTGAGGGTGTTATTTTATAAAACTTTTGTTTCAGTTCTGTGTGTTTATTTGTGTGTTTGTATACTGGCCTATGGTGTTAAAATGTACTTCATAATGTCTTACTACGTATCGCATTCAAAAAAGTTTGAAGCTATTGTTGTTTGGCATAGGTTCTCCAAGTACATATGCAATCAGCATCAGTTTCACTTGGGAAGTGTTAGAAATTGCTGAATTAGCAAACCTGGTAGTATGGCCTGGCAATCTGTGTTTAAACAAGCCCTCTCAGTGATTCTGATATATTCCAGTGTCTGAGAACCACTGCACTGCTGTATGGTATTTATCACTGAATAGAACATAGTTCCCTCCGTCATGAAGATATGGTGACAGCCATTTAAAAGTTTGTGAACACTGATGTGAACTCAAGCGATGACAAAATAACAATGTCTAGCCACATCATTCAGAAGCTCTGGTGGCACAGTGGTTAAGTGCTTGGCTGCTAACCAAAAGGTCAGTGGTTCGAACCCACCAGCTGCTCCATGGGTGTGATGCTTAAGGTTGTGTATCACCTTGGCTGGGCCATAATTCTCAGTGGTTTGGCAGTTATGTTGTAGTTTGGCAGCTATGTAATGATGTAATCACCTCCATAATGAAATCTGATATAATATAATAACCTCCATGATGAGATCTGCTATGAGCAGCCAATCATTTGAAAGGGAGTTTCCTTGGGGGTGTGGCATACATCCAATATACGTGGACTTTCTGGAAAAGCTTGCTGGCTTTTGCTTGCTCTGGATCCTGCATCTGGCTCGTCATCTGACCTCTGGTTCTTGGGTCTTGAGCTAGCAGCATGCCTGCTGATTTTGGGATTCACCAGCCTCCACAGCCTGTGAGCCAGTGGCCTGCCAATCTTGGTTTCATCAGCACCTGCAGCTGCATGAGTCAGGAGAAATCTCCAGCCTGACCCATGGACTTGGGACTTTCTAGCCTCTACAACTGCATGAGCAATTTCTTTGATATAAATCTCTCTCTCTATATATATATATATAAAACCACGGTGCCACCAGGGCTTCTGAATGATGTGGCTAGACATTGTTATTTTGTCATCACTTGAGTTCAAACCACTGTTCACAAATTTTCAAATGGCCATCACCATATCTTCATGACTGAGGGGACTGGTTTTGCTTCTCTAGAGAACCCAGCCTAAGACAGTGGGAGAAGGATGTAGGAGTCTGCTTCCGTAAAGATTACAGCCTTGGAAATCCTATGGGGCAGTTCTACTCTGTCCTATAGGGTCACTATGAGTCGGAATTGACTTGACAGCCACAGGTTTTTAGTTACATCATTAAACAGAAGGAAGTCATGCTACCACCACCTACCCTCAAATGTTAAATATCCAGTCATTTTCAGAGCAGCAAATTCCCAAATATGATAAACTCAAACGTGTCTTAGTCATAGGTCTTTCATTAAATATTTTCTTTTTTTTACTTGATGAAGTAAATAGAAAACAGATTAGGTGTGCATCTCTCCAGAAAGAGCAAGTTTGTGGGATGGAAGGGGCTGTAATGGCGGGTTATTAAACACCACATCAAGCCACACTGGAGACTTGCAATATAGTCTGTCCACCATTCTCTATCCTCATATAAGTCAGAAGGTTTAGCAATAATCAAATCTTTTCTGTACTGTCTGCACCACCTAACCCTTCAGGCACCGAGAGAGGCTTACTCAATTTCAATGGACGAAATCTGTAATTAAGAAATAGCATCCTCTCTGAAAATCACTGGTAAAAATACGAAGTTAGTATCCAACCCATAGAAGCTATCAAAATAAAACCTGGGCTCCCTTTGTAGTTAGACTCATGATGTACACCTTTCTTTGTTTTCTAACCATCTACCTGGCCTTCAAGTACTACATCCCCTCCTTCCCCTCTCCTATGTCCTAAGACTTCGGAGGGCCAAGTCAAAAAGAAAGCTCCCCAATGGAAAGGTAATTTGCCATAAATTCCAGATCTCCTTAGCACTTGTGTCTGTCCTGTGGCCCTCTTTTCTTGTGCTTCTGATTCTAGATGATATCCTGGCTCCCCGCTATTCATCTGGACTTTTAACCATTTGCCTTGCCTTACTCAGCAGTCTACTGTCCCCAATATACCCAGCTACTTGCTTGACAAACTGCTCACTATGGTTTCTGCTCCAGGGAAGCCCTACTTTCTTCCTGTTTCTCTTGCCCTGGCCATGAATATTCATGGATAATATGATGACTACCTGTTCAGTTTCCAACTCACTGTTCTCCATTGACCTTTAAGGGGTTGACCTATACCTTGGCATCAGTGTATATTTATCCACTGGCCATTAATCCACACAGCACAAACCCCACTGGTGTCCACATGATGGTGATGTCATGGTTTGCGCTGTGGTGTCCACATTTCTGCATTTTTGAAATTTAAATGTTGCTCGTACACCTGCATTTAGGCCTGCAGCACACTCAAAGGCAGGAGGGGTATAGGGGCCAACGTGTGTCTGTTTCCATGAGGTTAGCAGTGTTGTCACACACCACTGATAACAAGAATCCCATGGATACTAGAAACC
Source organism: Trichechus manatus latirostris (assembly GCF_000243295.1). NCBI lineage: Eukaryota > Metazoa > Chordata > Mammalia > Sirenia > Trichechidae > Trichechus > Trichechus manatus. The sequence goes on along the minus strand of NW_004443956.1, from coordinate 17,704,027 downwards.
TTGCAAATTAAGAGGTTTCTTCTTGGGATATGCTGGCTCCTTACACCAGGGTTATATACCAGTTGCCATGAAGTCAATGCCAACACATGGCAACCCCATGTGTGCTCCACAGGGTTTTCAATGGCTGATTTTCTGGAAACAGATACCCAGGCCTTTCTCCCAAGGCACCTCTGGATAGACTTGAATCTCCAACCCTTCAGTTAGCAGCCGAGCACATTAATCATTTGCACCACCCAGGGACTCCACGCCAGAGTTGAGGCCAATGAATCTGTATTCTAACAAGGGTTCCAGTTCTTGTCACTTACATGCAGAGTAGTAGGATATGGAATACTTCTGAGTCTTCCTCTTGAATGCTCTCACCCTAACGAACACCTCATGACAGCCCTGTGGTGCATGCTGAGGTTCGACACCTCTTCCCTCAAACTGTGCTCTGGGGCACTGCCTTCGCTACATCTTTTTGAGATAAACTTTTCTCATAATAAATTTTAAAAACATAAATGCTCTAGGGTAAGTTCTATGGTTTGTGTATTTTCTTCAGTAAAAGCTACACATAGCTGTAACTCAATAAATGCCAATATTGGTAGGTAAAAATCCCTATTTGCGTTTTCTGGGCTCAAAAAATGTCCTACATTGATTTTGGTACTTTTTTCTTTCCAAATTTCTATATGTGTGTGCACACATGCACATTTAATCCTTTCCTCTTTGGATGTGTGGGCAGATTCAAGGTGACATATAGGCATTTGATTATTTAAAAATATCGTATTAAAGACCTTTCAGATTACCCTGACCGATTTAAGAAGTTATTACGGATGCAGCAAGATATATTGCCCCACCCACTACCACAGCATAGGCCAGAACTGAAAAGAAATAGTAGAATATACCAGTGATTACCTAGAGAACAGTTTGTTTCCCTCACAGTGACCTTCAAAGTTGCAGGGCTCTACAAATATGAAGAGAACTATTCCCCTGGCATGTTTTCACTAGCGGCATTTTTGCAAAGCAGACTGGAGAGAGCAAGCTCCCTCGGGATGCTGGTAACTTGCACCAAATGCAAAAGCAGAGAGTGGAGACTTTCTGTGAGCAGTAAGAGCAATCCTGATACATTAAAAAAACACATTTCAACAAAGAAAGGCTGGGACAAGAATAGAGTGGTACGCACTGACAATACATCATGCTACCTGGAACACAATACCAGAAGACAAATCCGGAGTGGCACACAACAGAGCGTGTTTGAGCTCTCAACTTCGAGGATTTCCTGCAACAATTGAAAATTAATAATCTATCTCAGAAACCCAGATTTCTGTTTCCAACATTGTTCTAGCTGTTTAAACATTTATGGTCCTTAATTCATCAGGTCCCTTGTAACAAGTTCTTTCAAGGGTAAGGTGGACAATTGGTTAGGATAAAAGTGACCTGATGGGATTCTTGAATCCAGTAGTTAAAACGCAGCTGAGAGAGCCCACTCACAGAATGCTGCCCTGGATGAGATCCCTGTCAGCACGTGCCATGCTTCATAGAATAATACTTCATAATCCCTGCAGTGTAACCTCTTGTAGCTTGCGTTCTCATTTTCATTTTCAAAGGTTTCGTTCTCATTCATGTTTCTTTCTCCAACCAAGTCACCTTAGATCTCATGGGAGGTCATGTCTGTGCTTCTACCCTTATTCTCCATCTCTGGGATGGCTCACGTCTCCTCAAGGTTCAGCCTCCCGAGTATCCCTCATTATGCAGTCTGTCTCCTTGACTTACACCTCAAGGCCTTTCCTTTACATTCTCAGTAACAAAATAGACACACAATGCCATCTGAAATTGGTAACATGCACACTTACGTAGGGAAGATGGGAATATCTAGTAGAGGTTATCTTTCTTGTTCTGATTCTAGCTGTTTGCCATCACCTTGGCTATGTCTTTCTGGAAGAGCTGAGCCACGTAAACAATAAGCTAGGTCTTGTATCCTCGGCACTGGGAGTGATCACAGAAATTAATAGGTTTTGTACAACTAGACATTGTACACAGCTGGAGGTCTGGAAACACTCTGTAACAATCCTACGCTCAAGAAGGGCCTACATATAGGTAAACAGGGGCAACTAAGGACAATCAGGGGCTTCCATACATTTCCAGAAGAGCTAAATCTGACATAAGTGATTATAATCATAACCAAACTCTCTTACGTCTTCTTGATCTGGAATTACCAAATATAATACTATTATCACTATATAACTTAACTACTCAAACTGCAACAGTGAAAGTGGGAGCTATTAATAATTATGTTGGGAGGCGGGGCCAAGAGGGTGAAGTAGTAAGACTCTTCCTGTGGACCCTCTTAACAACAAAGACCCGAAAAAACAAGTGAATCAATATATATGACAATTGAAGAGCCCTGAACATCAAAGGCAAAATTAAGGAACAGGACTGAGTGGCAAGGGGAAGGAGAGATGGATCGGAAGCACCGAGGAGTTGCCAGACATGACCCGGAGAGAGCCTGAGCCCTTCAGGTCTCATCAGCTCATGGGTGAGCGATGAGGTAGGCAAGCAGCAGTGCTTGGGAGATGTGTTTTCCGCACCAGGAGAGACCCAGTGCCAGAGACTCTACTTACTCACCCAGAACCAGTAAGAAGCAGCCTTCGATCAGCGAAAGATAAATACTTGCGTACAGCCTACTGTGCAGATCAAAAACACCCCCCTTAGGGAAAAAAACTCTCTTCCATTTACCTCCCCGCTCTGTGCTCTGCACTAGGTCCTGGACCAACTTCAGCAATTGCCGAGTCCCCTGGGCTGGAAGTAGGATCTGTCCCATGCCCTGAGCCATTCTCCCGGCTTTGAAGAGTGAATAAAATTAACAAAGAGGGGGAAGAAAATAAACTACCGGCTCCCCTAAGCCAGGAACCCAGGGTAGGCACAGCTCCTTTGCCTAGGCACAGGCATAAGGGATCCACGGACTTTGAGTGCCTTTCCCCCTGCAGAGACTTGTGTGGGACCATCCCAACAGCATAGGCCCTCATTACTACAGTACAACAGGGTATATAACTGAAGTCTAACTTCAACTATTTCAGCTGTGAAGTGGCAGGTTCATGACATTTGACACTGCTCTGCTCATTAAGCAGGGTTTTCACCTACCAACATCAGGTGCCTGAGGACTGGTGGCTCCATCCACGCCATCTAGCCACCTGCAGTAGGCAGCCAGGAATAAGAGATGCCCCCCAGTCATTACAGCCAACAGCATTGGGTGCTTATAGTCCAGCTGCAAAATCCACCCACTTACACGCTCTAGGGAACAGGGACACACCTAGCTCTTGGACACTTGAGGGCGGCCATCAGCCCCCTGCCTTGCATAGAGACTGTCCCCCCGCTACAGCCAGCTGCCTATGCCTACACCAATAACCCATGCCTGTCTAGGACTGTAGGTGACAGCCTACACAACACACTTGTTGGCTATCTACCTGGGCACCTGAGCTGAATCCATACAGGAGGAGTGGGCAGACCCCTGAGCTCTCATACATAGTAACAGGTCTAAACACCTGGTGACAGGACATTAGAGACTCTAATCAAACTAGCTCATACGAGCAGCCTATTTGGGCATATCGAAACAAAACAAGAAGCTAGGACACAGTAAGCAAACATAAAATAAATAAATATAATAACTTATTGATGGCTCAGAGACAACAGTCAATATCAAATCACATAAACAGACAATCCATGATGGCTTCAGCAAGCTCCCAAAATAAAGAATCTAGAAATTTTCCAGAGGGGGAAAATTTCTTAGAATTACCAGAGGCAGAATACAAAAGATTAATATACAGAACTCTTCAAGAAATTAGGAAGGAAGTTAAGCAAAACGCAGAACACGCAATAGAGGAAATAAAAAGATTAGAGAAGAGCATAATGACAAACTTAACAGGCTGCAAGAATCCATAGAGAGACAGCAATCAGAAATCTAGAAGATTAACAATAAAACTTCAGAATTAGACAACCTATTAGAAAGTCATAGGAACAGAATCGAGGCAACGGAAGTCAGAATGAGTGAGATTGAAGATAAACCACTTGATACCAACTTCTTTGAGGAAAAATCAGATAAAAAGATTAAAAACATGAAGAAACCCTAAGAATTACGTGGGATCTATCAAGAGGAATAACCTACAAGTAACTGAAGCACCACAACAGGGGGAGGGGGATAACAGAAAATACAGAGAGAATTGTTGAAGATTTGTTGACAGAAAAGTTGCTTGATATCATGAAAGATGACAAGATATCTATCCAAGATGCTCATCGAACCCCACAAAAGGTAGATCCCAAAAGAAAGTCACCAAGACATACTATAATCCATCTTCCAAAACCAAAGATAAAGAGAGAATTTTAAGAGCGGCTATGGATAAATGAAAAGTCATCTACAAAGGAGCCAATAAGAATAAGTTTGGATTTCTCAGCAGAAACCATCCAGGCAAGAAGACAATGGGATGACATATATAAAGCCTTGAAGGAAAAAAGGCCAGCCAAGAATTATATATCCAGCAAAACTGTCTCTCAAATATGATGGTGACACTAGGGCATTTCCAGATAAACAGAAGTTTAGGGAATTTGCAAAAACCAAACCAAAATTACAAGAAATACTAAAGGGAGTCCTACGGTTAGATAATCAATAACACCAGATAACAACGCAAGACTAGAACACAGGACAGAGCAACCAGATAGCAACCCAGATACGGAAGTCACAAAAATAAATCAAAGCTAAAACACTGAAAATAGGGAAACAGATGTCAATATGTAAAAGATGACAACATTAAAACAAAAAAGAGGGACTTAAAATATGTAGACATAGATTTTGCATATGGAGAGAAAGTCAAGGCGTTATAAAGAAATAAACTTAGAAAAATAGGGGTAAATATTA
>NW_004443956.1:17691110-17697241 GCF_000243295.1 Trichechus manatus latirostris | reverse complement strand
GGGATTTATACCAGGTATGCAGGGATGGTTCAACATTAGAAAAACAATCAATGTAATCCATCACACAAATAAAAGACAAGAACCACATGATCTTATCAATAGATGCAGAAAAGGCATTCAACTAAGTCCAACACCCATTCATGATAAAAACTCTCAACAAAATAGGAATAGAAGGGAAATTCCTCACTAAAATTAAGGGCATTTATACAAAGCCAACAGCCAACAGCCAACATCACCTAAATGGAGAGACTTTGAAAGCATTCCCCTTGAGAACAGGAAGCAGACAAGGATGCCGTTTATCACCACTCTTATTCAACACTGTGCTGAAGGTTCTAGCCAGAACAATTAGGCTAGAGAAAGAAACAAAGGACATCCAGATTGGTAGGAAAGCAGTCAAAGTATCTATTTGCAGATGATATGATCTTATACATAGAAAACCCCAAAGAATCCACAAGAGAAACTACTGGGACTAATAGAAGATTTCAGCAAAGGTTCAGGATACAAGATAAACATACAAAAATCAGTTGGATTCCTTTACACCAACAAAAAGAACCTCGAAGAGGAAATCACCAAATGAATACCATTTACAGTAGCCCCCCAAGAAGATAAAATACTTAGAAATAACTCTAACCAGAGACATAAAAGGCCTATACAATGAAAACTATAAGACACTACTGCAAGAAACCAAAAGACACCTGCATAAGTGGAAAAACATACCTTGCTCATGGATAGGTAGACTCAACATTGTGACAATGTCAGTTCTACCCAAAGCGATCTACAGATACAATGCAATTCCGATCCAAATTCCAATGGCATTTTTTAATGAGATGTAGAAACAAATCACCAACTTCATATGGAAAGGCATGAGGCCCCGAATAAGTAAAGCATTACTCAAGAAGAAGAACAAGGAGGGAGACCTCACACTACCTGATTTTAGAACCTATTATACCACCACGGAAGTGAAGACAGCCTGGTACTGGTACAGCAACAGATCCTAGACCAATGGAACAGAACTAAGAATCCAGACATACATTCATCCACCTATGAGCAGCTGATATTTGACAAAGGCCCAAAGTCTGTTAATTGGGGAAAAGACAGTCTCTTTAACAAATGGTGCTGGCATAACTGGATATCTAACTGCATAAAACTGAAACAAGACCCATACCTCACACCATGCACAAAAACTAACTCAAAATGGATCAAAGACCTAAATATCAAATCGAAAACAATAAAGATCATGGAAGAAACAATAGGGACAACGCTAGGAGCCCTAATACATGGCATAAACACAATACGAACCATAAGTAACAATGTACAAGCACCAGAAGAGAGACTAGATAACTGGGAGCTCCTAAAAATCAAACACTTGTTCTCATCAAAAGACTTCACCAAAAGAGTCAAAAGACAACGTACAGACTAGGAAAAAATTTTTGGCTATGACAAATCCGATCAGTGTCTAATCTCTAAAATCTACAAGATACTGCAAAACCTCAAGAACAAAAAGACAAATAACCTAATTAAAAAAATGGGCAAGGGGTATGAACAGGCACTTTGCCAAAGAAAATATTCAGATGGCTAACAAATACATGAAGAAATGCTCACGCTCATTAGCCATTAGAGAAATGCAGATCAAAACTACAATGAGGTATCATTTCACCCCAACAAGGCTAGCACTAATCCAAAAAACACAATAAATGCTGGAGAGGTTGTGGAGATACTGGAACACTTATACACTATTGGTGGGAATGTAAAATGGTACAGCCACTTTGGAAATCAATTTGGCGCTTCCTTAAAAAGCTAGAAATAGAAGTACCATACGATCTAGCTACCCCACTCCTTGGAATATAGCCTAGAGAAATAAGAGCCATCACACGAATAGATATATGCACACCCAGGTTCATTATGGCACTGTTCACAATAGCGAAAAGATGGAAACAACCTAGGTGCCATCAACGGACGAATAGATAAACAAATTATGGTATATCCACAGAATGGAATACTACACAAGGATAAAGAACAATGATGAAGCTGTGAAACATCTTAGAACATGGAGGAATCTGGAGGGCATTATGCTGAGTGAATTTAGTCAGTCGCAGAAGGACAAATATTTTATAAGACCACTATTATAAGAACTCAAGAAAAGGTTTAAACACAGAAGAAAACATTCTTTGATGGTTAGGAGGGTGGGAAGGCAGGGTGAGGGTTATTCACTAACTAGATAGTAGACAAGAATTATCTTAGATGAAGGGAAGAACAGCACACACTTAAAGGGAAGTCAGTACAACTGGACTAAACCAAAGCTAAGAAGTTTCCTGAATACAGTCAAACACTTCGAGGGACAGAGTAACAGGGGTAGGGATCGGGGGACTATGCTTTCAAGGGACATCTAGGTCAACTGGCATAATCAAAGCTTATTAAGAAAATGTTCTGCCTCCTACTTAAGTGAGTGGCATCTGGGGTCTTGAAAGCCTGCCAGCAGCCATCTAAGATGCATCAATTGGTCCCAACCACCTGGAGTAAAGGAGAATGAAGAACACCAAAGACACAAGTAAAGTATTAGCCCAAGAGACAAAAGGGCCACATAAACCACAGACTTCATCAGCCTGAGACCAGAAGAACTAGATGGTGCCGAGGTACCACCAATGACTGCCCTGACAGGGAACACAACAGAGAGTCCTGGATGGAGCAGGAGAAAGGTGGGGTGCAGAACTCAAATTCTAGTAAGAAGACCAGACTTAATGGTCTGACTGAGCCTGGAGGAATCCTAGAAAGTATGGCTCCCAGATTGTCTATCAGCTCAGATCTAAAACAATTTCTGAGGCCAACTCTTCAGACAGGGATTGGACTAGACTGTGGGACATAAAGTAATACTCGTGAGGAGTGTGCCTCTTAGCTCAGGTAGATACAAGAGACTAAACAGGCAGCTTCTGTCTGGAGGTGAGATAGGAAGGCAGAGAGGGTTAGGAGCTGGTTGAATGGACATGGGAAATCAGGGGTGGAAAGGAGGAGTGTGCTGTCACAGTATGGGGAGATCAGTTAGGGTCACATAACAATGTATGTATATATTTTTGTATGGGAGACTAACTTGAAATGTAAACTTCATTTAAACTAGCACAATAATAAAAAATAATAATTATGTTGGGAAAACAGGCATAAACTGGGATTGTTCCAGCCAATCCAGGACATGTGGTCTCCCTAGTTATCACCTGTAAGTGATTCTATTTGCTGCAGAATAACAAATTACTTTCCTAGTTGAATTAGTGGAAACCAGTTAAATTAGTTGCCGTTTAGTCATTTCTGACTGTTGGTGACCCTGTGTGTGTGTCAGAGTAAAACTGTGCATTGTAGGATTTTCAACAGCTGCGGTCTTTTGGAAGTAGATTGCCAGGCCTTTCTTCCAGGGTGCCTCTGAGTAGACTTGAACTGAAAACTTTTCAGTTAGCAGCCACGCGTGTTAAACGTTTGCATCACCCAGAGACTCTTAACTGGGGGAAGGCACTTATTAAAAGAAACAATTTAGTGAGGAATTGGTAATGAGTCTTAAAACACACAAAATAAAGCAATGACAGGGCGAATGTGTTGAGCACACCTTTAACAAGGCATCCCAGGGAACCTAAAGTTGTTGAGTATAACATATTTGCACAAGTTAGCACTTTACGTCATACCTCACATGACTCTTTTTGAAAACTAAATGTGGATTTCAAAAGTCAGTGGAGTGATGGGTGAGTTCTCAGGCTGGCTTACGTGCCCAGCTCGAGACGAGGAGAGCAGGCACTGGAACAGGGAGACGGGAGGCAGATAATAGATGAGCAGTGACAGCAAGCTTGGGAAGAGAAAACCAGACCACAGGGGCATGGAAACATCATTTCTCATCAGTTCAGAAGAGGTAAAATTAAGGATTTTACACTTGTCTTAACATCTGTCTGTATGTCAGACTGGTGGCTTGCATGTTGCTGTGATGCTGGAAGCGATGCCACTTCTATTTCAAATACCAGCAAGGGCACCCAAGGTAGACAAGTTTCAGTGGAGCTTTTAGACTAAGGCAGATTAGGAAGGAAGGCCTAGTGATCTACTTCTGAAAAGCAGCCAATGAAAACCCTATGGATCACAGCAGAACACTGTCCAATATAGTGCTGGAAGATGAGCCCCCTAGATTGGGAAGACAATTGAAATGCACAGTGGCTGCAACAATGGACTAGATTGTGAAGATGGTGCAGGACCAGGCAACGTTTCTTTCTGTTGTACATGGGGTTGCCATGAGTCAGAGCCAACTCAATGGCAACTAACAACAACAAAAATTAAGGCTTAGAAAGTGCATATTGAAACCAATTTTGAGAAAGCTCCAGGATCAACTTGTTACTTAGGGTTATACCAACTTCTAACAACCTCAGAGGTTTTTAATACACCTTATAAACATTCTCCGCAGACTCCATAATCATGTCACAATTGCTAGGAGAAGCTAACAGGATCAAATATACAATTGACCAGACAGGGAGGAGAAGTAGATGGAAACAATAATAAAAAGTCAAGTCCAGATTTGATTAGCCTTGGGGGAAAAAAAAGAACTCTTAAAAATGTGAGGTGGTAGGTAGGGTGGGATTTTAATTTTAAAATAGACTTTATTTTCATCTATTACTGCCCCTTTACTTCTAGTAGTTGTAAAAGATTTTATGTATAGAGCACTTCTAAAGAAAAAAATCTTTTCCCAGTTGCCGTTGAGTCAGCTTCAACTCATGGCAGCCTCGGGTGTGTCAGAGTAGAGTTTTGCTCCATAGGGTTCTCAATGGCTGACCTTTCAGAAGTAGAACTTCAGGGCTTTCATCTGACGTGCCTCTAGGTGGAACTGAACCTCCAACCTCTCAGTTAGCAGCTAAATGTGTTAACCACCTGCACTATCCAGGGACTCCAAAGAAAAATACAGGAGATCTTAAAAACGCACTTCTTTGAAGTTTGAGGCTATCTCCATGGCTTCTGACTGCATGTGGTGAGGGCGCTAGAAACATGGGGAATCTGTTTTTCATGTGAGGTGTTAGCCACTGTGGATGAGAGGAAGCCACCAGAATGGTACCTCAATGTACTGCCTTATGTGGTGATCCTGCACATGGAGACAATTCTTTATAAATCAAAGGATGGAAATAAAAACAGATGGTCGAAAGTGCTCTAATTGCTGATAATAAACAAAACCCGTTGCCGTTGAGTCGATTACGACTCATAGTGACCCTAAAGAACAGAGTAAAACTGTCCCATAGAGTTTCTAAGGAGTGGCTGTCCCATTCAAACTGCTGACTCTTTGGTTAGCAGCTGTAGCACTTAATCACTACGCCACCAGGGTTAGCAATAATTATTGCTTTAAACCTAGCCTCCACTGTAAGAAGAATCTACAGGCAGTGCCAAAAGAAGAAAAATCTCATTCAGAGTAAATGCATCCCTGAAATTATTCATGTAATGCAGAGGAAAAAAAAAACAAAACAAGAAAACAGCCTACTTGCGTTAAGATTGTTTCTAGCCTCACATCCTAACCAGCAATTCTGCATGTGGTAGAATTTTGTGTTCTACACAAAAGGGCTCTAAATATATCTTCTGGTTTTGATGATTCCAAAAAACATTTGAGGAATCACGGTATGTTTTTCCTTTGAGATAAATCTTAAACCAGGGTTAAGAGGAAAGGGAGGTAACGTTTTGATGCACAGCTCTTAGACACCACACGACTGTAGTGAGACTGACATCAACAAGTGATCAGTCAACACTGACCATCCATTTGCCACATGGTTAAGGTCCTCTAATGACATTTAAGAAAGAATACTTCCAGATTTGGACTGAATTGCTGAATTCTTTTTAGCTTTTCCCTGAGCTGAAAACACTGGGGTAATTAGTTAGCATGGCTCCTCAGGACTCATAGATGGCCACTTTGCCAAGTGCTGGGTCCTGTGCAGTGGTTTTCAAGGTGTGGCCTACAGACCACTTACATCAGAATCAGCTAGTGTACTTGTTAAAAATGTAGATTTCCTGACTCCGGCAAGATGGCGGTCTAAGCAGAAGCACCACGCCGTCCCTCCACAACAAAGATCCGAAAAACTAAGCCAAACAGAGAATCAACAATCCTGAAACCCTAGAACATCAAATGAAGAGAT
>NW_004443956.1:17650563-17689796 GCF_000243295.1 Trichechus manatus latirostris | reverse complement strand
ATTTCTACGGCCACCCCAAAGCTCTACACGTATTTTAACAAGTTCCCCTAGGGGAGTGCACCAACAAGGTTTGTGAACCACTGTCCTAGGCATCTGGTTTGCAAACCTGGCTTCACTTAGAATTACCTGGAACCTTTCCAAAAGTACTGATGCTCAGGTGGGGCTATCAGAGAATCTGACTGAATAGGTTACTGTCAAGTGGTCCTAATGTGTCGCCAGTATATGAGCTCCATTCTTCTAAGTATAACTCTTGGTGTACTTCTACATATCCACATATCTATACTGATATGCTATATACATACATATATATATATATACATATATATATATGCACAGAACTAAGTCCTTCACCTTGGTCACTGTTGGCTCTCTGCTGTCATCACTAGAGGTTGTCAGTGCTCTTTCAAGAGTTTTTACACTCAGCTCTATAAACTTATAGGTCTGCTCATCAACTACAAACACAAAATACTCTCTGACCATATAGTATACGCCAGTGTTTCCATATGTCTGGTGGTAGGTGATTCGATCTTTAATGATATGTGAGTGAACATTCTTTTCATTATCATAATTCTCCATTTATTTTCATATATAATTGGAAAAAATGTAAGTAGCACATCAAACCTAAATTAAATTGACTTTACGGATTAGGACAAAGCTGAATAGGCAGGAATATTGGGCATAAGTTGATTCAAAGATAATCTTACATAAATCATGGGTGGTAGAAGATACCCTTTTGAGGCATAAAGGCAGGGTGCAAATGTTCTAAATCTGAGAAATCCTGGTGTTACTATTAACAGCACTGACATAGGTGAACCCCTCAGCTCTATCACTCAATAGCTGTGTAACCTTGGGCAAGTTACAAACATGCTCTGAGCTTCAGACATCTATGAAATGGAGGTAATAATAATATTCAGCTTATAGAGTTGAAGTGAGGTTAAAATGAGAAAATGCATATAAGGCACTTATAATGAATGGGCCAGGCAGGTGCCAAGTTCTCAATACATGTAAGAGTGGCACATGGTAATCACCCTGGATCCAGGAGTCTGGAGGTTCAGACACTAAGTGGTAGGGTGGCCCTGAGCACATCATACACTCAGTGGGTTTTGGTTTCAACATCTGTAAAATACAGAATTATATAAAGATATGCTGAGAGTCAAACTACTGTATTTTTACACAAATAACGTGTCTTCTATGTTTGTTTGCCAACCTCACCCTCCCCACTGTGAGGTATTTTCTTAAGTTCATTATGGTAATTTTTACAGCAACATGTGAAAAAAAATGGCATAGCAGTCTTATGAAAATACCTCATGGGGGAGGGTGCCATTGGCAAACAAACATACAAGGCATGCATTATTTGCGTAAAAATACCATAGATGATATCTAAGATTCTCTTCTGCACTATGATTTTGACATTATCAGTGGAATAACAATATAAAGGGAAAACTACATGTATAAGAAGACAACATTTGTAGCACACAGGAAGGACACAGAATTCAGCTTGCTCCTGATTGGAGTCTGGGCTCCTGAGACCAGTCCATACATCTCCATTCAGACTCTCCACGAAGCCCTTTCTCATTCCAAAGAATCTCTGCTGAGCTTCCTCTGGGCTTGGCCTTTTCTCTCAGCCTGTGAGTCACAGTGGAACGGGCACCTATGGTTCTTTCTTGTGGCAACAGGGCCTCAATTTTGCTCTGGGGGAACCCCTTGTCATCATTCAGCCCCTGGGCTACAGGTCAAGCTGACCCTAGTTAGCCCTGCCAATCATCCAGGCCAGCCCCTGGCCCATTCCGGAATGGACACACAACACTGGAAAAGCTCATCAGGGCCAAAGAAACTCAGTGTGAGGCCTTTTTGATCTGAGAACAGTTGAGTGTGCTCACTCTCACAGGATATAATTCCAGAATGATACACCCCAGACACTTCTAGTAGCCACCTTACAGGCATATGAGGGAAAAGCTGGAGAACGCATCAACATCAGGTCCAGAAATAGACAGAAACTGAGTACTCTTCATGCCATTTTATTCCTGGGTCTGCAGCTCCAGTAGCCTAGCTTTGGCTGGTCAGTTATGTGGGTCCTCCTTTTTGCTTTACTTAGCTGCTCTGGGTCAAGTTTCTTCCACTCGAAAAGAGAGTGTTACAATACTTGGTATTACCTGAAAAGTCTTGTATTCCTTAGGTTTCAGTTCTCTTAAACTTCACTGTTTCCTCAACCTGCCTGTCCATTAGACTGGACATTAAGATTTCCCTTTAGTCTTTTTCTAACCTATAAGAATTAGCTATTTCCTGACAGAAAAGGCATGGAGCAGGTCTTCACTTATTTATAGATTAATAAATACTCAAATAACCAATAACCTTATATTTTTATTCATTTGTTTATCCACTCACACATAATCTGCCTGTCTATCCAACAAACATTACTGAGCAATCATCAACAGGCCAGTGTAGGGGGTGGTGAAGTCCACTGCTAGCCAACACAGACAGTCATACATAAAACAGAACCAAAATTGTAGGCTTGACTTTCTTGTCACATATGGGTAAGTAAAAAGGATTATAAGAGACTACATCAAGAACATTTTCATTAAAAAGAAAATGAGATAATGACACACAGCCTTTTGGGGTGCTGGAGCAGAAAGCAATGGGGTCCCAAGTTCCACTCTTCTTGAGTGAGCTGTGGGACAGTAGGCAAGTCACTTGCCTACTGTAAACCAGTCTCTCCTCCTATATATAGGAGATTACATTAAGTAGCTTTGAAGGGCCTTTTCTAATACAGCCAGCTCTATTTCTGTGTCCCAAGAAGAACTCATGACTGGTTTCAGTTCTGAGCAGCAAGTCAGAAAATCTTACCTTATACGGCTCTTCAACCTGACCCTCTGATGCAACATATTCCCACAATCAGACTACACACCTCGAAAGGTCCACTGTTATCCCTAAGATGCAAGTGGTAGTAGGATTAACTTCAGGATCCACCATTGCACAAGACAACAATTTCCAACAATATGTTTTGTAGTCCCAAAGAAAATTGACTCCACTGCCAGAATGGGCCACGGGGAGGAGAAGTAATAGATCCTTGTGGGAATCACAGAGTCCTGCCTCCCTGCCTCTCTGTTCTCTGTTGGGTGTGTTCTCCATATAAACACAAAGTGCTGGGTCCTCAGTAGGTTCCCCAGGCTTTGGGAGTTTGTGCTGTGGGTCATGGGCAAACTTAACACATATTTGTTGTTTGGAGCCATGAGGGGCCAGCTGCTAATCCCGTCTGCATTAGTAGCCATGTAGAAGATACTTTTGAAAGACAGTTCCATGATCTCCAACTTGCAGCTGTATTTTTCCCTTAGTAAAACTTATAGATTTTTAACTTGAGAAAATATTTTTAAGAAGATAAAATTAGGGAATGTATACATTTGTTTTCTTCTAATGAGATGGAATCTTAAATCTCATGCCCATTTAAAAATGTCTTGGGTCACTGTGGCGACCTCAGCATGAGCAATCACTGCCCCCCCTTAGGTAGTTAGAGGCCCAGTTTCATTTGTTTTTGCTTATTTTCTTCTCTTATTAGTATTTATTTATTTAGTTGGGCCTATTCTAGGAAGAAGAGATCCACTGCATATTCAGTGAAAATGACTTACTGGTGCCCCCTGGGGGTTGACTCACACTCAAAAGTCCAATACCACCCAAATTTTTGCCATTCCTCTTCTCTCCGGCCAGCCTACTTCCCTTTCCAAATGTGCGAACTCAACTTTTGGTGTTGGCATTTTCAGACTCCCTATAAAGCTGTTTTGAATCCCACCTTCTTTTCACTCAAAACTAAAGGGAACCTGGAACTTTCTTAAGTTCACAATTCCGTGTGAGCTGTTTACAGCAGACACTATGAAATTTTGACAAGACACTCCCAACATTGGAGTTCTTGGGTGGTGTAAATGGTTAATATGCTCAGCTGTTAACTGACAGACTGAAGGTTCAAGTCCACCCAGAGGTGCCTTGAAAAAATGCCTGGTGATCTACTTCCGAAGCATTAGCCATTTAAAACCCCATAGAGCACAATTCTCTGACACACATGGGGTCGCCATGAGTGGGAGTTGACTTGACAGAAACTGGTTTTTGGTTAGGAGATGAAGCTGAGAGTCCACTTCCTTAACAACTTCCTGGAGACTTTTTATGTTCATGAACATTTAGAACCCCTGGTATATAGGATATCATGTCAGACTGACTATCTAGAGAGTTTGCTGAGAGACTCTGGATGAAAATCTGAGGTCCCAGATAGGGTTAATCCCTAATCCTGGTGATGGAAAGAGCTGTCTATATGTGGAATGTGGCAGCTCCCCAGGCTTAGGGGCAGGGAGGCTTTTCAATGGGGTGACTGACTCAGGTAAAGCCTAAGTTAAGGGCCTCTTGGTGGGACTATACCTCAACCATCCCTGGCCCCTGACAACACATCTCCTCTTAAAAGTTCACTTGGAAAACAGATCCTTGTAAAACTTGAGGAGAAAAAGAATGGATAATAATTTTTTAAATTCAATATGAGATTACTAATAGTCCTGTGGAAAAAAATTCGAAAGAATTTTATGATAAATAATAAATCTAAGAAGAAAGGGATTTTATTATTCGTGGGAGTAGGTATAGAAACCTTGGTGGTATAGTGGTTAAGCGCTATGGCTGCTAACCAAAAGGTCGGCAGCTGAAATCCACCAGGCGCTCCCTGGAAACTCTATGGGGCAGTTCTACTCTGTCCTATAGGGTCGCTAGGAGTTGGAATGGACTCGACGGCAACGGGTTTGGTTTTTTTTTTTTTTAGGAGTAGGTATATGAGGTACGATTTGATGGGCTCCAAAATTTTTTTTTATTATTTTTTTACTGTTAGTCATTTCACATTTACTGGCTTTTCAAAGAATAAATATAATTGCTTGAATTGTAGCACTAGGGGGGTCATTAAGGATTATCTTCTCCCATAGGTGAGGAGGAAGAGCTTTGGCTCTGGTCTCTCGTCACAGAAATCTACTTGTGATAAAGAGGCAAGAACCTAAGCCTCCTGATTTCCAGTCCAGTGCTGCCTCATCTGCAAAATTCTCCTGTACAGGAAAATAGAAATGCCCCAAGAAAGTGACCCCCTTCAGTTCTGACCAACGGTCCCTCTTGTTGACTGCTGTACCCAAGACAAACAGGCTCCTGCTGTAGGAAACACTCCATTCATGGGCTTCACATGTGCACTTCAGCCCCACAATACCCCCACAAGGGAAATCAATTACTATCTTCAGTTTACAGATGTGGAATCTGTGTCTTAAAGGAGTTTGATTTGGCAAAGTTTGCACAGTTGAAATGGGAATTGTGGGGAGGAGGCGGGGGCAGCAACATTTGATACCCTTGGCCCATTTTACAATTTTTGTCAAGGGCAAATCCTCAATAAAAGTCTAACAGAAATGACTTGGAGAAATGAAGGCCCTCCCCCTTCACCACTTTGTTATCTGATAAAAGTGCTTTAGCTGGTTAATGCTAATATCTCAGAACTTTCAATTAAATGAAACATTAGCATTTATGTTAGCTCCCAGGAGGGTTTAACTTGAAGTTTCTACTGATTGCTTTGCTGCTGACATTAAGTACAAGCAATAAAAGAACTCCCAAATAGTTCAGAATAACATGTTTTTCAAGCAAAGATAGGACAACTTTCTTAGAGAAAAGAAAACAGAGCTATAAAAGCCAATAAACTATTCAAAACCAACAAGGCACAGCGATTTAACTTAAAACTATAGGTGTTTCATTTACACATAAGTTCTGCCTGGGGAAAGCTATATCAATGCATGATATAGGAGAAAAAATGCAAACAGCATGGAATAGCACTTCCTCTCTCTCCTTCCTTCCAAACATCATAGGCTTACACTCCAATTTCTCCCATAATTAAACACACTCTAAACACAGGGAAATTAAAAACAAGCAGAACAAAACCAGTTAAAAGCAGAGTAACACAAACTCACCCTTCATTTGTTGTTAGTTGCTATTCTGTTGGCTCCAACTCATGGTGACCTCATGAATAACAGAACGAAACAATGCCTGCTCCTGTAACGTCTCCATGATCTTTGGTATATTTGAGTCCATTGTTGCAGTTACTGTAGTGCCTTCCAACCTAGGGGCCTCATCTTCCAACACTGTATCAGATAATATTCTGCTATGATCCATAGGTTTTCATTGGCTAATTTTCAGAAGGTCTTTCTTCCTGGTCTGTCTCAGTCTGGAAGCTCCACTGAAACCTGTCCACCATGGGTAACCCTGCTGGTATCTGAAATTCTACCATCATAGTAACATGCAAGCCATCATAGTACGACAACCCTACATAAACCCTATTTATTGGAAGAGAGAAAGGGAAAAGAGAAGTGAGGAAAATAAAGGAGAGAGAGGCCAGATAGATGTGCTGGGTGAGGATGGGAGACCAGTAGAAAGAGACAATGGGAAAAGAAGAGAAGAAGTGAGGGGATAGTGGAGATGCAGGAGTGTGGTGAATGGGCAAGGAGGGTGGAGAGAGGCACTGAGGGTGTTCTGCAGCTGGGGAGCTGCTTCAATAGGCCAAGTTCAAAGAAAGTATTTGAAAAAGAGCAGAGCCAGTTTCCCACCACACTCCACTCCACCTGGGGCCTGCATGCAGGACATGATCAGGGCTGCTCTTCTCCTCGTGCTGATGGGGCTCCTGCTGCTCAGCCTCAGTGTGTGCTTAACATTCTAGAACATGCAGAGAAGATTAGGGTCAGGGCTGCCCAATCCTCACAGTTTTAGGAATAACAGATTTTATTACCAATCTGAAGCTTATTTTGATAGGGAGAACATAGGACGATTAGTCAGGAATATAGGTTTCTAGTCAGTTTTACCATCGCTTACCTTCGTGGCCTTAAATAAGTCTCTGATCACGTGAATCAACTGCTTCATCTGTCAAATATGGTGCAATGACAGCAACGCTTAACTCCCTGATTCAGGGTCAGTGCAAAATGAAACAACACTCAAACACAAACACTTTCACTGTATACCTATTAGAATGGCTAAAATACAAAACAGTGGCAACACCAAATGCTGGTGAGGATGTGGAGAAACTGGATCTCATACATTGCTGGTGGAATGTAAAATGGTACAGCCACTCTGGACAACAGGTTGGCAGTTTCTTATAAAACTAAACACGTAACTACCACATGATCCAGTCATCACACTCCTGCGCAAAAGTTATTCCAGGTAAATGAAAACTTAGGCGCACATAAAAACTGTGAGTGTTCATAGTAGCTTTATTCATAATAGCCCTCAACTGGAAACAACCCATATGTCCTCCAGTGGGTGAATGGTTAAGCAAACTGTCACATCCATACCATGGAATACTAACTCAGCAATGAAACAGGAGCAGACCACAACTTGGATGGGAGTTATACTGAGTGAAAAAAGGTTACACACTCTATGATTCTACTTATATAACATTCTTGAAGTGATAAAATTATAGAGATGGACATCAGGTTAATGGTTGCCAGGAGATGGGTAAGGGTGGAGGGAAGGGGTGACTGTGGCTATAAAAGTATCACATGGGATCCTTGTGATGAAACTGTCCTATATCTTGACCGCGGGCGTGGTCACAGGAATCTACACATACGATGAAATCACTTGGAACTAAACACGTACAGATGAGTACAGTGACAGCGGAAGATCTGAATAAGATCAGGGGATTGTATCAATGTCAACATCGGATTGTGATATTGTACTACAGTTTTGCAAGATGTTACCAGTGAGGGGAACTGAGCAAGGGATATGTAGGATAGCTCTGTATTATTTCTTACAACTGCATGTGAAACTATGATCATCTCAAAATAACAAGTTAAATTATAAAAAAAGGTAAATAGCATACACAAGATAAAGTGTTACTTGCAGAAATGTCATTGTAGTCTAGGGACAAGGGCACCTTTCTATTGGTGAAGAATAGATAATCAAGTGGCAGGAAAAAATAATTCCTCTGGGGTGTTTATGAGAGATAAGGAAGCAAGAAAACACTTTAGAACCAAGGGACAAAACATTTCTCACAGATATCAACAGAGGTCTGGTTGGTGATTTTTTTTGAGCCTCTCTTTTATTGAAGCGCCCCTCTTGGCGTTGGAGATACTAAAATGAATAAGCCACCTCTGCCCTTATCCAGTATCCAAGCTAGAGAAGGAAAGAGATGTGTGTGTGAAACGCAACATCACTTATCTGAGCTAACTCATGTCTTCTATCAAAAACATTCTACCTGGAGGGCTGGTGGAGGGTAGAACTAGTAACTGTAACAGTATTTACAAGACATATGTGAGTTATTAAGAAGTCAAGGAGTAACAGTTTTAGCCACCACTACTATCATTAGGTCCTCTGTATAGTTAACTATAATGTAAGAATGGATACATTTATAATGTAAAAGGGGGTGCAAATTTATCTCAGGCAAGTTACCAGATACCTTCTAGCAAATTAATTTAAAGGGCAGCCAGCTTGGATTTAAAATACCATTTAGATTCAGAGTTTGAAGGAACTGAAGAATAGATGATTCAGCATCAATTTCTTATAAAGGTGAGAGGTCGGGAGCTAGAAATTACAATCCAATGAGAAGAAGTTCAATATTACATAATCTTCTGGGATATAAAATAAGAAAGGACATCTCAGATGGGTGAATAAGAGTGAAAAATCAGTGTGAACTCTGGGGAAAAAAAGGCAGAACAATCTAATAAAATTTTCCAGAGCAAAAAGGCAAATGGAAGCACACAATCATGTGTGCACGTGTACAAATACACACACACACACACACACACACTACAGACACAAATAATATTAAAAAATATAAATTGTAATAGCGTTTCCTTGGGTGGCAATATAATACTTGATGCAACACTAATACAAGATTTTAATACTGCAGATCAAATGTCGGTCACAGGAGCAATATGCCATTTCAGAAAAGAAAGAAGAGATTTTCAGTTAAATAGGACATATTTGCTGGACAAAATAACAAATCCTTTGCGGGTAATTGTACCTCCGGGTGGTAGGGGATTCCATTTTCAGCCGAGCCTTCTCGGCTCCTTCTCCTTGAAGCCGAGCTTCCTTCCTCGTCCACAGAGCACTGGGCCGACTTTACCTCAGGGCCTTTGCTCATTTCACTCTCCTCAACTGAAACGCCTTCCCACCTGTCTCTTTGACTTGGATAAATTCTACCCTCTTTTCAAGACTCATTTTCAGGTGTATCTGTTAGGTGAAGCCCTTGGGGACCAGAGCAACCTACAGTGCTCTTTCTTGCCTCTGAAATACAGCAGGTAACATATTACTGTTCATTTTACACTCAGGATTTGCTGCTTTACCTTGTTAGTTAGTTAATAGATGTCTTATCTCCACAAGAGGACCATGAGCCCACGAAAGTGGGGACAGGACTTGTTTTCTTTCTCTTCCAGGGGGCAGAGATGATGCCTATTTTGTTCACTAGTAAATACCCAGCATGTAACTCACTACACATGATATATAACACACATGACAGTTACTCATATATATCTATTAAATAAAGGAGTACATGAACAGATTGATTTTCAGTTTTGTATGGCTATATATGAGACAAGACAGACGCTTTTGTTTTTTAAAGCAATGTAAAAACAATAAATAATTCTGGAAAATGCTGGAGTGAAAAGGAAGTTATGGATCTAATGAAAGTAAAGATTAATTCTGGAAAAGGAGTATATAACTTGTAATACATTACATTAAGAGCATATAAAATGGGCCACAGAGGTAGAGCAGGAGTAACTTGTGAAGGCAAGGACAGCAGCAAGAACAGTGAGAGGATGATGCGCACTTTTCAGTAAGATGAGAAAATTCTGTAGTGATCACGAACAGACTGCCACACTGCGTGCTGGAGGTGTGTGCAGGTATGCATGTGTGTATGTGTGGAGGGGCTGTGCGTGTGAGGTGGTGTGTGTATGAGGTTGTGTGTATATGTGGTGTGTGTGAGGTGGTATGTGTGATATATGTGTGATATCTGTGTGTTTGAGGTGTATGTAGTGTTTGTGATGTGTGTGTGAACATGTGGGGTATGTATGAAGTGTGTGTGTGGTATGTATGAGGTAGTATGTGTGGTGTATGTGTGACGTGTGTGTGTTTGAGGTGTATGCAGTATATGTGGTGCATGTGTACTGTGTGTAGTGCGTGTGTGTGAACAGGTGGGGTACACATGAGGTGTGTGTATGTGTGTGGTGTGTATGGTGTGTGAGGTAGTATGTTGTATGTATGTATGTGGTGTGTATGTGTATGAGGTATGTGTGTGTTGAGTGATAAAGAAAAAACTGGAAGATGTTTTGACAGTGCTTGGGATCACAGGAGACTATATCTCAAGTACATAAGAGTAAACAAATATACTTGAATAAACTGAATTTAGTGAGTGCTGAATTTAGATCAAAATGAATGAAGTAAACCCCTTAGTGAACTGACTTGTAAGCTTACATCCTAGATGCAATGAATTTCGTTAGGACACGCACAGTGCAAATGTATAAAGAGCCCCAGCAGAAGGGAAAAGTCAAGTTGGAGGACTCATTGACAAGGATAATTCAAAGATTAAAGATAACCCTGGGTTTCCACAATACAGTGCATTAAGCTGACAAACAACAGCCTCCCACTAAATACACATAGATACAACATAGGATAATTTTTTTAAGAAGACATAATAAAGCTTAAAATAAGGGGAATCCCTAGATGCTAAAAATGCAGATAAAATCCATCATGGAAGCACTGAGTTCCATCTGAAGCCTAGACAGTGAGTGGCGGTATCAGATCTGAATACAGGTGTAGGTCTAGTGCCTTCACAGGGACAGGGTAGATACCTTGGGTCTGCATGAGGTCAGGTGCTGAAGCTGAGAGCCCTCACACATGGATTAATATGCCCTCAAAATGGAACTAGAACATTCTATCTACCAGCCCTGAAAAGGAGCAATAATGTTTTCTGTCAAGCAAGGGCTCTGGATGGGGTGGGCTGGGATTGAGGATGTGTGTGTAAAACTGAAACCACAACCTTTGACTTGCACACCTGTGGAGTCTGTATTTACACCACCTGCATGGTCAGGGAATCTTGAGGAAGAAAATTACAAAAGCCTTATGTAAACCGCTTTATAGGGTCACATCCAGAATGAAGACCACATGGGACTTGCATAGTAAAACCACTCTCACCGAAGAAAAGTTTACAATAAAAAATGACATATCATAAGCAAATAAACCACCCTGAAAAGGAGTAAACTGAGTAAATGGAAGAATTTGACCCTCTGACCCCCAAATTTTTTAAGGAATCAAATAGTACTTCTAGATATTACAAAATATATATCCACGGTGGGGGGGAACTTAATGGACTAGTTACACACAGATTAAACACGATTGAAATAAGTGAACTGGAACATAGACTAGAGCAAAGTGTGGACAATGGGGCATAGTGAGATAAAGAAATAGAAATAAACAATAAAAAATATGTAAATACACGAGGCAGAGACAACATGGCACTATAGACAGAAGCACCATGCTGTCCCTCTGCAG
Source organism: Trichechus manatus latirostris (assembly GCF_000243295.1). NCBI lineage: Eukaryota > Metazoa > Chordata > Mammalia > Sirenia > Trichechidae > Trichechus > Trichechus manatus. Next base: position 17,678,267 of record NW_004443956.1, on the reverse strand, counting down.
CAAAGACCTGAAAAACTAAAACAGATACAAAAGCCAATCCTGGAACCTAAGTACCAAATGAAGGAATAAAGACAACTCAATCAAGCACCAAATGGAATAAGAAACTGACAGAGAACAGAGAACAAGAAGAGCTATGGACTGGAGGTCCCATACCAGCTAACACGGCCGGATGCACCATCTTGGTCTATAACCACCAAAGAACTCAGACAGGGAGTGTGGGAATGCAACTTCACGGAGTTCCCAACAGGAGTCAGAGCACCTGATAACCAGGGATACACATTTTCCCACCCCACACCCTTCTTCCCTGTACCAGGTCTCTGCCACTTGCCAATGGGTCACGGTCACTCGGCCAACAGACAGCAGTTCAGTGCCACCCGGATTTGCCATCTTGGACCTTAGCCACCAAGGACTGCGAACAGGGAGTACAAGAAGACAACTCCACAGAGCTCACAGCAGGAGACAGAGCACCTGCTAACCAGGGATACACGCTTCCCCTCCCTCCATCCTTCTTCCTTCTACATGGCCTCCTCTGCTAGCCAATGGGTCATGGTTGCTCAGCCAGAGAGACACTACCTCACTGCTGCTAGGGTGCGCTCCACCCCCACCAGCCCGCCCCTTCGGCACCATTTTTTTGTTTCTTTTTTTTTTAAATTTTTTTTGGGGGGGTGCTTTTTTGTTGTCATCGTTTGTCTCTCTCTCCCTTCCTTCCTTTACTTTCTCCTGTCCAGCTAGTCCCATGTGTCAGGCTAGGATTTTTTGGTTTGTTTGCTTTGTTCTTTTTTTTGTTTTGTTTTGTGTGGTTTTTTTTGTCTGTTTGTTTTTTGATATTGTGTTTTAGGCTTTTTTTGTTGCTTCTCTCTCTCTCCCTTCCTTTCCCCCACCCACCTAGCCCTGTGTGCCATCCCTTCTCCTTCTTGACGGGCTGTGATTTTTTGGTTTGTTTGCTTTGTTTTTTGGTTTTTTCTTTTTCTTTTCCTCTTTTTTCCTATTTCTTCTCTCTCTCTCCTTTCCTTTCTCCTGTCCATCCAGTCTTGTGCACTGCCCCTACCCTTCTGGAGGGGCCATGCTACACAGCTCAGTTGGAGAATCACTGTGCTTGGCCTCCCCAAGTCTGCGCCACCATCACAGGCCAACTCCCTCCGTGCCATATTTTTATTTTCTCTTTATCTTTCCCTTCTATTTTCCTTCTCCCTCCCACCTAGGTACTGCGCTGTCTCTGCCCCCTATGGATGGGCTGTGCCATGCTACCCAGTGAGAGATATCAGCTTGCTACCACCCCATTCCACCCTGCTACCAATGGCTGGTGCCTCCATCATTATATTTTTTTTGTTTTGTTGTTTTTATTATTTTTTATTTGTTTGATTGTTGGTTTCTTCTCTCTAATTCCCCTTTCTCCTTTCCTTTCTCTCACCCACCCAGCCTAGTACTACACCCACTCTGCTTCTCAACGGGCCAAGCCACACCACTCGGCTAGAGAGCTGCCAGCACGTGGCCTCGATGGGTCTGCCCTGCCCCTATCTGCCAAATGCTGCCACAACACCATTTTGTTGATTTCTTATTTTTATTTATTTTCACTTCATTATTTGCTTTAAAAAAATTTTTTTTGCCCTTTGTTTCTCTCTCTTCCTTGACCCATCTACTTAGCTCTGCACATCACATCCTCCCCTTTGCCTCCTGCCTATCTGTGCCGTGTGCCAAGTGCCACGTCCCCAAAGGATACTAATGTGGTCCCCTGGATCCCGCCATGCACTGCCCCTGAGCCCCGCCCCATCAGCCCCAGTTCATACTGCAAACTACCTATCCCTGCCTTTCCACCCCTGCTGGACATGCACTGCTGCACCATAGCTGAGTGACTGGCCCTGCACACCTGGAAAAGGTGGTGAACAGTATCTTTCCCACAGGAGAGCAAGGAACAAAACACACCCAGCCTGCCTGCCAGACATAACCAAATAAAACAAAAAAGTAGGACAAAACAATCAAATCTACAACCAATAAATGAAGAAAATAATTCTTGACTATCCTGGAGACAGCAGACAATTATCGAAACATATTAAAAAAAAAAAAAAAAAAAGAGGATGACTCCAGAAAGCAACCAAAATAAAACAACAGATGACCTTGTGCTAGAAGAAAAGGCACTGGAACTGCCTGTCATGGATTGAATTGTGTCCCCAAAAAATATCTGTCACTTTTGCTGGGTCCTGATTCCTGGTATTGTATTACTGTGTACAATTTTGTAATCTGAAGTGCTTTCCTTATGCGTTGTAAACTCTATAACTATGATGTAATAAGATGGATTAGCGGCAGTTATACTAATGAGGTCTACAAGATTAGATAGTGTCTAGCCAATCTCTTTTGAGATATAAAAGAGAGAAGTGAGCAGAGACACATGGGAACCTCACACCACCAAGAAAGCAGTGCCAGGAGCAGAGTGTGTCCTTTCTACCTGAGGTTCCTGTGCTGAGATGCTCCCAGACCAAGGGAAGAATGGAAGACTGATGCATCACAAAGACTTTCCTTAGAGCCAACAGAGAGAGAAAGCCTTCTCCTGGAGCTGATGCCCTGAATTTGGACTTGTAGTCTACTCGACAGTGAGAAAATAAATTTCTCTTTGTTAAAGCCAACCACTTGTGCTATTTCTGTTAGAGCAGTACTAGATGACTAAGACACTTCCTGATAGGGAATTTAGAACTCTAACATTCAGGGTTCTCCAACAAGTGTAGCAAATGCAGAAAAAAATTAGGAAAAAATAGACGAATTCAAGGATAAAACAGACAAAATCATGGAAAAGACAGACAAAACAATGTAAGAAATCAGGAAAATAATACAGAAACAAAATGTCAAAATAAATAAACAACTAGAAATCATTTAAAAACAGCAATTAGAAATCCAAAAGATAAACAACAAGATTTCAGAAATAGACAGTACAGTATAAGGTGTCAGGAGCAGATCTGAAACACTAGAAGACAGGATCAATGAAACTGAAGAAAATCCTTGGATACCACTTTGTTTGAGGAAAAATCAGAGAAAAGAACAAAGAAAAATGAAGAAACCCCGAGAACAATGTGGGATACGATCAAAAGTAAAAATGTGCATGTGATCGGAGTTCCAGAACGGGGGAAAAAATGTAAAAAACAGAGAGGATTACTGAAGATTTGCTGACAGAAAAACTCCCAAATATCATGAGAGACAAAAAGCTGATTTTCCAAGAAGCCCAATGAACACCATATAGAATAGACCTCAGAAGAAAAACACCAAGACATAGCATAATAACACTCGCTAAAACCAAAGACAAACAAAGAATCATGAAAGCAGCTTGAGAAAAACAAAAAGTCACATAGAGAGGGGAAACAATAAAACTAAGCTCTGATTACTTGGAAGAAACCATGCAGGTAAGAAGGCAATGGGATGACATATATAAAATCTTGAGAAAAAAAAACTGCCAACCAAGAATAATACATCCTGCAAAACTCTTGCTCAAATATGATGGTGAAATTAGGACATATACAGATAAACAGAAATTAAAGGAATACATAAAAACCAAATTAAACTTACAGGAATTACTAAAGGGGTTCCTTTGGTTAGAGAACCAACAACATCAGACAACAACCTGAATCTAGCACATAAAGCAGCATCAGCCAGATAATGAACACTCAAGGATAAAACAAAACTAAAAAATTTACAACAAGGAACCAGAGACGTCTATCTGTAAATGACAACAATGTCACAACAATAAAAGAGGGAATAAATGGTGTAGGTATAGAACTTTCAAACGGAGAGAAAGTCAAGGCATTATCAAGTACTAAAAGACTGGTTTAAACTTAGGAAGATGGGGTAAATTTCAAAGTAACCACAAAGAAGTTAACAAACCTATTCATCAAAATAAAGAAGAAAAACATAAAGTCTCAGTAAACACAAAATCTACAAAAATTAAAGAAATGAAAAAAAAAAAAATAAAAGGAATTCAGCACAGAATAGTAAGAGGAACAAAGTAAACATCAGCACCACAAAAACAAGCACTACAAAATGACAGCCATAAACTCACACCTATCAATAATCACACCGAATGTAAATGGCCTAAATGCACCCAGAAAGACACAGAGAGTGACAGAATGGATTTAAAAAAAAAAAGGACTTATCAATATGCTATCTATAAGAGACACACTTTAGAAACAAAGACATAAAGGTATTAAAAATCAAATGATGGAAAAAAATAAATCAAGCAAATAGCTACCAAAAAAGAGCAGGAGTGGAAATAGTAATCTCAGATAAAATAAACTTTAAAACTAAATCCACCATAAAAGACAAAGAAGGGCATTATATAATCATTAGAGGGACAATCCACCATGAAAATATAACCATAATAAATAACTACACACCAAATGACAGGGCTCCAAAATACATAAAACAAACTCTAACAGCACTGATAACAGAAACTGACAGTTCCACAATAATATCTGGCGACTTCAACATACCACTCTTGGTAAAGGACACAACATCTAGAAAGAAGCTCAACAAAAATACAGTAGATCTATAGGATACAATCAACCAACTTAACCTCACAGACATATATAGAACACTCCACCCAACAGCAGCAAAGTAAACATCCTTTTCCAATGCACATGGAATGTTCTCCAAAACGACCACATCTTAGGCCACAAAGCAACCATCAACAAAATCCAAAACACTAATATAATACAAAGTATCTTCTCTGATCACAATGCCATCAAAGTAGAAATTAATAACAGGAAGAGTAAGGGAAAAAAATCAAATACACGGAAACTGAATAACATTCTGCTTAAAAACCACTGGGTAATAGAAAAAAATCAAACATGGAATAAAAAAATTCCTAGAATCAAATGAGAATGAAAACACATCATACAAAAACCTTTGAGACATATCAAAGGCAGCGCTCAGAGGTCAATTTATACCAATACATGCACACATCAAAAAAGAAGGAACAAAATTAAAACATTAGTTATACAACTCAAATAAACAGAAAGAGAACAAAAAAAGTCAAAAGCCACCAGAAGAAAGGAAGCAATAAATATCAGGGCAGAAACAAATGAAATAGAAAATAGAAAAACAATAGAAAGAATCAACAAAACCAAAAGTTGTTCTTTGAAAGGATCAACAAAATCAACATATCATTGACCAAATTGACAAAAGAAAAACAGGAGAGGATGCAAATAACCCAAATACAAAATGAAATGGTGGACATTATAACAGACCAAACTGAAATAAAAAGGTTCATAACAGAGTATTATGAAAAACTATACTCCAACAAATCTGAAAACCTAGAGGAAATGGACAAATTTCAGGAAACACACTACCTACCCAAACTAACACAAACTGAATTTGAAAATCTGAACAGACCCATAACAAGAGAAGAGATTTAAAAAAACAAAAAACCAAAAAAAACCAAACCTCCCATCAAAAAAAAGCCCTGGCCCAGACAGCTTCACTGGAGAATTCTACCAAACATTCAGAGAAGAGCTTACATCAGTACTATTCAAACTATTTCAGAATATAGAAATGGAAGGGATACTCCTGAATTCATTCTATGAAGCCAGCATAACCCTGATACAAAAGCCAGGCAAAGACACCACAAGAAAAGAAAATTACAGACCAATATCTCTCATGAATATAGATGCAAAAAATTGCAATAAAATTCTACCCAATGGAATTCAGCATCACATCAAAAAAATAATACACTGTAACCAAGTGGGATTCATACCAGGTATGCAAGGATGATTCATCATTAGAAAATTAATCAACGTACTCCACCACATAAATAAAATAAAAGAATCACATTATTATCTCAATGCAGAAAAGGCATTTGACAAAGTCCAACACCTATTCCTGATAAAAACTCTCAATAAAATAGGTATAGAAGGGAAATTCCTCAACACACTAAAGGGCATTTATACAAAACCAACAGCCAACATCATTCTTAATGGAGAGAGAATGAAATCATTCCCCCTGAGAACAGGAACAAGACAAGAATGCCCTTTATCACCCCTCCTATTTAACACTGTGCTGGAAGTCCTAGCTAGAGCAATAAGGCAAGAGAAAGAAATAAAGGGCATCCAAATTGGTAAGGAAGACGTTAAACTGTCCCTATTTGTGGATGATATGATACTATACATAGAAAACCCAAAAGACTCAATGACAAAACTACTGAAACTAACAGAAAGATTCAGCAGAGTAGCAGGATACAAGATCAACATACAAAAATAAGTTGGATTCCTATACACCAATAAAGAGAACTATGAAAATGAAATCAGGAAACAATATCAATTAAAATAGCCCCTAAAAAAGTAAAATACTTAGGAACGATCTAACCAGTGATGTGAAAGACCTATACAAAGAAAACCACAAAACATTACTGCAAGAAACCAAAAGAGATCTACATAAATGGAAAAACATACCATGCTCATGGATAGGTAGACTACACATTGTTGTCTTAGTCTTCTAGTGCTGCTATAACAGAAATACCACAAGTGGATAGCTTTAACAAAGAGAAGTTTATTTCCTCACAGTAAAGTAGGCTAAAAGTCCAAACTCAGCGCATCAGCTTCAGAGGAAGGCTATTTCTCTGTCAGCCTTCTTCTCATCACTGTTCCCCTGGACTAGGAGCTTTTCCATGCAGGCACTCCAGGTCCAAAGGACACGCTCTGCTCCTGACACTGCTTTCTTTGTGGTATGAGGTCCCCCTGTCTCTATGCTCACTTCTGTCTTTCATATCTCAAGAGATTGCCTCAGGACACAGTCCAATCTTGTAGATTGAGTCCTGCCTTACTAACACAACTGCCACCCATCCTCCCTCATTAGCATCATAGAGGCAGGATTTACAACATATAGGAAAATCACACAATACCAGGAATCATGGCTGGGACAAATTGATACACACATTTCTAAGGGGACATAATTCAATCCATGACAATTGTGAAAATGTCAATTCTACCCAAAGCAATCTATAAATACAATGCAATTCCGGTCCAAATACCAACAACATTCTTTAAAGAGATGGAAGAACTAATCATTAACTTATATGTAAAGGGAAGAGGCCACGGATAAGTAAAGCATTATTGAAGCAGCAGAATAAAGTAGGAGGCTTTGCACTACCTAACCTCAGAACCTACCATACAGCTACAGTAGTCAAAACAGCCTGGTACTGGTACAACAACAGACACACTGACCAAAGGAACAGAATTGAGAACCCAGATGTAAATCCATCCACCTACGGTCACCTGATCTTTGACAAAGGCCCAAAGTCCATCAAATGGAGAAAGACAGTCTTTTTAACGAATGGTGCTGGCAAAACGGGATGTCCATCTGCAAAAAAAATGAAACAGGACCCATACCTCACACCATATTCAAAAACTAATTCAAAATGGATCAAAGACTTAAATATAAAACAAAAAACTATAAAGATCATAGAAGAAAAAATAGGGTCAACTCTGGAGGCCCTAATCCACAGCATTAACAGGATACAAACCATAACTATCAATACACAAACACCATGAGATAAGCTAGATGACTGGGATCTTCTAAAAATTAAACACTTATGCTCATCAAAAGACTTCACCAAAAGAGTGAAAACAGAACCTACAGATTGGGCAAATATTTTTGGCTATGACAAATCCAACGAAGTTCTAATCTCTAAAATCTACAGGAAAATCCAACACCTCTACAACACAAAGATACATAATCCAATTAAAAAATGGGCAAAGGAAATAAATAGACACTTCACCAAAGAATACATTCAAGCAGCTAACAGATACATGAGGAGATGCTTGTGATCACTAGCCATTAGAGAAATGTAATCAAAACCACAGTGAGATACTATTTCACCCCAACATTACTGGCACGAATCAAAAAAAAACCCAAAAAACAAAAAATAACAAATGTTGGAGAGGCTATGGGGAGATTGGAACTCTTATGCACTGCTGGTGGAAATGTAAAATGGTAAAATCATTTTGGAAAACCATATGGTGTTTCCTTAAAAAGCTAGAAATAGAAATACCATATGATCCAGCAATCCCATTCCTAAGAATTATCCTAGAGAAATAAGAGCCATCACACAAATCGCCATATGCACAGCCATGTTCATTGCAGCATTGTTCACAGTAGCAAAAAGATGGAAACAACCTAGATGCCCATCAACAGATGAATGGATAAACAAACTATGGTACATACACACAATGGAATACTACACAACAATAAAGAACAATGATGAATCTGCAAAGCATCTCACAACATGGATGAAACTGGAGGGCATTATGTTGAGTGAAATAAGTCAATCACAAAAGGACAAATACTGTATGAGACCACTACTATAAAAACTCATGAAAAGTTTTACACACAAAAAGAAACAATCTTCGATGGTTACGAGGAAAGGGAAGGGTGGGAGGGAAAAACACTAATAGACAATAGGTAAGTGGTAACTTTGGTGAAGGGTGAGACAATGCATAATACTGGGGAAGCCAGCACAACTTGTACAAGGCAAGCTCACGGAAGCTCCATAGACACATCCAAATTCCCTGAGGGACCAAATTACTTGCCTGACGGCTGTGGGGACCATGGTCTCAGGGAACATCTAGCTCATCTGGCATAACATAGTTTATAAAGGAAATATTCTACATTCTACTTTGGTGAGTAGCGTCTGGGGTCTTAAAAGTTTGTGAGCGGCCATCTAAGATACTCCACTGGTCTCACCCCATATGGAGAATGGGAGAATGAAGACCAAAGACACAAGGGAAAGATTAGTCCAAAGGACTAACGGACCACAACTACCACAGCCTCCACCAGACTGAGTCCAGCACAACTAGATGATGCCTGGCTACCACTACCAACTCCTCTGACAGGGATCACAACAGAGGGCTTGGACAGAGCTGGAGAAAAAAATGCAGAATAAAATTCTAACTCACACATACACACACAAAAAAAGATCAGACTTAAACTGGTTTGACAGAGACTAGAGAAACCCTGAGAGCATGGCCCCCGGACATTCTTATAGCTCAGTAATGAAGTCACTCCTGAGGTTCACCCTTCAGCCAAAGATTACACAGGCCCATAAAACTAAACAAGACTAAATGGGCACACCAGCCCAAGGGCAAGGATGAGAAGGCAGGAAGGGACAGGAAAGCTGGTAACGGGGAATCCAAGGACGAGAAGGGATAGTGTTGACACGTCGTGGGGTTGGCAACCGATGTCACAAATCAATATGTGTATTAACTGTTTAGTGAGACACTAGTATGCTCTGTAAACCTTCATCTTAAGTACAATAAAAAAAAATTTTAAACAAAATACATAAATACAATAAGATGGTCCAATATACACAGAAGGGATTCTAAAAGGAAAGAAGAGAAAGACTACATGAAAAGTTTTTTCTTTGACTAAAGTACATATGAATAAAAATTTATTTAAAATTAAAACATGTTTCCTGAAACGGAAGAAGTTTAGCAAATCAGGAGCAGTATAAAGAAAAATAAATCTACACACCGATAAACCACAGTGAAAACGCAGGAAGTGCTTAAAAGTCATCAGGAAGACAAGACAGATTTCCAACAAAAGTTAGATCGCATGCAGGATTATTATCAGCAACAATAGAAGCAAGAAGAAAATCAAAAAGGAAAGGAAGAAACTGTCGACATACATTTTTTGCTAACCTACTATCTAGAGGTGGTGGCCAAATAGAGATATGAAGGACTTTATCAGTCACAGACATTCACTGAAATGGCTACTAGAGGAGACTAAGCCTAGAAGGAAGGAGCGAAATGCAGGTGATATTCATGGGGAAACCAACCACTGAATGTGTAGCTAAAGCCAAAGGAGCATGGTGGTATCAACCAATAATGAGGTTAAACAAGATGGAATTGTAGTTCAAGACAGAAGTAACGCATGAAATGCGTGCAGGGATGACTGGAGAGGAGAGCAGCAATAAAGAATACTTAATCAAAAATGCACTAAGAGGTAAAAAGGGAAGCGAGGAAAAAGCACGGTATGTAGAAAAAATGAAATAAAATTTTAGGAATAGTCAAACTTTATCAATAATCATAATAAATATAAATAGAGTAAACTTTGAAATTAGATTTTGAAAATATATGCAATTTAGAAAAGACATAATTAAAGTATAAGGGCAGAGAAAGGTGCCAAGTAAGAGCTAGGTAAAGTCATTCCAGGCAAATGATAACCAAAAGAAAACTAGTGTGATTATACTCTCACCAGCTTAATAGGACTCTGAGAAAATAAAAAAAACTCTTTGCTGGGGTAGAGTGCCCAAGCCCATTGCTGTAGACTCGATTCCAACTTACAGCGACCCTACAGGACAGAGTAGAACTGACCCATAGGGTTTCCAAGGAGTGGCTGGTGGATTTGAACTGCCGACCTTTTGGTTGGCAGCCGTAACTCTTAACCACTGCAGTAGAGAAAGTGATTAGTTAATCCTAAAAAGGAACAATTGATCAGGAAGCTATAACGATCCTACACTTGTGCTTAATACCATACCACCAAAATACATAAAGCAAAACTTGTAAGATTTTTAATATATTACTCTCAAAAGATGACAGGTCAGCTGACTAAAATTTAGTAAAAATAGAGAAGAGTTCAACAATACAATTAACAAGCTAATGAACAATTTTAGAAATCTGCCTCAACAGTGAGAAATTAGTCATTGTTATGAAAGCTGATCAGATAGAAGGCCTACAAAGTTGCAAATATAAACCTACAATTTATCTGAGACAAGCTACACTCACTGATTGCTCAGCACTAGAATTAAGAATCATAACATATAGCTAAGGGGAAAAGCATGCATGTATTTGGAAACTAAATAATGCATGGGTAAGAAATGAAATGTAAAATATGAAATATTTAGAATTGAATGACAACTAAACAGTCCATATCAAGAACTTCAGATGTAGCTAAAATAATAGATATTCACACCAAGAGAAGATTGAAATTAATTTGCTAAAATTTCATCTAAAAAATTAAAAAATAGAGTGCAAACCAAGATAGTGAAAGGAAGGAAACAATAAGAGCATAAATTAATGAAAGAGGAAACAAAGATGAAAAGAGAAAATAAAAAACAAAACATAGTTCTTTGGAAATAATACAAACATGCAAAATTATGCCAAAATTCATTAAGATCAAAACAGAAAAGGGACACAGTATATCAGGAATGATGCACAAAACATAAAACATTAGGAAAATGTCACTAAAAGTATGTGAACAATTTTATAACAATGATTTTGAAAACTTAAACGTAATTGACAGTTTTCTGAACAAATACTACAATTGACTCAGGAAGAAATACACCTGAAGAGAACTCTAACCATTAAAGAAACTGATACAGTAGATTAAAAAGACTAAATGCACCATAAGAGTATCAAATCCAGATGGAACATAGACCTCCTTGCTTATATAACTTATGAAAAAGAAAGCCCCTCAAACCATATCCAGCAGTGTATATTAAAAATACAAACATTATATTCAAATATGGTCTATCTCAGAAATACAATAATGGTTGGTTTAACATGGGAAATTTTATTTAAGTAAACCACTATGTAATGGATTAAACAAAAAGAAAAAAATATGGTCATCTCTATATGTACAGAAAAAGAAATTTTTTGAAAATACAACACCCATTTATTGTTGCTGTTGTTGTTAGGTACCATTGAGTTGGTTCCAACTCATAGCAACCCTATGTATCACAGAACGAAAGACTGCCCAGTCCTGCACCATGCTCACATTGTTATGCTTGAGCCCACTGATGCAGCCACTGTGTCAACCCATCTTGTTGAGGGTCTTCCTCTTTTTCACTGACCTTGTACTTTACCAAGCATGATGTCCTTCTCCAGTGACTGATCTCTCCTGACAACACGTCCAAAGTATATAAGACGTAGTCTCGCCATCTTTGCTTCTAAGGAGCATTCTGGCTGTACGTCATCCAAGACAGATTTGTTTGTTCTTTTGGTAGTCCATGGTATATTCAATGTCCTTTGCTGACACCACAATTCAAACGTGTCAATTCTTCTTCCGTCTTCCTTATTCATTGTCCAGCTGTCGAATGCATATGAAGCGACTGAAAACTCCATGGCTTGGGTCAGGTGCACCTTAGTCTTCAAGGTGAGTTCAAACCCACCCAGAGAAGCCTCAGAAAGCAGGCCTGGTGATCTGCTTCTGAAAGGCCACAGCCTTGAAAACCCTATGGAGCAGTTCTACTCTGCACACATGGGGTTGCCATGAGTTGGAATCAACGTAACAGCAACTACCAACAACAACAGTGCTGGTTCTGCACTAACAATAACAAAAAGCATTTCAATTCATCGGCAACAACCAATGTAAAGTGTGACCAAAAAGAAAGAACTAAATTACACTATTTCAAAAAGATAAAAATAATGATTGTAAAATATATTTAAGACATTTATGATGAATGTTATAAAATTTTATTAGAAGACTTAAAAGATCTACCTACTTATGCTATATACCATACTCCAGGATGGGATAATTCAACATGATGAAATTGTCAGTTCTCTCCAAATTAGTATCTCACTTCAATACAATTTCAATAAAAATGCCCACAGAAATTTTAATGGAACTTGCAAACTGATTTCTGATTCATATGGAAGAGTAAAGGGCAAATAATCGCCAAACTTTTAAAAAGAATTAGAAGGAAAGACTGGCTGTAAAGATTGATCATAAAGCTATAGTAATTGAAAAGTTTGGTATTATGTAAGGATAGACAAATGAAACATGAAGTTCACGGAACCCCAAATAGGCTAAACACAAAGAAAATTACATTCATGCACATCTTATTCAAACTGTTGAAAACCAAAGATAAAGATAAAACGGTGAATGCACGCAGATAAAAGAGAAACGTACACACAGAGGAACAAACAGGAATAGAGTCGTCCTCAGAAACTATGCAAGTCCGAAGACAATGAAATGACACGTTTAAGAAGGGGAAGAAAAGAAAATCTGGGAACCCTGAATTCTTTACCCAGCAAAATATATATTTTTTTTTAAAAAAATAAAGTGAAATAAAAGCAGAGGAATTCATTGCCAGCAGAGTAACATTACAATGTTGAACAAAGTTCTTCGGGCAGAAAGAAAATGATGCCAGAGGAAACCTTTATCTACAAAAAGAACTAAGAATGAAGAAATATACAGGTAAATATAAAGTTATTTTCTTATTTTAATCAGTTTTGAAGGTAGTTGATTTCCTAAATTAAAAATAATAACAATGTATTGTAGGATTATAACATATGTAAAAATAAAATGCATGACAAAATAGCAGGATGATATAGATAAATGGATGAATAACTATCGTAAAGGTTTTACACTGAACCTAAAGTGGTATCGTATCATTTCAAGATAGACTATGATAAGTTAAAGATGCTCACTGTAAACCCTAGTATACAACCACTAAAATGTAAAACAAAGATATCCAGCTAATAATCCAAGAGTGAAAATAAAATGGTATGATCTAAAAAAAAAAAACACTCAACTAATCAAAACAGGATAGAAAAAAATGGAATAAACAATCAGATGGGAGACATAAAAAAAATAGCAATATGTTAGATTTAAACCACATCATATCAAGAATTACATTAACTGTGATGGTCTAAACCAGATATCAGCAAATATTTTCTGTGATGGGACCAATAATATACATTTTAGGCCTTGTGGGCCATACAGTCTCTGTCACAACAACCTTTGTAGTGCACCAGCAGCTATGGACAACGTGCAAACAAATGGCTATGGCTGTTTTCCAATAAAACTTTACAAAACAGGCAGTGAGATGGACTGGCTCATGGGCCATAGTTTGCTGATCCCTTGTCTAAACATTCTGTTTGAAAAGTCAGAGACTGTCAGATTTGCGGGGGGAGGGGAATCAAGACCTATATCCTATCTACAAGAAACCCACCTTAAACATAAAGATATGGAGAGGTTAAGAGTAAAAGATGACTCACCCACGACCAGACTGCAAAGTCACCCTCACCATGGTAGGCACTTAATAAACACTCTTTGAATGAGTGAACAGTACCATTTGCAAAGAACATACACTCTTTGATTCCTCAAGTGTTTGTGTTCTAGGGAACTAAAGGACTTTTCTTACATGTGGCAATGGAAAATAACCAAAGGAAATCCCTTCCCTCAGTAATCCCTTTCATCTACACACCACAACCTATTCGTGAATTAAATAAGCAGTCAAGAGAATTTAAAAAAAAGGAAAATAAAAAAAGAAAAACAGTAAAAGGATGGAAAAATTACACCATACAAACACTAATCAAAAGAAAGCTGCAGTGGCTTTATCAATATCAAAGTAGACTGCAGAACAAGAAATATTAACAGGGATAAGGGAATACTTTTAGGGACATTTTGTAATGATGAAAGGGTCAATTCATCAAGAAAACATAAAAATCCTAAGTGTGTGTATTAATGACAGAGCTTCCATATGTAATCAAAACTTGATGAACTAAAAAGTGAACTAGACAAATCTACAGATACTGTTAGAGATTTCAACATTCTTCACTCAGTAATTGAGTTAAAAATAAAAGCAGATGAAACAAATCAGGAATTAAACAGACGAGTGCAACAACAAGATCAACTGACTTGGCCTAGCTGACGTGTTTTAAAACAGGCCCCCCGCGAGCACCAGATGCTCATCTTCTCAATGCACAGGCACCGTCACCAGGACAGACCATACTTGTTAAATCGGAGCGTTCAGGACATTGCATTTATAAATAATTCATGATTTAAAAAAACAACAAACCAAATGTTCCTTTGACCTTAAAAACATAATGCAGGATTTGAAACAGAGTATACCGGGTTTGAGACTTGGCTTTCCCTAATGACCAGCTGAATGACCTTGGGCATTTCATTGAACTCCTCTTAGCCTTGGCTTCCTCACAAGTAAGATGGAGGTAAATTCTAAAAGATACTTCATAGTTTTCTAGTGAGGATTAAATGAGATCATGCCCATAGAGTTTTTGACATAGTATCTGACCATATAAAGCAGTTAAAAGTGCTAGTTATTATTAATTTAGGAAGTTGTCTTTGGAACAAGATTTTTAAAAAAGTAAAAGGAACATGATTCAAAAAAGTTCATAGTCCCCCCCCCAAACTCTGGCAAAAATGGAATTCATCAAAAGTAGCACGATAGCTTTGGGAGGGTCTAGACTATCCAAAGACCCTGGGTGGAGTAAACAGTTAAGTCCTTGGCTACTAACCCAACAGTTGGCCAGAGGCACCTTAGAAGAAACGGCTGCTGATCTACTTCCGAAAAATCAGCCATTGAAAACCCTACTGAGCACAGTTCTACTCTAACACACATGCGGTAACTATGAGTTGGAATTGACCAGACAGCAATGAGTTTGTAGAGCCCATCCATGAGATAGTTTTGCAAATAAAATGTTTGATCCTACAGAGAGGAGCAGGATTGAAATGCTGTACCAGAGATGAACCCTTGCCAAAAAGGGTGGACTGAAGAGAAAATTCTGGACTGCAGATTCAATCATTTTATTCTGTATCAAGTAGAGGTCACTCTCAAGTGGCAAGAATTGGCTGAGGAAGAAGACATGGCTGTTGCCTCAGCTCTGACACTAATTTTCACTTAATACCCTGAGCCACATTTTCTTCATATCTAAAATAAACATATTATCATCTACTCTTTTAACTTCATGTGGTTATTTTGTGAAATGAATGAGGTAAACAATATGAAAACACTTTGTAGCTTCACCACTGAATAAACCAAAACCAAACCAAACCCATTGCTATTGAGTCGATTCTGACTCACAGCAACTCCATAGGGTTTCTGAGGCTGTAAATCTCTGCAGAAGAAGACTGCCACATCTTTCTCCCATGAAGCCACTGGTGGTTTCAAACTGCTAAACTTTCAGTTAGCAGCTGATTGCTTTAACTACTGCACCATCAGGGCTCCTTTTCACCACTGAATGGTGGTACTTTAACAGACCTTCTTTGCTCTTGATTTTGCACTATACAGAGTGGAGATAGCCCAGTTCTCTATCAAGGCATCAATGTTGTTGTTGTTAGTTGCCATTGAATCAGCCCCAACTCATGGAACCCTTATGTATAACAGAATGAAATGTTACCCAGTCCTGCGCCATCTTCATGATCCTTGGTATGTTTGAGCCCATTGTAGTGGTTATTGTGTCAATCCATCTCATTGAGGCTTTCCTTCGTTCTCACTGACCCTCCATTTTACCAAACATGATGTCCTATTCTAGTGAATGGTCTTTCCTGATGATGTGTTCAAAGTAAGCAAGCCAGCCCAAACTGGCGGCCACCATGAAGAAGGCAGCTGCAGAAGATGTCAATGTTACTTTTGAAGACCAACAAAAGACAAAGAAATTTTGCATGGAATATGAGTAGAATCACAGAGCTAAAGGAAAAAAATAGACATAAAAAAGAAACAATGTCCAAATTTAGAAGATGCTTGTGTGACATCATGCTGGCAGATGATGGCTGCTTAATGATATCTTATCAAGTTGGTGATGTTTTCATTAGCCATTCTCAAGAGGAAACACAAGAAATGTTAGAAGAAGCAAAGCAAAATTTGCAAGAAGAAATTGATGCCTTAGAATCCAGAGTGGAATCAACTCAGCGGGCGTTAGCAGATTTGAAAGTTCAGTTATGTCCAAAACTTGGGAGCAACATAAACCTTGAAGCTGATGAAAGTTAAACATTTTATAATACTTTTTTTTATATGTTTAATAAACTTGAATATTGTTTAAAATGAAAAAACAAAAAACGTAAGCAAGCAAAACTCTTGCTATCTTTGCTTCTAAGGAGCATTCTGGTAGTATTTCTTCTAAGACAGATTTGTTCCTTCTTCTGGTAGTCCACAGTATGCACCTATTTGCAAGTATGCATGGCTATATAAAGACCTTGGCAGCAAGACGGACACTGTCACAGTTACAGTGTGTATAATCACCCCTAGATTAGCACTATGTCACACTCACGGTGTGTATAATCACCCCTAGAATAACACTATGTCACATTCATGGTGTGTATCGTCACCCCTAGAATAACACTATGTCACATTCATGGTGTGTATCATCACCCCTAGAATAACACTATGTCACATTCATGGTATGCATCGTCACCCACAGAATAACACTATGTCACATTCATGGTGTGCATCGTCACCCCTAGATTAGCACTATGTCACATTCATGGTGTGTATCGTCACCCGTAGATTAGCACTATGCCACACTCACAGTGAGTATCGTCACCCCTAGATTAGCACTATGTCACACTCACAGTGAGTATCGTCACCCCTAGATTAGCACTATGTCACATTCATGGTGTGTCACTCCTAGAATAACACTGTGTCACATTCATGGTCTGTATCGTCACCCCTAGAATAACACTGTATCACATTCATGGTGTGTGTTGTCCCCCCTAGATTAGCACTATGTCACATTCACGATGTCTATCATCACCCCTAGAACAACACTATGTCACAGTCACGGTGTGTATCATTACCCCAGATTAGCACTATGTCACATTCATGATGTGTATCATCACGCCTAGAATAACAACACTATGTCACATTCATGGTGTGTCTCATCACCCCTAGATTAGCACTATGTCACATTCATGGTGTGTATCATCACCCCTAGATTAGCACTATGTTACATTCACAGTGTGTACTGTCATCCCTAGAATAAGGTGCTCAAACTCACAGTTGTGGGATATCTTATAAAGGGAAATGGGGAGCTATTCTCCTCACACCACTTAGCCCCTCTATTCCAGAGTCCACAGTAACACTAATCATCGCAATAAAGGTGTTGGTTTCATGATAAGGTCACAAAGATTGATATACCATATAGCACCATAGAAAACTAATATTAACAATGGTATGAAGCACCACGGCAAAAAACAAACAGACTATCAAATTCCTTGGGCATCCTCAGCTACTTAAAGATGCATTCAGGCTGTGCTAGTCCATCCCCAGTCACAACCAGTCAAGCTGAGTTCCAGTCATTAAAAAGGAAGCATTGTATCTTGTCTGTTGTTAGATCCTTTCTCTCACTACACAGAGGTATTTGGCAAGACTTAACTGAAATTGTGTACAATTGTTTCCAGGGGATAACGACAGCCTTTTGTCATGGGAGTTGCTGTAATCTATTCATAATGTTGTTAATTTCATGCACCAATGTTTTGTCATTGGAATCAGTGACACCAATGATGTACCGTCAACTTGGGCTGGCAGTGGGGACTGAGCAATGATCTAGCCATGCTAATGTCAGGGTGTCCAGGACACATGCCACGGCTAAAGAGAGTCTGCAACAAACAGCAGCTGAAAAAATCAAATCTCCTTAGTGGTTTCACTCCACATAGTTTGAATCCAGAAGTTCAGTGTTAGATTGTTTCAATCAATGGGGTTTTTTTCTGTGTGTGTGTTTTTTTTTTTTTTTAACCTTATAAAATGGTTTTTACCTTATGAAGTGTTGACTTAAGCTATGTTCCTTGGTATGAAATTCAGGAGTTAAAATTTAAGTGTACTTGGAATATGCAAGCAAATTTTCATACATTAATAGTCAATATTAGCCAATAATTTGGTCCTGATTTTGGTCTAGATTTAACATATCTAGCTGTTTTAGTAGAAGTCTAAACAGAAGAAAACTCCCAACTTCGTAATTTTCTTTACTATTAGAGTATTTCGTTAGGTAGTGGTCCATGAGTTACGTATACTCACAATTCCTGCTGCATACCACACTCTCTCTCTTTTTCTCTCTCCCTCACTGCGCTCAAGCCAGCCCAACTTTCGGTTCAACTACCAGCCAATGCAACTCATGTGCAGCCACCATCTGTCAGTGAAGGCCTGCGTGCTTCTATGATGTTGAATAGGTTTCACTGGAGTTTCTAGACAATGACAGACTAGGAAGAAGGGTCTGACAAGCTACTTCCAAAAATCAGCCCATGAAAACCCTATGGATCACAACAGTCTGATAACACAATTGATCATGGGGATGGTGCAGGACTGGACAACATTTTTTTCTATTGTTCATGGGGTCGCCATGAGTCAAGGCCAACTCGCCAGCCGACAACAATAGGCTACTCCTTGGCTACTTTTAGAATTTAATGATAGACAGTTCATTAAATAATCACCTTATGGCAGCATTAGCCAATAATCACTTCACAAACACCTTACTGACCTTTTTTCTACTTCATAATTTAGATTTTCCTAAAATAAAGCAAACAGATCTGTAAAAATAAATTTCTTATGCTCTCAAAAATCTGAAAAAAAAAATTGATTTTATCTCAAGTAAAGCTGTATTCTATTCTTTTCCAAAAATTGCTCAGATTTGTATGATTTGTCTATTTGTGGAGATCCATTGGTTGGTGTTTAAGGGCTATTCATTCTAAGGCTCTCTTCACAAGATGGCTGACTCTTGAGTGTTGGCATTGTCTCTTCAATGATTCCTTCATGTAGGTAATGCCACTTCTTGTCTGCAGAATACTTTTTCTCGAATTCTCTCTTGTACTACAATGTGCTATAATGCACTTTTTCTTTAATGCCCAGCTCAATATCCATTTTCTTCCAAAAGTGTTCCAGTTGTTAATCTACGTCATGCCAGTGTTTGACACGTTCATATAGAGTGGATATAAAGACAGCATGACCGTCCTTTAAAGTTTTCTTGAAACTGTGCTTGAATATTGCCTTAGTCAGGATTCTCTAAAGAAACAGAACCAGTGAGACACATATAGGTATATTCACACACACATATATAGAGAGAGAAAGACAGAGAGGGAGAGAGAAAGAGACAGAGACAGAGAGAGAGATTTACTTCAAGGAAACAGCTCATCCAATGGTGGGGGCTGAAAAGTCCCAAATCCATAGGTCAGGAGACCTCTGCTGGCTCACGGGATTGAGGGGGGCTGACAAATACAAAATCTACAGGTCAGGTAGCAGGCTGGAGATTTCTGCAGGCTTACATCCCAAGATCTGTAGGTCAGGTGACGAGAAGAGTGTAGGGTTGAGAGAGAGTGAGCTCTGCCAGAACATCCATTTATATTCTGGAGGCGGGCCATACCACCAAGGAAACTCCCCTTTCAACTGACTGGTTGATTATATCAGATCACATCACGGGAAGTGATTACATTATATTACATTGAGGAACAGCAACCAGTCCAGTGTCTGCCAAACCACTGCTGACACATAAAATTAACCATCACAAACGTCATTATAATTAACAGTGCTAAGGACACCGTATGAGGCATTGGTGGTTGAGGGTTATAATTCTTGCAGGGCTGACTCCAGGCAGCTAACTGCCAACAACAACGACGACACCGTGGTGCCGAGGATACTCTCTCGCTGGCCAGAACGTAAATTCCTGCACACAGGTATTAGCTCCTCCCTACATTCCTCTCAGCACCTAACTCAGCACGCAGCAAGTAGCAGGCACTCGAGGCACTTCTCACTAAAAGCATGAAGGAAAAACTGAACAGTTTTACTTGAACAGTTTTTGTAACTTAAGTCAAAAGTCCTTTTCCTTTTCACGACTAAAATGAACAGCTGATCCTGGGAAAAGCACCACACTGTAATAAATGTGCCATCAGGGTTTTTATGTACAAAGAAAAATACTCTTAAGTGCAAACTCCACTTGGATGTCAGAACCTATTAAGCATATTATGGTAAATAATAATAATAATAATAATAATAATGCAGCACAGCCTCATTTGCAAATAAAGTCCATCCCTGCTTCCACCTGCCTTACTTTTTCCCTCTACTGAATATGCTGCGAGAAGACAAGAGCTTTTTCACTTAGCAAACGGGTGGTATTGTTCTTATTCACCTCCTGGGCAGCGTTATAGAAAGCATCACCCAACAGAGATGTTTTTAAACTCAGTTTAACAGTGGAGAAAGAATAACATTACATTTATAAAAATCTTACAGTTTGTAATCCTAGAATGGGTGGTCTTTAAGAGCTGAGCTCATTCACTCCCTTTACAGATGGGAAAACTGAAGCCCAGAGAGTTTCCTGATCTTGCTCAAGGTCGAAATAGAAAGTAGCACCCAAGCCTCCTGTTTTTAAGTCCAGGGCTTCTCCCTACAGCACAGCAGAAATAGGTAATCCCAGAAAGGAAGCATGAGGAGAAGAAAGGGCCAGTGAGAGTGCAGGAAAAAGAAGAAGAAAATAAGAGACAAGAGAGAGGAAGAAAGCAGCAGGAAAGAGAGAAAACTGAGGGGAACGAGTGGAGCAGGGAAGAGAAAGCAATGAGAAAAGAGCAGAGTGATAGTAATTTTCAAATACTTAATTCACATTTGTTTTAGTAATACCCCAAATTACATGCTTATTTTTAATTTAACCCACATAAAATAAAATCTTTAATATCAATACCAAAATAAATCAGTTAAACAATTGGGGTTAAAAAAACACAAGGTCTTTCAAATGTGAATGATGTTCCCTATAAGCCTGTCCTGCCCGTTCACCTGGGTCTGGGAGGCCGGTCTGAACTATCCAGAGGGGTTTAACTCTTCCATTCTTGGAGCCTATCCAGACACAGGGGAAAGGTATAATGTCCAGGTATGGGCTCGGTTTAGTCTACATCAGATCTAGAATCCTATTTAAAATCCAGAGTGACTTCAACCAACTTCATTTGTCTAAAACTTACCACTGATAGTTTACTATGTGCTATTCAGGGTGGAAGGGATTACAAAGACAATATATTGTATTCCTTTAGGATACTTAAAATTGGGGATGTTGTTTTTAGTTGCCACTGAGTCAGCTCCAGCTCCTGGAGACTTCAAGTACAACAGAACGAAACATTGCTTGGTCCTGTACTATCTTCACAATCATTGGTATGCTTGAGTCCATTGCGTATTTTGAGTGCCTTCCAACCTAGGTGGCTCATCTTCCAGCACTATACTGGACAATATGCTATTGTGATTCACAAGGTTTTCATTGGCTGATTTTCAGAAATGGATTACCAGGCCTTTCTTCCTAGTCTGTCTTAGTTAGGAAGTTCTGCTGAAACCTGTCCACCATGGGTGACCCTGCTGGTATCTGAAATACTGGTGGCATAGCTTCCAGCATCACAGTAAATACGCAAGCCACCACAGTAAGACAAACTGACAGACAGGTGGTGGAAGTTAGGAATAAGATATGTATATTAAGGAAGTTAAATAAAAATACAAGAGTATGTATGATTAAATGTCAAAGAATCAGAGGAGTAGCAAATACTACAGGAATTCAGTGCCACAATCAGCATCTGGCCAGAGGTGACCTGGAATGTGAAGGAGAACTACTGCTGCCTGAGGGAAAACTAACCAACTTCCTTTCATTCCTTCATTCAATAAGCATTTATTTAGCACATAGTGTGACCAGAAATTGGGGACATAATAATGAATAACACATATTCCCTAGCCCAAGGAGCTTAGCGTCTAGCTAGGAACATACACACACATAAAAACTGTGATGCAGATGCAGTCACAGAGATTTGGATATAGCCTTTAGTACACTGCTTCTTACAGAGTGCTGAGCTCTAGCCAGATGCATCAATAACATGCAAATTTCCATCCCTAATCCACTTAGCTGTCCTGACTGACACATGACTTCCCCATATATTTAGATGAGGATCACCTAGACTAGGTGACCCATAGGGATTTCATGTCTGATAGACTAACACTTTGGTTAATCAATCAATCAAACTAAATCCATTGCCTTTGAAGGTTAGGTGATAAGTCATCATTTCTGAAATGTCTAGGTGCCTGAGTGTAGGGCACATTTTCTTTTTTTTTAATTGTACTTCAGGTGAAGGTTTACGAAACAAATAGTTTCTCATTAAACAGTAGTACACATATTGTTTTATGACATTGGTTAACAACCCCACAACATGTCAACTCTCTCCCTTCTCGACCTTTTTTTTTTGGTGAAAATACACATAGCCGATACACCATTTCAAAAATTTCTACATGCACAGTTCAGTGACATCGACTACGCTCTTCCAGTTGTGCTGCTATTCTCACTTTAGATGAAGGAATACAGAACAAAATAGTTTCTCATTAAACAGTTAGTACACATGTTGCCCTATGACAATGGTTAACAACCCCACTACACGTCAACACTGTCCTTACTCAACCTTGGGTTCCCTATCACCAGCTTTCCTGTCCCCTTCTGCCTTCTAGTCCTTGTCCCTGGACTGCTGTGCCTCATTAGTCCCATTTTGTTTTATGGGGCTGTCCAATCCCCGGCTGAATAGTAAACCTCGGGAGTGACTTTACCACTGAGCTAAAAGGGTGTCCGGGGGCCATACTCTCGGGGTTTCTCCAGTCTTTGTCAGGCCAGTAAATCTGGTCTTTTTGTGTGTGTGTATTAGAATTTTGTTCTACATCCTTCTCCAGCTCTGTCCAGAACCCTCTGTTGTGATCCTGGTCAGAGCAGTCAGTGGTGGTAGCCGGGCACCATCTAGCTGTACTGGACTCAGTCTGGTGGAGGCCTTGGTAGCTGTGGTCCATTAGTCCTTTGGACTAATCTTTTCCTTGTATTCTGTTCTCTTCATTCCCCCTTGCTCCCAATATAGCACATTTTCTTGTTGACAGTGCCTCATTGTCCTGCCAAAATCCTCTATGTAGACTGCTTTAGAATGAAGACCACTCATATCATGTAAGATGTCATTCAACAGTTTTATGATGACATTATATCGTTTCAGTATGTGTCTCATTCACTAGCTCACTCACACATGGGGCAACTAGGGTCCAGGATTGAATGGCAGGAGGGTTTGCGTTCTCCAGTCTGAGTTCCTCCAGAGTCTACTGCAGAGCTATGCCCACTGCAGGTGCTTAGGTGCTTGTGAGCCGATTCCTTAGGCCCAGCCTGAGCACTTTACACCCCAGGGCCAGCATACAGACTGGGTTCAGAGACAAAAGGCCATGTTCCTGGGCACACAGCCCACATGTTTGCCATTTAGATGCACAGTGGTGGTAACCAGAGTCCAAAAGAGGATGCATGACAATTATTATTATTTTTTAACTAAGAATGTCCTAGTACTCTGAATGAACAGCTTACTACGGTTGATAAATGAATAATTTCTTTTATCAGGATCAGCACAAAGCTGGTTCCTATGAGGTGAAGGTTAACAATGTCCCAAATGTCCAACTTCTCCAAGCTGCTGTACCATTCTGTCGCCTCTAACATCAACTACTCCCCTGCCCTCAGTACCCTCCCTCCAGTCTTTGGGTTCCAAAATTCATTGCAACGTATCACAGAACTTATGAACCATATGAAGGAAATGTCTCACATGGTTGTGGAGGTTGGAAAGTCCCAAATCCATGGGTCAGGCGTAGGTTTCTCCTGACTCACGTGGCTATAGGAACCAACAAGCCCAAATCAGCAGGCCAGACGACAGGCTGCTGGCTCACAAGGCTGCGGAAGCTGGCAAATCAGGTCAGATGATAGGCCAGACAACAGGCTGCTGGCCCACAGGGATGTGGAAGCTGGCAAATCCCAGAATCAGCAGGTTAGACAGCAGGCCGCTGGCTCCAGTCCCAAGAACTGAAGATAAGACAATGACGAGCCGGACACAGGATCCAGATGCAGAGAGAGGGAGCCTCCGGCATGAGCATCCAACATATACATTGGATGCAGGCCATGCCGCAGGGAAAGGCATGACTTGAGTAAGAGTGGGACTTGAGTCATGCCCTCCTGCAAGGGTGTGACTCAAGATACACCCCACACTAATCCTGTTTCATTAACATATAGATATTAGGAGTTACAACACATAAAATGGAGGATAATTACATTAGATTACAAAATGGAAGACAGTCACACAACACTGGGAATCATGGCCTAGCCAAGCCGACACACAACACCAACCACCACATCTCATTAGGGCTCCATACACCTTATTTGCATGGTCCCAACCAATCACTGTGTGGGAATCACAAAGACTATGGCTAAAGGGCCATATTAAGTAACTCACGGCACTGCAGTTGAGAATCTCTGGTCCAGCATCCAAGCGCTACTGAGTCATGATTTGAACATCACAGTGAATAAGCACAACATAATTTTTAAAGGAAGATCTCATACATTTGTTTTTTCAAAAATTCATAGAAAGGAAAATCTGCTCCACGATCCAAATAAGGTAGCTTCCATGCACCAAGAATTATCAACAATATAAAATGTATCATTATTCAGTCAAGACTTGTGCAGTTGTGCCTCCTCCCTGCCAAGTAAATCAGGATTTAGCTGGACTGGGCTATTAATCTCTGTTCCTAACAGAGTGAGGCAGAGCTGCGCTGATGCCTGATGTAAACACAGGCATTTGTACAGGAATGATGATTGATCTGTGTATCTGTAACACCTGTCAGGTGCCTGCACCATGCTGGTGCCCTCCTGCCAATACTATTACACAATTAAGTGTGGGGACTGGAAAGCTAATTGCATCACATCACTGCTAATTTCCAGCCTCATGATTCTTAGAGCGACTGTTTCAGACCCAAGTCTAAATACTGTTTGCAAGGATTAGAGAGGTGTGCTTCTTCCTTTACTTCCATTCCGTTAGCCTGCCAAGAGAGGGCATTTATGAGAACATTAGTTAAACCCCCTCTCCTGGCCCCTGGAGCATGGATGAGTTCCCCCTTCTTTCTGCACATTTCTTGAAGCTGTATTTAGGGTAGGCTTGCTAATGAGTGGCATGTGTCTGTATGTTACGTGTATGTAGGGTTTGTGCCGTGTGAGATGTGTGTGTGTGTGTGTGTGTGGTGTGTATGTGGTGTGAGGTGTATGTGGGTATGCGTGTGGCATGGGAGGTGTGTGTGTGGTGTGTAAGTTGTATGTGGTGTATGTGTGTGTGTGATGTGTGTGTGGAGGCGTTTGGGGTGGGATGTGTGTGTGTGGTGTGCACTGTAAAGATGAAGTGCTCTAATATTACTGTTGGCTCAGACTGGAATATTCCGCACTATGGCCAAGCTGGCCTCCTTGCTATTCCTCCAACAAGCACAGCTCTTCCAGCATTTAGACTTTTGCATTTACCATCCTCTCTGCTGTAAGGCTCTTCCTCAGGGGTTTATAAATGCATAAACGAGTGCATACTGACAAGGATCAGAAGTGAATTAAACAGTTTTATCTTTTCACTGTTATTTTTGGTAACACATTTTACACCAATCCTTTTCTGCTACTCCTCTTCTACCCTGCCCCGCTCCACCCTCTCCAGTTAGAACAGCCCCAGGCTGTTATGTTATGTTGTGTTGTGTTAATGTGTTTGTAAGCCAGAATGTACCAGGTACACATTTTGTTGTCTAATAGGTGAAGGTGACGATGGCCTTCTTCCTCCTTGGAGAGGCCATTGACTGAAAATCTCCTCAGATCCAGGATGCGGAATAGCAGATCCTTGTCACCAGGTCTACAAGAATGAGTAGGTCAGTGTTCCACAGGTGGGACTGAGGGGCCACTGGAGCCAGGCACCTATAGAAAAGCAGGAGCCTGATGTCTCCCAGCTCTCCTGGATCTGAATCTTTCCTCACATACAGCCACAACAGCAGTAGCCACCACCAGCTGGCAATCTTGTCAAGACCTTGTCTGTACTACCAAAGAGCACAGGCCCAGGTTGTCACCCAGCTCCTTCCAGGGTAGAAGACAGGTCTAACATCCGTTGGACCTACAACTGTATTCCCAGCTCATGGTGTTTGGAATCTGTTCATCACAGGATGTCCTTTGCCCCACTAAAGAAGCCCAGCCAGGGCCTGCAGCTAGTGATGGCATTGGCAGCTGTGATCTCTTCTGCTGGATAAGGGCTGGAGGCTGTTTATATTCAGATAGCGGAAATGCTATTAAAACAGCAAAGCCTTCAATCTTGACGGTTTCACTCCTGATATGCAGCAGGGTGCACAATGAGATGCAAAGAATCTGAGGCACTGCACACGCACACTGCTCACACTCTCTGTCCCTGCATCTCCCAGAGTTTTAATTAGCGCAGACGTTTCCCAAAAAGGGCTCACCAAGAAATAAGAAAGGTGAGCTCTCCTTGGATCATCATCATTACCATCACTGTAATCGCCTCTGACACTGTCTTCATCATAATCAGAAGAGTTGTTGTCATCATAGATATTGCCATTTTTTCTTCTTATTTTCTTCATCATCATTGTCAACACTATCATCATCACAATTATCATTGTTATCATCAGTCACCATTATTACAGCTATACCCATCATTCAAGGCTTACTTTTTTTAGGGGGGGGTATAGACAGCATTACATTTATTTATTGATTGACTGATTGATTGATTGATTGATTGTTGTACTTTAAGTAAAAGTTTACAATTCAAGTTAGTCTCTCATACAAAAACCCATATACACATTGCTATGTGACCCTATTTGCACACTCCTCCTTTCCACCCCTGATTTCCGGTGTCCATTTAACCAGCTCCTGACCCTCTCTGCCTTCTCATTTCACCTCCGGACAGGAGCTGCCCATTTAGTCTCATGTATCTACTTGAGCTAAAAGCACACTCTTTACGAGTATCATTCTATGTCCCATAGTCGAGTCTAATCTTTGTCTGAAGAGTTGGCCTCAGGAATGGTTTTAGTTCTGGGTTGACAGAGAGTCTGGGGGCCATGCTTTCTGGGGTTCCTCTAGTCTCAGTCAAACCATTAAGTCTGGTCTTTTTACTAGAATTTGAGTTCTGCACCACACTCTTCTCCTGCTCCATCAGGGACTCTCTCTTGTGTTCCC
>NW_004443956.1:17551000-17650463 GCF_000243295.1 Trichechus manatus latirostris | reverse complement strand
CCCTTTCTGTCTCTTGGGCTAATACTTTCCTTGTGACTTTGGTGTTCTTCATTCTCCCTTACTCCAGGTGGTTTGGGGCCAATTGATGCATCTCAGACAGCCGCTCGCTAGCGTTTAAGACCCCAGACGCCACTCACCAAAGTAGGATGCAGAACATTTTCTTAATAAACTTTGTTATGCAAGGCTTACTTTTAACCCTAGGCTCTAGCAATAGCTCCCTTCCTGTACTAAAGCTTTTCTGCAATTTTAAAGCCTCTATTTTTCCTTCCCCAGTGGCCTCTGCTGCCACTACATTAGTAGTCTATAACCTCAATGCCAGGGAAAAAATGTCAAAATTTTAAAGGAGGCACAACTAACCAAAGTTTTATTTTGCTTCCAAGTCGAAGCTTGTTTTCTCCACTGCTATATTCCCAGGGCTTAGCACAGTACCAAGTACACATTTCCTGGGTCACCACCGCATCACTGCTGTCTAATGTGTGACCCTGACCATGGCCTTCTCCCTCCACATGGAGGCCATCATGACGCCTTGGACATAGCAGGCATTCAATAAACACCTACTGAGGGGATTTTTGGGGTTTGAGTGAAAATTGGTGTATGTGTCATTAGTAATTAATGGTAGACTTGCCAAGCTTAGTTCTTTCATTTCAAATGCAAATACACTGTGGAGTACACTCTTTGTTTAGAATACGTTTGAATGCTGTGATACTAAAAAGACACTAGAAAATGATGCTCAAGCTTGCATGAGACGTAACAAAAAGAAAGCTTTGGAAAATGATAAGGATGGAATGTTTTAGTAACAAAAATGGGTTTGGATTCACCCAGACTGGTTTTGCTTTATCTGTTCCCCATGTGCCTTCTTGGAAGTAGGATGGTTGGAGAGACTCCAATGGACAACGATACAGGAGGCTACTCTGCCAAACAAGTGACAATCCCACGTCACTGCAGGACAACCTATATTGTTTTGCACATTGTATTTTAATAAGCAGATGGTATTTGAGGGCATAAAAGGCCAGATTTTCCCCATCTGGAAACTGACAGGAGAAGTGAAGAGAACACGACCCTCCTCAATCCTGTCCTCCTTCTCTGCACACCCTCTTCCCACCCTCTCCACCCACGGTCATACTCAAATCCTCAGTTTTATAAGAAGACAATGATTAGACAGGGTGAGATTTACGTGAAATATGAAAACTTATTTACTAATTTACTCAAATAATTACTTCATTCATTAGTTCAGATATGTAACAAGGTGAATCAACAGTGACCAAGCTGTTAAGAAGTCTGGACACTTGTTCTAAGACACTGTTTAACTGGATAAAGGAATTATTAATGGCATAAAGAAGAACTGTCTTCACATATTTGAAGTTCGTCATACAGCAAAGGAGAGAGATTTTATTGTGTTGCTTTAAAATGACACTATCTGATAGCCACAAAATGTAAATAGCTAAATGTAAATAGCTAAATATGTGGCTGTTTAAATTTAAATTAATTAAAAATAAGTAAAACTACATATTTAGTTCCTCAGTCACTCAAGCCACACTTCAAGTACTCAATAGCCACATGTAGCTAGTGGCTACTGTATTGGACAGTGCAGATACAGAACATTTCCATCATCACAGGGAGTTCTATCAGACAATGCTGTCTAGAAAGCGGAACAAGTTTTAGGAGGTGGAAAGTTTTAAAAAGTAGACCCAAATCAGCCTAAAGATGAACTTTTTGAAACATAGAACTGTCCAGTCCTGAAGAGCATGGTCCACAGGGAAGGAACTAACTTACCAGAGACAGGAATTTTCTCTCTCAGAGATGTTGTGCTAGAGAGTAACAGGCCAACATGCTCTCTATCTCAAAATTCTATGATTCTATGAATCATTAAAAAAAAAAAATGTTGCCGTCAAGTCAGTTCCGGCTCATAGCGATCCTATAGGACAGAGTAGAACTGCCCCACCGGGTTT
Organism: Trichechus manatus latirostris; assembly: GCF_000243295.1. Classification (NCBI taxonomy): domain Eukaryota; kingdom Metazoa; phylum Chordata; class Mammalia; order Sirenia; family Trichechidae; genus Trichechus; species Trichechus manatus. The sequence continues at coordinate 17,648,514 of NW_004443956.1, read as the reverse complement.
CCAAGGAGTGGCTGGTGGATCTGAACTGCCGACCTTTTTGGTTAGCAGCCATAGCTCTTAACCACTGTGCCACCAGGGCTCCCTATGAACCACAGGCTAGGTTAAAATTAGCACATGAAAAAACACACATTTATGTTCAAAAAGGGAAAAAAAGGCAGTGTAAGAGAGCACCTGCTTCATATGCAGTGAACTAATAACCATAATATAAGCAGAGGAAATGTTAAGACTAATCAAAATTCTTAAATGATATCCAAACAAGAACCATAGCTGATATCTACACCCCACCCACACCCATCCCCAACAAAAATAACAAAATAAAAAATAAACAAAAAAACCACAAATCTACAAACACCCACATGCCAGTGACAGCTAAAAGAAAGATTTGGGAAAATTAATTCATATGGGCAATCCAGATTCTGTATGACAATAAATTGGATTTAATTTAGTAAACCTTATTTTAGGAATACATAATTATTAATTATGCCAGTCTCAGGGATATTCGTTTTCAACAGGAAAGCTTAGCTATTTTATTTTTTAACATTATTAAATCGGTCGGAGGTAGACAGTTAAGTACAACTTGTTGGACTAAGTCCTAGAATAAATCATAAACTAATAAAAAGACGCAAAAAAGTCCAAATAACGGGCAACCTAGGATCAGAGTTACTTATTGTAATAAAACCAAAAAACCAAACCCATTGCCATCGAGTCGATTCCAACTCATAGTGACCCTATAGGACAGAGTAGAACTGCCCCATGGGGTTTGCAAGGCTGTATCTTTATGGAAGCACACATCTTTCTACCATAGAATGGCTGGTAGGTTTGAACTGCCAATCTCTTGGTTAGCAGCCGAGTGCTTTAACCACTGTACCACCAGTGTTCTTAGCTAGAGGAAAAATTTTGAGGGGGTACTGTAAACCTAAGGTATATATTATTCTCTAAAGAAGATATACTAAACTAACATCATATTGCCACACCAAGGAATCCAGGATAACCGGTCTCCTTCCTATTAGTAGGAATTAAAGTATTCACAGAAGTCCACCATCAGCATCTCTTAGACTAAGCCATTTCAAACAGCGAAGATCCCTCCCTCCTCAGTGGGCACCTTCTGGACATCCAGAGGTTGGGGCAGGATGAGGAAAAGCACTATTTATATCAGAAGGAGAAGTCACAAGGTCCCTTGCTCTCTGTTCACTGACCTGGGATCTGCCTGCAGCTGCTCCCTCCCCATTATCATCTGGGTGAGCAGATGGAATTAGGAAAAAAATTAATGACAATGCCCTGTCCCTATAACATACATATTAAGGCTGACTGAAGCTGCCCGTGGGCTGCAGCTGCACGCTTGCAAAACCTGGCACGGTTTGCAGTGCTACTCCCATGTATTTTCTGATCAATTCCTTGTACAGAATAGTTGAGACAGATCAGCCTTATGCATGTATGAGTGGGCAATCTTGTGCTGTATGTGTAAGAGACAGAAACACAGCCATGCAAGGCAGCGGAAGAGTGAGAGAGACAATGATGTACCAGAAAAAACAGCCCAGGGGTAAAAAAGACAGGTTTCAGTCTTGACGTTACCACTAATGAGTGATGTGACTCAACGTGAGTCAACTTCATCTCTCCAGCCTTGAATTTCCTCATCTGTAAATGGGGAACCGGCTGGATGATCTCAGGAAGGTCCATTTCGCCTCAGTAATGCTATTTTTTATGATGCTATTTTTGGCTAAGGGGATGAGAGGTTAGTGAAAGAAAGAAAAACCAGTGTGGTTTCCACAGAGGAGACAGTATTTACATTGGATCTTAATCATCATAAGTAGGATATTTTGAACAAAGAAATGTCATGGTCACCAGCAACAGTCTATGTGGGATGCATAGCAGGGGAAATCTGACCCGGAAGAATTAGTTAGGGAGCTGCAGTGTTAGTTTAGGCAAGAAGAAGGGAGAGTCCAGACTAAGGCAACAGCAGTGGAAATGGGAAGAAAGGAACAGGGTTCCAAATCACTGGGGCAAATCATTCAATTTGGTTTGATTCAGGAACAAAGCAGCCAAGTAATGCCCTGGCCAGACAAAGATCAAGGAAGTGCAGGCCTTGACTTATAGTCAGAGATCACCTGGATGTGGCAGTGTCCCTGCAGGAACTAAGAGCAATGCTTTATTAATAAATACAACAAGAAGCACCTCTCTGGCTGGCAGGGTCAGGTTCCTCAAGCAACCTGCACTTCCCTTCATAAAGGCCATGATTTAGCAAGTTAGGAATTTATAGAATTGTTTTCTTTTTTTTTTCCTTTCTTGCTCCTATACCATTTACTTATTATTTCATGCATTCAACAAACATTTGCTGATTACTTCTTATCGGCCAAGTGAGAGGTGCTCCCAGCTTAGCAGCAGGGGAGGCGGGCGTGGTTAGCAATGGGCTGAGCAGGATGCAATGCCTAGGGCATCTAGGAAGTTTTGTCGAAGTAAAAGAAGGAAAGATGATGTGAGTTGAGGCTGACAAGTAGGAAACAGCCTTCCCAGGAAAGGTCTTGTATCTCAAACTAAAAAGGTCAACAGGACATTTTACCTCCTTATGCTACAGTTCCTCCATTCAGTAACCTCTCAGCTCTCTCTTCAAGATGACAGGATCAAAGGATCAACCAGAAACTCTTCAGCCTGGCCTTAACCTATCTTCTTATCGACCTCAACTCCCACACGTCTCACTAAGACACTATTATGGGTTGAACTGTCCCATCTAAAAAGATATGTTAAAGTATTAACCCCTGTACTTGTGAAAGTGACCTTTGGAAATAGGTCTTTGAAGACGGTATCAGTTAACATCAGGTCACACAGGAGTAGGGTGGGCTCTACTCCAATCATAGTGGTGTCCTTATAAAAAAGGAGGACAGACAGACAGAATGACACGGAGAGAAGCTGGCCATGTGATGACGGAGGCAGAGATTTCAGTGATGCATCTGGAAGCCAAGGAACACCACAAACCACCAGAAACTGGGAGAATCAAGGAAAGATCTAACCCTAGAGCCTTCAGAGGGAGCACAGCCCTGTTGACGCCCTGAATTTAGACTCTAAGCTTCCAAACAGTAAGAGAATAAATTTCTGTTGTTTCAAGCCACCCGGTTTGTGGTCCTTTGCTACAGCAGCCCAGGAAAAGAATACAGGCACTGCCTGCATCAGGAGGACGATGGATCTCTACTACCCCTACCTTACTGTGCTCAACCCACCTCTGTGTCTTCATTCACCAGAGTCCCTCATCTGGAATGTCTGCTCCTCCCCCTTTCCTTTCTCCCAACCTAAGGGTTGAAATCACATTCACGCTGCGAGTCCCTAGCACCCAGCCTTCAGCTTCCTCCAGGATCCCAAGCCCTAAAGATGGCCTCCTCCCTAGTCACTGTTCACATCCAGCGTGTCATGGCACCTGGTGCTCCTACTTCCTTGCCTTTTCTGTTCTTTGTGAGGAACTTTTTCTCTCTGTCATTAGATTTCTGAGGGCATGAACTCAGCTTCTGCACAGAAAGCCCGTTGCCATAGAGTCGATTTCGACTCCTAGTGACCCTATAGGATAGAACAGAACTGCCCCATAGAGTTTCCAAAGCTGTAATCTTTACAGAAGCAGACTGCCACATCTTTCTCTCATGAAGGGACTAGTGGGTTGGAACCACTGGCCATTTGGTTAGCAACTGAGTGCTTAACCACTGTACCACCTGGCAGAGGCGTAACTAAGGTACGGTAGGTAGGGCACGTGCCTGGGCACCGTTTGAGGATGGACACTAGTGAGCAGTTTCTATTGGCCATCGCAGTTTCCATTGCCAGCTGTGAGAGATCATTCAGCAATTTAAAACTAATTGCCATAGCCTATTTTCCGTAGATGGGCCTCTGCCACCAGGGTTCCTTCTGTACACATGGTGTGTGGTAAATAAAGGTCCATTGATTTTTTGACATGGGAGTTAGGAAGGCAGGAACCACATCTTCTATAGCTTAACCTGGGATCACATATTTCACCAAATCAGCAAATAAGCTCTTACAGAAAAAATGCTCGGCATGCCTAGACTATGAAGCAAATAAGCTGCTGAAGAAGCCTAAGATTAGCTCCATATTTGGAAGTAAAAAAACAGTCTCCTCTCTGAAGCCAGTCTCCAAATGTTACACACTACGTGATTCCATCTATGTGACATTCTCGAAAAGGCCCAACTATAGAGACAGAATATACGGGGGCAGATTACTCAGTAAGCAAGGTACTCATGGGCTTACTTGTATTTACTTACTAATTTTTAGCGCACAATTTCACCTGTTTTTCACCATATCAAAGATGTAGTCAAACCCACATGAAACTGTTCACTACAGATTCGTAAGTAAGCACAACTAAGCCTATGAGTACCTTGATGATTGGGTAATCCGTCCCTGGACAGAAAACAGATCAGTGGTTGCCAGGAGCTGGGGGTGGGTGAGGGGCTTGGTTACGAAGGGGCAGCATGAGGGACTTTTCTTGGGTGATAGAACTGCTCAGTGTCCTGATCTGTGGTGAGAGTTACACAAGTCTGAACAAGTCTTAAAACATAGAACTGAACACCAAAAGAAAAAAAAAGCTATAAACAGAACAAAGGAGAAAGAAAAATTCAATTTTTCATCACGTTATATAGAAATATGGCCTTTCATTTAAATCAAGGAAGACATTTCACAGGCGTTGATGAATATCATAACTACAGTTCACTAAAGGCAGAATTTCAGCATGCTTTCTGAGCTGACTAATTATAGAGATCAGTTGCAAAGCATTCTTAAATATTTATAACATAAAAGCCTCTTTAGCATGAAAGGCCTCACAATACATTTCAACACAACAGAGCTCCTATATGTACAGCTTAATAAAAGTAAATCTGATGGAGGATAATCACGGAGGCTGTAACTGTCCACTGTCACCGTGGGTTCCCTGAGCAACGAGGGCAAGCACTCCGTTTACACGAATGCTCCCAGTCCAGGAGAGGCTGGGGCTGGCCACCAGCAGCCACGTGGGGGTGAAGGTGCTGTCGTTCCATCCATTAATCGAACGTATAGTTCTAGAGTGCCATTTATGCGCCAGCCAGTGTGTGGGCCTACCTTCAAGAGCTTCTATTTCAGAGAGGTCAGCAGGCAATTGGAAAATCCTGTCAAAGTGCTGTGGATCCTGTTCTCACATATATACACCAGTTGCCATGGAGTCGACTCCAACTCATGGCAACCCCGCGTGTGTCAGAGTAAACTGCACTCCATAGGGTTTTCAATGCCTGATTTTCCAGAAGTAGACCAGCAGGCCTTTCTTCCGAGGTGCCTCTGGGTGGACTTGAACTGCTAACATTTCAGTTAGCAGCCAAGTGCATTAGCTGTTGCACCATCCAGGGACTCCTGTGCTTCTACATTTGAGGGGCAACTAACCCACTCCTATAAAGTCAGAGAAGGCTTCCTATTCGAGCGGTTTGAAGGGTGACGAAGAATTTTCAAGAGGATGGAGGATGGAGTGTGTTCCTGGCACAGAGCAAAAGCCCAAAGGTAAGAGAGAACAGTGTTTATCTGAGGAACTGGAAGCAGTTATGGGTGTTATGAAGCAGAGAAGCCAGCAACATCGACAGGGTGCCTTCCTGAAGGGTGTCATACAGGATGCTAACAGGAAGGTGAGGGGTCACGGGGAAAGGGCAAATAGAAGAGTTTCAACTGGGGATGGGATCATCAGATTGGCACTTTAGAAAGATCGCCCTGAAGGCAACTGGGAGAAGAGAATGACAGTGTGGTGTGGTGTGGCGTGGAGGGGGTGTCTAGAGGCAGAGACCAGTGAGAAGCAACGGTGGCTCTTCAGGTAAGAAGTGAAGGTGGGCTGACCTGGGTGATGGCAGGGGGAGGCAGAACTGGGTATATTCAAAGGCAGGAGAATGCTGGTGATGCCTATGAGGCACGTCATGTTCTGGTGACAATGTCCTCAATAGTAATTGCAGGGATAGATACAGTCACTCCACCATCCGTATGTCAGTTTGTCATACTGTGGTAGCTCGCATGTTGCTGTGATGCTGGAAGTTATGCCACTGGTATTTCAAATACCAGCAGGGTCAGCCGTGGTGGACAGTTTTCAGCAGAGCTTCCAGACAAAGACGGGCTAGGAAGAAAGGCCTGGTGATCTACTTCTGAAGATTAGCCAATAAAAACCCTAAAGATCACAGAATACTGTCTGATATAGTGCTGGAAGATGAGCCCTCTAGGTTGGAAGGCACTCAAAATACACAGTGGCTGCAACAGTGGGCTTGAGCATACCAACGATCGTGAAGATGGCAGAGGACTGGACAATATTCGTTTTGTTCTGTTTTACATGGGTTTGCCATGAATCAGAGCCAACTTGATGTCAATTAAAAACAATAATACGGACATACATCATTTTATTGTGCTTCACTTTATTGTGCTTTGCAGATATTGCATTTCTTACAAATTGAAGGTTTGTGGCAACCGTTCATCAAGCAAGTCTATCGGCACCATTTTTTCGACAGCATGTGGTTCGAGTCTCTGTGTCATTTTGGTAATTCTCACAATATTTCAAACTTTTTCATTATTATTATATCTGTTATAATGATCTGTGCTCTTTGATGTTACTATTGTAATTGTTTGGGGGCACCATGAACCGTGCCCATATATGATGGAGAATTTAATCGATAAATGTTGTGTGTGTTCTGACTGCTCCACCGACCAGCTGTTCCCCTGTCTCGCTGCCTCTCCTCAGGTCTCCCTATTCCCTGAGACACGACAATATTGAAATTAGGCCAGTTAATAACCCTACAATGGTCTCTAAATGTTCAAGTGAAAGGAAGAGTCGCACATCTCTCACTTTAAATCAAAATCTAGAAATGATTAAGCTTAGTGAGGAAGGCATGTCACAAGCTGAGACAGGCCTAAAGCTAGACCTCTTGCACCAAATAGTTAGCCAAGTTGGGAATGCAAAGGAAAAGTTCTCGAAGGACATTAAAAGTGCTTCTCCAGTGAACACACGAATTATAAGAAAGAAAAACACCCTTATTGTTGATATGGAGAAAGTTTTAGCAGTCTGGATAGAAGATCAAACCAGCTATAACATTCCCTGAAACCAAAGCCTAATCCAGAGCAAGGTCCTAACTCTCTTAGATTCTGTGAAGGCTGAGAGAGGTGAGGAAGCTGCAGAAGAAAAATGTGAAGCTAGCAGAGGTTGGTTCATGAGGTTTAAGGAAAGAAGCCATCTCCACAACATAAAACTGCAAGATGAAGCAGCAAGTTCTGATGTAGAAGCTGCAGCAAGTTATCCAGAATATCTAGCTAAGATAATTGCTGAAGGTGGCTACACTAAACAACAGATTTTCAATGTAGATGAAACAGCCTTATATTGGAAGAAGATGCCATCTAGGACTTTCATAGCTAGAGAGAAGTCAATGCCTGGCTTCAGAGCTTCAAAGGACAGGATGACTCTCTTGTTAGGGACATTATACTGCAGCTGGTGACTTTAAGTTGAAGCCAATGCTCACTTACCATTCCGATAATCCTAGGGCCCTTAAGAATGATGCTAAATCTACTCTGCCTGTGCTGTATAAATGGAACAACAAAGCCTGGAAGACAGCACATCTGTTTACAACATGGTTTACTGAATATTTTAAGCCCACTGTTGAGACCTATTACTCAGAATAAAAGATTCCTTTCTCAACATTACTGCTCATTGACAATGCACTTGGTCATCCAAGAGCTCTGATGGAGATGCAGAAGGAGATTAATGCTGTTTTCATGCCTGCTAGCTAACACGACATCCATTCTGCAGCCTACAGATCAAGGAGTCATTTTGACCTTCAAGTCTTATTATTTAAGAAATAGCTTTGTAAGGCTATAGCTGCCATACATAGTGATTCCTCTGGTGGATCTGGGCAAAGTAAATTGAAAACCTTCTGGAAAGGATTCACCATTCTAGATGCCATTAAGAACATTTGTGATTCATGGGAGGAGGTCAAATTATCAACATTAACAGGAATTTGGAAGAAGTTGATTCCAACCCTCATGGATGACTTGGAGGGGTTCAAGACTTCATTGAGGAAGTAACTGCAGATGTGGTGGAAATAGCAAGAGAACTAGAATTAGCAGTGAAGCCTAAGATGTGACTGAATTGCTGCAATCTCATGATTAAACTTTAACGGATGAGGAGTTTTGTCTTATGAATGAGAAAAGAAAGTGGTTTCTTGAGATGGAAACTACTCCTCATGAAGACGCTGTGAACATTGTTGAAATGACAACAAAGGATTTAGAATATTACATAAACTTAGTTGCAGCGGCAGGCAGGGTTTGAGAGGACTGACTCCAATTTTGAAAAAAGTTCTACTGTGGGTAAAATGTTATCAAACAGCATCCCATGCTACAGAGAAATCTTTCATGAAAGGAAGAGTCAATCAATGCAGCATGCTTCACTGTTGTCTTATTTTAAGAAACTGCTACCCCAACCTTCAGCAACCACCACCCTGATCAGTCAGCAGCCATCAACATCAAGGCAAGACCTTCCTCCACCAGCAAAAAGATTAGACTCACTGAAGGCTCAGATGATGGCTGGCATTTTTTAGCAATAAAGTATTTTTTAATTAAGCTATATACATTTTTTTAGACATACTGCTATTGCACACTTAATAAACTACAGTATAGTGTAAACATAACTTTTATATGCACTGGGAAACCAAAACTTCATGTGACTTCTTTATTGCAATATTTACTTTATCTCAGCAGTCTGGAACTGAACCTACCATATCTCTGAGGTATGCCTGCAGAAAATTGCTTAGAGAGAATGAGTATAAGGAAAGCTAGTGGTACAGTGGTTAAGCACTCAGCAGTTAACTGAAAGGTTGGTGGTTCGAACCCACCAGCTGCTTCACAGGAGAAAGATGTGGCAATCTGCTCCCATAAAGATTAGTCTTGGAAACTCTGTGGGGCCGCTGTACTCTGTCCTATAGTGTCGCTATGAGTTGGAATCGACAGCACGCAACAACAACAACAGGGGTAGTATATGACTTGAGACAAGATGGTGAGCCAGGTCGGGGCTCCAAGGAAAGCCAGTAGCTACAGTCTGAGTACTGGCAGAACTCCCAACAAGGTGAGTAAGAAGCAGCCAGAGGAGAACCAGGGAAGGAGGAACCATGAAAGCCGAGAAAGAGGTAGCCATGAGCAATGTCAAACTCTGCCAAAAGGCCTAAGAGAGTGGGCACTGATGTGTTTAGCAGCATGAAGACTGGTGGTAAAAATCAGTGAGCAAGCTTTGCTGCAGTTGTGGGGCAGAGACAGACAGATGTCACAGGCTTGGGGGACAGAGCACAGTGGTTAAGAGCAGGTGCCTTAGAGAGCAGCCCCTTGAATCCCCAGTCCTCCAAGCCCAGCACTGGAGAAACTGCAACCTCCCCACATTCCAGTTTCTTAACCTGAAAAATGGGAGTAACAAGAGTGTCTTCCTCATAGTTGTTGGGAGAACGGCAGAGTGCTTAGCACTGTGCCAAGACACATAGCAAAAGAGCGAAGTGGGAAGGGGTAAACGCTGGGGGTGAGGCCAGGCTCTTCTTTTTTAGTAGTTTGACTATGAAGGAAAGAATAGGAGGAGGTAGGTAAAGATTGATGGAAATTTTTTTTTTTTTTTTTTTTGGTCTTTGTTTTGTCTTGAGGTGAGAAAGATCTGAGTGAGCTCTAATGCTTAAGGTATGGTGGCAGCAAAGATGGAGACACTGTAGATATAGGTGCCAGGAAACCTAGAGATCCAAGCACAGCAGAGGATCTTAGGCAGAGGAGGAGGAGGAAAGGAGGGGTGTGGGCAGGGCAGGTGAGGTAGCAGAGTCTCCCCTCTTCCTCCATCTATTCAGCTCTGGGGTCTCAGCTCACTCGTTACTAGCTCTGCTCTCCAGGGAGGAGAACAAGGCCTTTCTGTCCTCTTTCAGAAACCCAATGCATCAGCTCAACTGGGCTCATCACAAGAATCTTGTTCAGAAATGTGTGTCCAGCTGTCAATGAATTATTTTACTCGGGAATAAGCACTGATAGCCGATAGGTTTAGCACTCTCCACAAGCCCTTTCTGCTGAGTTTGTGGCTTCTAGGGTTTCACTAGGCATCACTACATCTACTCATGTACCTGAAACCTTTGATTCTCAAAGCAAGCATTTTATCAGGACGTTTCAACCAGGGATGGGGCATAGTTGATAGCAAGTAACCTTTGGGATGTGGCAGAACAAGCCTCTAAGTGTGTATTCATTCACAGCAGGGGAGGGAGGGGCAGCTGTCCTTGAGGAGAGGATGGCTGTGGTGAAGACCTGGGGGCCATCTCCCGGTTATCCCAGAGATTGTTCCTGGGTGACGTGCCTGATCCCACTGTGGGTGGCCATGCATGGGGATCCAGGGAAGACTTGATTTCTAGGATGACAGTGGCCTCCTAGGTAACCCTGGGACATTCTGGAGACAGGAGATTCTAAAATCAGGTGACGCTTATGGCCATGAACAATGAGGGGGCCAAACCTCTGGCTGCAGTAACAGCTGCTCTGCTGCTTGCGTCCAGAAGTCCTCTGCACCTCCATGTGATGACTGTTCTTTGCTGCATGACAACTGTGACTGCTGAGAAAACATGCCTGCTCCCAAGGACTAGCGTGACTGAGAAAGCTCTTTACTTAAATAAGAGATGGACCTAATAAGCTCTCATCCTCCAAATCTGATCTGTGGAAAGATTTGGGAAGCCACATGGGATCCTAAATACCCTGGTCCTCTCTCACTTCTCTTCACGGGGCGCTTAGCTTTTCTCTTCACCTGTTTCTGAGGTTGGTGAGAGAGCCCAGAGAATGGTCGGGGACACAGACTGACACAGCTGAGGTGAGGAGGCAGGCAGGAGTGGGAGGCCAGGGCAGAGCTCGTGCACAAGGCCCACTTCACCATTCTGGCCTTCCTGCTCTTCTTCTCCCAACATCCTTCCAGTCAGTTGGATTTCCTCATCACTCTTTCACCTTCCGCCTTCCCTCAAATGTCATGATCAAAAATGAAATAATCCAGGGTTTCTTTTGCTTTTTCCTACCCCTGTGTTTTTATTCAGGACTCCTTTCCATGCTTTGTTTCTGTAGAACATCTTGCTCTTGGCCGCTCGAGTTGTCAGTTGATAGACGTTTTTCTGTTGTTGCTCTTTGTTACTTGTTTTTTCTCCCTCCCCCCTACCCCAAATCTGGGCTCCTAGACACTTAGAAATCTTCAAGAAATGACTGCACTTCAAGTAGAATATGCAGTTTGGGACTAGAGGACAGAGGACGTTTCTAAGCTTGGACCTCAGGTCATACTGAGGAAGTGGCTGCACGCTTACTGGGAAAGCTGAAGGGATCATTTTCTAAGAGGTATTAAATAGATTTTTCTCTCCTCTTTGCCTTACTCCCTTCCTACCTCCTCTAGTGCACATATTTCAGTCCTTTCACTGGCGCACTTAGACACACTCCCTCTACTGTCCCCCTCCCACCCAGGCAAGGACAGATTACCCAAAACACAAGGTACATGTGGGGCTTACTTGTGCTTATTTACTAATCTATAGTGCATAATTTCACATGGGTTTTACCACATCTCAAGTAGGCCCCTGTGTACCTTGCATATTGGTTAATCCCCGCTTTGCCCACAGGCAACACGCGATGTTGCCTCTACCCTTCTGCAGAGATCCCTGGCAGGCATGTCTTTCCCTTCGTCTCCCCATCAATCCAAATTCTCCTCTTCTGCCAAGATATCTTCTCCATCAACTTCCCCAACTCAGGTCCCCTGTCCTCTCTCCTCTTTGAACAACTACAGCATGCTGGTTTCCAAACCATGGGATAGCACCCTGACATAGTATGTACGTAGCCAGACAAACCAAATACTCTGCTGGCTGTTCATGAAGACTTAGTTGGCAGACTAATTCCCACAGGCACCTCATACTCTACCTGAAAACACCTAAAGGGCAAAAAGATAAGCCTGCCAGACGGCCATCATGGACTGGGCAGGCTCATGCATCAGGCGACGGGATGGAATTCTCAGGCCACACATCTTGGTCTGCCCCTTGGAATTACTAACAAGTGAACAATATGCCATCGGAAGTTTTTGCATTCTTCCTTCACAAAGACTAGGATGTGCCTATATGGCAGGAAAGTGAATTTTATCCAAGTGAATTGCCTCATGTCTTTGCTTAAGAAAGAAGAAATTTGTCAAAGGTGAAAGCCGGGGAGGACATATACTAAGCGTAATGAATGAACAGTTCTAGTGTATGTGTGTGTGTGTGACAGAAAGAAAGAAATCAACAGCCACACAAACTTGATTTTTTTAGGCCTTACTAACCTTTATCCACCATCTAATCCCAACACCTTTCAATACACAGAAGACTAAGCCCCACAGGTGGAGTCAAAGGCTCTGCCAATTTGGGACACTCAGTATCTGACAATGGGGCTCATCCCTGGGAACGTGTGTCTCTCTTCTAAAGATTTTATTCCAGGACATACAGGACGTCCGTTCTTCCTACTTTCCCCTCAAGTATCCCAACGGCCATGTTGATAACTCGCCTCCCTTACTGTGATGTCTCCACTAGCTATCGTCACTCCCACTATCGTACATAGAGGAATGACTGTGGTTTAGAAACGGTTCTCATGTTTTTGTATCCTAACCTTTTGGTTTTCACTCCAAGCCCCTTTGTTCCCTCAGGGATTCAGAGAGAACACACATTTACATCCCTGTGGAACAGGGCGGCACCTGACAACTGAGTCCAGAGCCCAGCCTTTCTTTCCCCTTCCCCAGCTCCCTGGCACCATTCATGCTGCGGCTCCCTAGGAGCAACAGCAAACGGGTGGGGCTGATAATCAAGTCCTTCCCAAAGGGTAAGTCTGCCAAAAAGCATGCTCCACTTGGGCTCTGAGATTGTGTCTTACAAGGTCAAAACAACTGGTTAATTTAATGCAATGGTACACAAGTAAAACAGACATTATACAGATTAATATATTTAATAATTTCACTAATTCTTATTTCCCTATCTAGTAATCATGTAATCATACCTAAATATCTACCAAATTTACTCATGAATTTTAACTCCATTCTAAGAAAATGCAGGGTTTTCCTTCTTTTGATAATAAATAATCTCTGATAAGCTGACATGGTAACCAGAAAAAAAAAAAAATCAGAACTTCTAAAGGCTTTATATAGGTAGGTTAGGTGGAGAATGAAATTATGGAATGATGCCTAGTCATTGTTCATGCTTCTTCCACTTCAAAGAATGCCTATTTTTCCCATTTATAATTTCTTAATTATACAACAGATTGCAGTGCTGCTGAAAGAATAACACTGCACACTCCTCCTTTGCAACCCCACCCTTGTGAGAAACTACTTACCATACTCCTACACACACACACGAAAGTAATCATAAAAACACCTTTGGTGTCTGTCATGGATTGAACTGTGTCCGCCAAAAATATCTGTCAACTTGGCTGGGTCATGATTCCCAGTATTGTATAATTGTGTACCATTTTGTAATCTGATGTGATTTCCTTACGTGTTATAAATTCAATCACTATGATCTAATAAGATGGATTAGCAGCAGTTATACCGATGAGGTATACAAGATTGAATAGTGTCTTAAGCCAATCTCTTCTGAGATATAAAAGAGAGAAGCAAGCAGAGACACATGGGAACCTCATACCACCAAGAAAGCAGTGCCGGGAGCAAAGCGCATCCTTTAGACCTGAGGTTCCTGCACAGAGAAGCTCCCAGGCCAAGGGAAGATTGATGATGCAGACCTTCCTCCAGAGCCAACAGAGAAAGCCTTCCTCTAGAGCTGTAGGCTACTGGACTGTGAGAGAAAAAAACTTCTCTTTGTTAAAGCCATCCACTTGTGGTATCTCTTTTATAGCTGCACTAGATGACTAAGACAGTGTCTGACAAGTTGGCACCACTGCCCAATAGTGGCATGTCAGTAACCAGCCCAAGGTGGCACTCAATTTAGTAATCATTCAAGTTTATCATTTGTGCTCATTAATTCTTACAGATTCAAAACCTGTGGTTATTGACTTGGCCCGAAGTCCAATCATAGCAGATGCATCAATAAAACCTGTCAAGTCTTAATGTTCACATACATTATCACATACAGCCTGATAGAGCGGTGCTGAAGGTGCACTCCCTAATTTTCAGGCTTTATCCTATAACAAATAGTCATAAATAAAACAACCCAGTAAGATGAAACTACCAAGTTCCAAGGTACTTGTTATATAACACACACAGAATATCATTGAGTTTTTCAAATTATACAGCTTACTTGATCATTGTGGAGAACACTAAGAAGGAAGGGCAAACACAATCAACTTCTGAAAATTAGATTATGGAAAGTCTATCTATTACCATGAAAATAATAATTTTAGCTGCCTGGAAGAAAAGCAAAAGCAGGTCCTAACCTGTTTCTAGAAATGGGATGTTTAATTTTACTCTGCACTAAAATGACTATAAGTGTGATATTCTTGGTAATATTCTGGATGGCATCTTCACTTAACATTTTGTTAAATCATTTCCTTTGATGGCAGTTGGAGCCCCAAATCACAAATGAAATTAGTCCTAAACTACAACAATGGTTAATTCCTTACAGTTTTCAGTAGTAGAAAATACTTTAACCACAAAGTAGAGATAATGATCCACAGTAAAAGCCTCTAAGCCCTAATTGTTGTTCGGAAGGCTTTATAGCTAGGTCCATACTAATCAGCTTTGAGTACCCGCATATAATTGCTGTTAACGAGCTCAGCCACAATAATGGACTGCTAAATTGGAAATGAAGAACAAATCTTTTGAGAAGAATTTGAGTCATTTTTTTCCTGGATACATTATAATGATGGCCATTCGCAATTGTTCTCTAGCTGATATCTTACTGTGTCACTCAGCAAACCTACTTTTTCTCCTCATTTACATTTCTTCATTTCTTTTATCTTCAATGACACTGAATTCACTGGTTAATTTTGATTACTTAGAGCCCCTGCACAGGCTGGTGATCTTTCAGAATTATTACGAAGTTTCACATGCCACAGGGAGCTGAGGCAGAGGCCATGCTCTGTGATGCTCTCCCTTCACATATGCTCCACAGTCCCTTGTATGATGCAATCCTTGACCTGTCTCTTGCTCCTCAAACACGGCCTCTGTGCCTTCTGTGATGCCTGCTTTCTCATTAGCACCTGCTTATACGTCTTCAGTCTCTTCCTGGACTTCTGTCCCTCAACACCTGCCTTCATTGACGCTTAGCTCTCCCTAGGTCACCAAATCCCTCTTCAATGGAGGCTCTTGTTAATCTCACCCCTAGGTACCAAAAGGGCTAGAAAATGGAGCAGGAGGTCCTTCTCCCTACCATTGCTACCTCTAAATTCTTACCCCTTCTCCCTCCTGTGAACCCTTGTGTCTCTGAGGCTGTATTCCCCTTGCTCTCTAAAGTGGCCATAGAGTGTCCTCTGGTTCACACCCCCTCATCATCCCAGCACATCTCGTCCAACACCTGTCAGCTCCTTGACCCCCTCATCTATCGTTTCACTTCTGCTGACGACCTCATCATCACAAGAAACTAACTGTACCATCTTACATTTATTTCTGATAACTATATCCTTCTAGTCCACCACCCATCTGTCAGTTTGTGGTATGTTGCTGTGATGCTGGAAGCTATGCCATAGTATTTCAAATAACAGCAGGGTCACCCATGGTGGACAGGTTTTAGCAGAGCTTCCAGACTGAGACAGACTAGGAAGAAAGGTCTGGTGATCTACTTTCAAAAATCAGTCAATGAAAACCCCACGGATCACAACAGAATATTGTCTTATGTAGTGCTGGAAGATGAGTCCCCTAGGTTGAAAGGCACTCAAAATACACAGTGGTGGAGAAACCCTGAGAGTATGGCCCCCAGACACCATTTAAGTCAGTACTGAAGTCACTCCTGAGGGTCAGGCCCTTCAGCCAAAGATTAGACAAACAATAATACATGTAGCTCAACCATGTATACGAAACTAGATGGGCACACCAGCCCAGGGGCAAGAACGACAAGGCAGGAGGGGACAGGAAAGCTGGATGAATGGAAATGGGGAATCCAAAGTCAAGAAAGGGAGAGTGTTGACACATTGCAGGGTTAGCAACCAAGATCATAAAACAATATGTGTATTAATTGTTTAATTAGAAACTAATTTGCTCTGTAAACCTTAACCTAAAGCACAATTAAAAAAAAAAAAAAAGGTAAATGTATAGAGTCCAAAGTTTATTAGTGGTTACCAGGGGTGGGAGGGAAGGAAGGGGTGGGAGGGTATAATCGTTAAGAAGCCTTGAGTTTCTGTCTATGTTGATGGGAAATGTGACAACAATTATGGCTGATGGTTTCACAACACGATTTATGTAATTGATATCACTAAATTGTACATATGAAAAACACTGAATTGGCAAATATTGTGTTGTGTTTATTTTTACAACAACAAAAAAAACAGCAGGAAAAAAAAAAAAAAACACCAGTGGTGCAACGACGGACTCAAGCACATGAACGACAGTGAAGGTGATGCAGCGTTATGTTCTGTTGTACGCAAGGTCGCCAGGAGTCAGAGATGACTGACTGGCAGCTAACACCACCACCAACATCCTTCTAGCGCTTTGCTCAAGTTTCTCACTTCCTCAGATTTCTGACCCAACTAAAGACCTCTCCATGGATTCCACCATTTCTATTGCTGGCTCCTCCTGGCTTCACTTTCATGACCAAGTGAAGTTCCACAGTTTACCATTATAATCACTTCTTTGAAAATACCTTTAAGTCCCTATTTCACTCACCTGCCAAATTCCCCACCTCAGATGATACCAACCCACTGGACTACGTGCTGGCAACTGGGCAGTTAAATAAAAACCAAATCCACTGCCATCGAGTTGATTCCAACTCATAGAGACCTTACAGGGCAGAGTAGAACTGCCCCATAGGGTTTCTCCCAGGCTGAAATCTTTACAGAAGCAGACTGCCACATCTTTCTCCCGCAGAGTGGCTGGTGGGTTGAGCTGCCGACCTTTTGGTTAGCAGCCCAGCGCTTTAACTAAATAAATAAAACCAAAAAACCAAACCCGATGCTGTCAAGTCGATTCTGACTCATAACCTATAGGACAGAGTAAAACTTCCCCATAGGGTTTCCAAGGCTGAAATCTTTACGGAAGCAGACTGCCACATCTTTTTCCTGCAGAGTGGCTGCTGGGTTTGAACTGCTGACCTTTTGATTAGCAGCCCAGCGCTTTAACCAACTAGATAAAACCAAACCCGTTGCCATCGAGTGGATTCTGACTCATAGCAACCCTACAGGACAGAGGAGCACTGCCCCATATGGTTTCCAAGCAGCGCCTGGTGGATTTGAACTGCTGACCTTTTGGTTTGCAGCCATCGTTCTTAACCACTACACCACCAGGGTTTCCAAACAACTAAACAGTCCTGGGGAAAAGCTCACACCTGGGCTGCCTGGTTTCATCTTCATCACTACAAAACCTCAAAGAGTCTGGTATCCCTGACCTTCATTTGGGAGGCTCACTTTCCTGCTTCTGTGACTACTATTTCATACTTTATCTCTCTTTATATTACAAAAAAAAAAGAATGCACCAATATAAAGTCAACGATCTTTCCACCACCAAGCTAAAAACAAACAAACCTATCTATATATTCAGTTATTTCCTCCTTCCTTTCTACTACAATGAGGCAGCAGTCTTTATAGGTCTGAACATTCCAGAGAGAGGAGACAGTTGAGTTCAAAGGCCCTGAGGTTGCCAAGGGCTGTGGCTGGGGCAGAGTGAGCAGGAGGAGGGTGGTGTGGGGCCAGGTCACACAGGGCCTCAGGCCTCAGTAGGAAGCACGTGTTCTTTTTTTTTTTTTTCTTTTATTGTGCTTTAGGTGAAAGTTTTCCAACTCAAGTTAGTTTCTCATATAAAAATTTATACACACATTGTTATGTGACCCTAGCTGCTATCCCTAAAATGTGACCACACATTCTGTGTCCATTCAACCAGTTCCTATCCGTTTCTGCCTTCTCATCTCACCTCTGGACAGGAGCTGCCCATTTAGTCTCATGTATGTACTTGATCTAAGAAGTACTATCCTCATGAATATCATTTTATGTCTTATAGTCCAGTCTAATCTTTGTCTGAAGAGTTGGCCTCAGGAATGGTTTTAGTTCTAGGTTAACAGAGTCTGGGGGCCATGTTTCCTGGGGTTCCTCCAGTCTCAGTCAGACTATTAAGTCTGGTCTTTTTACTAGAATTTGAGCTCTGCACCCCACTTTTCTCCTGCTCCATCAGGGACTCTGTTGTGTTCCCTATCAGGGCAGCCATTCGTGGTAGCCAGACAACATCTTCTGGTCTCAGGCTGATGGAGTCTCTGGTTTATGCGGCCCCTTTTGTCTCTTGTGCTAATATTTTCCTTGCGTCTTTGGTGTTTTTCATTCTCCTTTGCTACAGGTGGGTTGGGACCAACTGATGCATCTTAGATGGCCTCTTGCTAGCTTTTAAGACTCCAAGAAGTAAGCATTCTGTCATTCCTTCAGAAGAGCAATGAGAAGCAGGAGAAGGGTGTGATCTGATTTACATTTTTAAAGGCTCCCTCTGGCTGCTGTGGACACAAGCCTAGTGGGGGCGAGAGCAGAAGCAGAGAGACCAATCAGGAGTCCACTTCAAGGAGCTGGCCAGTCTGGAGCAGTACGGGTGGGGGACGGGCATGTTTTCTGGCTCACCACAGATCACAGCACACAGGCTATGTCTTAACCAAAAGCAGGGCCAGGCCTCCATGCCGGACCTCGTTAGGACTTTTCTCTTGCCTCTAGGCATGCCAAAAAAGCTTCTATTTGCAGGACTCCGTGAAACAAATATTTCAAGTACCTTATAGAAACTACACTCCAAAGCATTAGCTCTTAAACTTTTTGACCCATGGAATGCTTCAGATAAATTAACCCTCTATTTCCTGCCTCTTGCCGGAGCAACACACACACACACACACACACACACACCCCTTAACAAATTTTGCATTTTGTTGAGAAAAGAACCACTATTTGAGCTACATTTTTTCTATGCCTAATTTTGTGCTTTTAAATATAGCTCCACAACCTAAATATATAAAGACATAAAAATCAAAACAAAATACAAACTTTCCCTGGGTAGGAGACAGGAGTGAACCAGTTTCGTTTTAAAACACAACAAAACAAATCACTCTAAGACTCTATTATTTCAAAAACAAACAACCCAGAAAACAAAAACCAGCAACAGCCCACACTCCCAGAAAAGGAAGCATTTACTCCCTTCTCACACTGCCTATCAGGCTCAGGACACTGGGCTCTAAGTTGATGAGGAGCAGGAATCCTTGTCAGCATTATCCCATAACACCTTACAATAGCTCAGCATTTAAATAGTTTACCAAGAACTTTGGCATATACTATATTATACGATTTTCACAACATTGTGAAACCATGTGATTAGATCTTAGTTACAGGCTATGTGAAAACAGATGTTTCAAAAATCTAATGAAAATTTTTAATAATCTAATATAGCAAGGGTAGCAGATGCTAGTTGCTGTTGAGTCAATTCCAACTCAAGGCGACCCCATGTGTGTTGGAGTAGAACTGTTCCATAGGGTTTTCAAAGGCTGATTTTTCAGAAACAGACGGCCAGGCCTTTCCTCTAAGGCACCTCTGGGACTTGTGAGGTGCCTCTGAGTGGACTCAAATCTCTAAACTTTTGGTTAGCAGCTGAGTGCTTTAACTGCACCACTCACGGACTCCAGCATTGCAGGTAAGTAGGCTTTAAATAGTTAAAGAACAAAATGTCTTTGGGATCCAGGGGGTCAACAAAACAATCTGGACTGTTTCATTTATAAATTCGACTGCTAACAAAATCTGTTTGGAATTGAGACAGAGGATTTAATCACAGGATAAAAGGGCTTCTGAGATATGTTGATGGGACTATGGAGTTCACTTCCAGGCAGTACTAGGAACAACTTCCGGTACTCTTCCTGCATAGAAGAAGAGAAAGAATTCACTGAGGTGAGTTTCACCACTTAGCACCACAGCAGCAGCTAGGCTAACGTGGTCACCACGGGAACAAAAGCATCCACAGCTGTGGAAATGCCACCGACAGACTCTGCTCTTCAAAGTTGACCTTTAAAGCAACTGCAGAGAAGAACTCCTTGCAATTCTGATACCAGCCCTGATACAGGGAAATGTGCGGGATTTGCCTAGCATAAACCTTCGGAGAGCTGGTTCCCAGAGGTGGGGACCAGAAGAGGCCCTGTCACAGTGCAGAAAGATCCAGTTTAGTGGAACAACACGGAACTGGATCAGAATTGCAAAACACATTTCCTTAGCCACTCCTGGGCAAAGATTTTTATCAATTCTAATGAGAGGCAGAGAGAGATTTATTTTAAGGAATCGGCTTACACGATTGTGGGAGTTGGCAAGTCCAAAACCCATAGGTCAGTGAATAGTTTGGAAATTGCAGAAGTTTCGTGGTTGAAATTGGTAGGCTAGGGGCAGGCTGGAAATCCCAGCAGAATGTCTATTTACCATCTTGAGGCAGACTGTTTCTCCCTCAGGAAACTTCAGTTTTTGCTCTTAAGGCTTTCACGAGATTAGATGAGTCCCCACCCAGATTATGGAGGCTCATCAGTTTACTGATGGTCCACTGCTTTAAATGTTAATCACATGTAAATACTTTCATACCTGTTGCCATGGAGTTGTTCCAACTCATAGGGACCCTATAGGACAGAGTGAAACTACCCCATAGAGTTTCCAAGGCTGTAAATCTTTATGGAAGCAGACTTTCTCCCACAGAGTAGAGCAGCTGGTGAGTTCGAGCCATTGACTTTTTGGTTAGCAGCGGAGCATTTAACCACTGTGCCACCAGGGCTCCTCAATACAAACAACTGGGCACCATAGCCTAGCCAAATTGATACATATAATTACCCATCTAGAAGTCTAGAGCAGACTCCGAAATCTGGAGGACTGTGCCCTGAACCTTGCAGTTTATCTAACTCTGGGTAGGCTGGCAGTAAACATCAGAATCGGCTATTATAAGAACAGTTACATTATTTGCAGTATTGAACTCATATATTCAGAACTGCATGAACTGACTTGCAACACACTTACACTTCAGCCAGTAAGAATGGGTTCAATAATTAACAGCTAATTCCTTATGTTTATAAAGTCTCAAGTTATTTTCACAACTTATTCTTACAGGTGTACATATATGGGTAACTCCACCTGACAAGTGCACTGAAGACTCTGGTATTCAGCTGAAGTTCACCTTACAAAATGTGCTTGATCAGGCCTCCATGCTTAGGTGTGCTTCCGGCTTTATGTGAATTATAAAATTTACAGTCCCTTGTGTGGCAAAATGGGTATCAACTTGCTACAACGGCTGGGAGAGATTATACATTTATCAAATTTATCAAACGCAAAACTGCTTCAAATTACCGGAAAGAACTCAGCCTTTTCTCCTGACTGTGCAGGATAAATGTGTAGGAGTTTGTGGGAGGGTTGGGGATGATCAAGCACCTAAACACGTCCCAGGCACCTTGCTCTCTCTCTGAGGAATAAAGCCGCTGGAACCTATGGGATCACTTAACTCCCTCTTGTGTCTGCAGCATTTGCCATCTGACTTTCGGGAAAACAAAGAGGAGAAGATCTGTGACTTGGCTAACAACCAGGAAAGAAAATGTTTAAGTGCTACAGACTCAAGAAAAATGCCATTCTCTGCGTCTGTAAGAAGGACAAGTGCCTAAGGCTGCTCAAGCCTGACAAATCCATTTCCAGAGCTTCTGAGGCATGGAATGCAAGCAGGGGCTATTGGATATGGCCCGGAGACATAAAACTTGATAACGATGACACCTGCATATGAATGCAAATGTCATCTCTAGCAATCACCATGTGTATTTAGAACACCAAACTATTACATTAATTTCCCCAACTAGTGTTATCATCATTAACTGCTAATATATAAACCTTATAGAAAAAAGAACAGGACAATATTTTTTGTGTGTTTTTTCCTTTTTTAATATGCAATTAAAAAAACTCTTTAAATATATATATTTACCAAGAGATATGTAGCCATATTTAATGGTCTACTTTACTCTAATTTTACAGGTAAATTTAAGATTCTGGAAGGAGTCAGTATCCAAAAAAACTAAGTTTTTCACTTGGGTTCCAAATAAAATCTTGTAATATTGCATTTCCATGGATTTATACCACATCTTTATTCCATTGAGCTTGAATATATACTAATAAAAATAAAATAATAATAACAGCTTACATATGTAGAACATCTATTATATGGTAAGGTTTGGGTTTGGCATATTCTTCTGTTATTTATTTAATTCTCACAATAGCCCAGACAGGTAAGTTATTAGCCATATTGGTTTTCATACTACTGCTGAAGTCACTGATGACCAGCCTGTGATCTCCATTGCTCTGATCAAAAAAACTGAAGTTGCTTGACCCACCCTAGGTCATCACAAGTTTTTTGCAGAATAGTGATGAGCACCTGGTTTCCTGACTCCCACTCCAGAGCTTTCTCTCAAGACTATACTATAATCATACCTCCCTACTCCTCCAACTTCATGGAAATTTGGGTGCCAGGTGAGACAGAAAGGAGCTTATTATCTCTCTAACAGATAGATTACTTTCTTTTAGCAGACAGCAGGATTATTAAGTACCTCATAAATATGAAAACCCAGTTCCCATTGAGTTGATTCTGACTCATGGCAACCCCATGTGTGTCAGAGTATAACTGTGCTCCACAGGGTTTTCAATGGCTGATTTTTTGGAAGGAGATCAAGCCTTTCTTCTGAGGCATCTCTGGGTGGACTCAAACCTCCAGCCTTCAGTTAGCAGCCAAGCATGTTAACCATTTGCACAACCCAGGGACTCCTCAAAAATATAAGGAGTCATAATTTCCTGTACAGACTTCTGACGGTGTAGATGGCAGCTTCTAAAATGGCTCCCAATGATCCCCACATCCTTGTACTCACACCCTTGTGTAATCCCCTCCCTTTGAGTGTGGGCTGGACCTAGTGACTTGTTTCTAACAAACAGAGTATGGCAAAAGTGAGGAGACATTACATTAGGTAATAGAAGACTTCAACCGCCGTCTTGTAGACACCCTCTCATTGCTCTTCTTGCATGCTGCTCTAATGGAGCAAACTGCCATGTTGTGAGCTGCCCTCTGGAAGGGCCCATGTAGCAAGGAACTAAGGGCAGTTTCCATCCAATAGCCAGTAAAAAGCCCATGAGGAGCTGAACCCTGCCAACAAACACATATGTGAGTTTGGGAGTGGATCCTTCCTCAGCTGAGCCTTGAGACAACTGCGTCGCAGCCTGTGATAGACTCAGAGCCAGAGGATCTGGTTAATCTGCCTCAAGTTCCTGAAGAAACCGTCAGATAATAAAAGGTGTTTGCTTTAAGCCACTATGTGTTCGGGTAATTTGTTACACAGTACCACATACCTAATATAGATCAGTTGACTTACATAAACCCATTTTACTAACACAAGGACTGTGTGACTGACTAGGATTTTATTTAGACCAGATTTTGGACCGCTTTGATAAGGTGCCAATGTGTACCTAATTGTGTTGCTGTGAGGATTGAATGTAATAGCACAAGTACTTAATACAGCACCTGGCATATTGTAAATAATAAATATTAGTCCCCATTTCTCTCCAATATTCCTTCCCAAGGCTCAAATAAAGGACACATTTTCCAGGAAGATTTCAAGCTTATTCTAGTCCACAGGGATGTTTCCATCTATTCTTTTATTAAAAAATAAAAAACTGTCAGGCACTATGTCTGGCTACTGGACCAGACAATGTTCAACTGGCTGTAAGATAATCACCCCAGTGAACTTCTATAAGTATTGCAATGAAATCAATAACACATACTCAGTGGCTCCTCTCAGAAAAAATTGACTAAGAAAAAATGCTTCCCAGAAAGTTACATACTACATTTATATTCTTAAATAATCTAAGATATTGCCTTTTAACTTTCTTTTCCCCTTCCCTGGTGGCATAATGGTTAAGAGCTACAGCTGCTAACCAAATGGTCAGCAGTTTGAATCCACCAGGCACTCCTTGGAAACCCTATGGGGCAGTTCTACTCTGTCCTATAGGGTCGCTATGAATCCGAATTGACTCGACAGCAATGGGTTTGGTTTTTTGGTTTCCCCTTCTCCCAAAGGAGTTTTGTAAACTTTTCATATTTGTCAAATATACCTCAGGATCTTCTACGAAGAAACATGGCAGCTCTAATCAGATAAGTTTGTTTTGAGGAAATTTTTCTCTATTAATAGTTTTCAAGTTAAAGATAAAAAATTTACTATCTCCCCAAAGTCTAGCTTAGTTTCAAGGGAGCCCTGTGCATTGAGAGATGTTATGAGTTCTATATATGAAATGAACAAGATAACACTGATTTAGGAAATACTGGCTCTTAGAAAGGATTGATCTTTTGAGAAGTATGAGATGAACCAAATAAACACACTTAGCAAACTATAAGGCACTACATAAATAAAAACAGGAGATTTACCATTTTCACTTCTCAGACATGCCACTTCTGGACTATAGGTATGTGAGGCCTGGCACAATGGAAAACTGCTTGGGATTGTGTTTCCTGTGGCCACCATAACACAGTACCACAAACTATGAGGCTGAAAGCAACAGACACTTATTCTCTCACAGTTCTGGAGGTTAGAAATCTGACTTTAGGGTCTCTGCAGGACCACGCTCTCTCTGAAGTCTCTACAGGAAGATTCTTTCTGATCTCTCTCTGCTTCTGGTAGCCCTAGGCTTTCCTTGGTTTCTAGCAGCATATCTCTAACTTCTGCCTCCGTCTTCACATGACCATCTTCTCTGCATCCTTTTCCTCTTCTTATAAGTCATAAAGAGAGTAGAGCCCACCCTACTGACCTCATCTTAAAGTTTTAACTAACTATATCTGCAGTAACCCTCCTTCCATATAAGGTACATTCACAGGTACCAGGGGTTACGACTTGAGCATATCTTTTTGGAAGACACAATTCAGCCCATAACAGGTTTGCTCTTTTATTATCAAATCTAATTAATAATTATTTTGTTTGTTTTTCAAGCAATTTTTAAGGGTAATTTGAGACCATCAACAAAACATAGCATTGACATAGTTATAACTAATTTGTGCATGTTCAAAAATGTTAGCCAAGTTTTAGATTCGGTAATATTAGAAATTTTGAAAGTATGTAAATTGGCATGATCCTAATTTCTAGAATAAACATGGAGTGTTACTAAGCTGGCTCACAAATGGTGTCTCTTCCTTTCATTACATAATTTTATCTCTTTGCATATATGGTTTAATTTCAAGTACTTACTGTGCATAAAGTCACTTTGTTTCTGATCCAGTGCTAAGAGGTTCAGAAAGAAGATAATGCCACAAACATAACTGCTCAGCACCCAAAATGTACATAGATGGTCCTGTACTAGGTCCTGAGAGGTGGGGGTAGACAAGAGATAAAAAGACCCTGTCCCCCGCCTTGAATAGTGTACAATGGAAATGGGCACATAAGACTAGTACATGTCAAACCACTGGCAAATGATACAACGTTGTAATCAGTGCGGTGGCTTAATTTTCCTGATTTTAGATAATTTACCCTCCAGACCTTCTCCATTCTAGAACTTGCCTATCATATTCATATTTCCTATACTTAATTGCCATCTCCTCTTAAACGGCCCAGAATCACCTGAAAAGAAAAAATTTCAAACTAAACTCACGAACAACTCACAATCTCTTCTCCCTACTTTTAGTCCCACACATAATGGGAGAGCCCACTCTTCTCTCCAGCCAAACTGGGTTTCTTCATCCTTCCTGTTCACCATGCACGCTCCTGCCATAAGCAGATTTTTAGATTTCAACTCAAGTTTGACTTCCTCATGGAAGCCTCCCCTGACCTACCAAACAAGGTCAAATCCTTACATTTTATGCTCATCTAGCTCTCCTTTGCAGTCCTTGTCACAGCTGCATGGTTGGTGTTATGGATTGAATTGTGCCCCCCAAAAAATGTGTGTCACCTTGGCTAGGACATAATTTCCAGTATTGTGTGGTTGTCCACCATTTTGTGATCTGATGTGATTATGTTATGTGTTGCAAATCCTAACCTCTATGATGTTGGATGCATCAGCCAAGAAATAAAAAGATGCATTGCATTGGACAAATCTGCTGCAAAAGACCTCTTTAAAGTGCTGAAAAGCAAAAATGTCACCTTGAGGACAAAGGTGCACCTGACCCAAGGCATGGTGTTTTGGATCGTTTCATGTGCATATGAAAGCTGGATGATGAATAAGGAAGACTGAAGAAAAATTGATGCCTTTGAATTGTGGTGTTGGAGAAGAATATTAAATATACCGTGGACTGCCAAAAGAATGGATAAATCTGTCCGGGAAGAAGTATGACCAGAGTGCTCCTTGGAAGCACTATGTCTTACATACTTTGGACATGTTGTCAGGAGGGATGAGGCCCTGGAGAAGGACATTATGCTTGATAGAGGGTCAGCAAAAAAGAGGAAGACCCTCAACGAGATGGACTGACACAGTGGCTGCAACAGGCTTAAGCATAACAATGACATAAGGATGGCACAGAACCAGGGAATGTTTTGTTCTGTTGTACATAGGGTTGCTATGAGGTGGAACCGACTCAACGGCACCTAACAACAACAACATGATGTTGTGATGATGTTGTGATCATTAAGGTTGTATATCAACTTGCCTGGGTTATGATTCTCAGTGGTTTGGCAGTTATGATGTAGTTTGCCAGTCATATAACAATGTAATCACCTCCATGATGAGATCTGATATAATATGATCACCTCCATGATGGGATCTGCTGTGAGTAGCCAATCACCAATCAGTTGAAAGGGAGTTTCCCTGGGGCTGTGGCCTGCATCCAATATAGGTGGACTTTCTGGCAAGGCTCGTGGGCTTTTTCTCGCTCTGGATCCTATAGCCAGCTCCTGTTCATCTGACTTCCGGTTCTTGGAATTTGAGCTAGCAGCTTACTTGCTGTTTTGCCTGCTGATCTTGGGAACATCGGTCTCTGCATCCTGTGAGCCAGATCACTGCTGTCTGACTTGCTGATCTTGGGTTTGCCAGCCCCTGCAGCTACATAAGTTGGAAGAAGTCTCCAGCCTGACCAAGCGACTTGGGACTTTCTAGACTCTACAACTGTATGAGCAATTTCCTTGATATAAATCTCTCTATATATTTATACTCTTACTGATTTTGCTTCTCTAGAGAATCTAGCCTAGGACAGATGTTAATGAAGCAGGATTAGAGGCAGTTATGTTAATGAAGTAGGACTCAACCTACAGGATTAGGTTGTATCTTGAGTCAATATCTTTTGAGATATAAAAGGAAGAATCGAGCAGAGAGGAGAGGGACCTCACTACCACCAAGAAAGAAGAGCCAGGAGCAGACTGCGTCCTTTGGACCTGGGGTCCCTGCACTGAGAAGCTGCTAGACCACGGGAAGATTGATTACCAGGACCTTCCCCTAGAGCTAACAGAGAGAGAAAGCCTTCCTCCAGAGCTGGTGCCCTGAATTTCGAATTCTAGTCCAATAAACTGTGAGAAAATACATTTCTGTTTGTTAAAGTCATTCACTTGTAGTACTTCTGTTACAGCAGCACTAGATAATTAAGACAGAATTTGGTACCAGGAGAGTGAGGTGCTGCTGTAACAGATATCTACAATGTGGAAGTGGTTGTGCAATTGAGTAATGGGTAGAGACTGGAAAGTTTTCAAGTGCCTAATAGTAAAAGCCTAGATTGCCTTGAATAGACTGTTGGTGGAATTATGGACATTAAGGACAATTCTGTTGAGGTCTCAGAAGGAAGCGAGGAGAGCTATAACACTGGAGACAGCACAGATGGTGAGAAGCAGCAGCAGAGAAACAGCAGCAGTAGAACCAGGAGACTGGCATGAGAGGGCGCAGGAGCCGAGTCACGGAACAAGAGAGCTGATTGCATTCGGGCAGAAGGCTTCCTGGAGGGGTAGGCTGCTACTAGGCACTTATCGATGGAGCCAGGCTTCCCAACTCATGGAGCAAGAGAGTTAAGCGCCTTCCAGCCAAGGTTTACTGGCAGAGTGGGGTACCTCCAGGCACTTATCAGTAGAGCTAAAGAGCTGTGTAACACTTGCCAAAGCAGGGCAGAGGCCAGGCCAGGCCAAGAGGCCTGAGGGGGAGAGGAGTTAAGAGGCCAAAGAACCAGGATATAGAAGTTAGAGAGACAGGAGCACAGGAAGCAGAGCTGCCTCTGTCTCAAAGGGTAGGGCCATAAACTTTGGGGTCTCAAAGTGCGTCGCCATGGCCTCTTAGGTTTCAAAGAGTCAGATCTTCACCAACTCAGTTCTGGAGTGTAGGGCTGCCATTCATGAGTGCCAATGGGATGGGGCCAGATTTGTTGCCTAAAGCTGAGGGGGCAGGGCTGCCATGCCCAAGGGGCAGAAGAATAAGGCCTGCAGGGGCAGAGGGGTACGGTTGCCACTCAGACAAACTAGGATAATGGGGCTGCCCAAATGCGAGGAAGCAGAGCTGCCATTCCAGCGGGCCTGGAAGGCGGGGCTGAAGCCCAGGGCTGAGGGGCCTCCAACCAGAATCTGGAGAGTGTGGCCAATACCCAGAGTCTGGAAGGCAGGTCCACTGCCTAAATGGTCTCAGAGAACAGAGGATTATTTTCAAGACTTGAGAACTAATATAATGTGTTCTGCTGACTTGCTTGGTGCCTGTTATCCCTTCTTTCCCTCCAATTTCTCCCATTTGTAATGGAAATGTCTACCTTGAGCTGTTCCACAACCGTACTTTGGAAGCAGATAACTTGTATTCTAGATTTCACAGATAAAGACGAATTTTGCTCCAGGATGAAATTTGTGCTTAGAGTTGATTTAAGACTTTTGGGATGATATGATTGGATGAATGTGTTTTACATGTGGCAAGGACATGAATTTTGGGGGGCCAAAAGGTGGAATGTTATGGATTGAATTGTGTCCCCCAAAAATGTGTTTCAACTTGGCCAGACCATGATTCCCAGTATTGTGTGGTTGTCCACTATTTTGTGATCTGAGGTGATTATCATATGTGTTGTAAATCCTAACCTCTATGATGTTAATGAGGCAGGATTAGAGGTAGTTATGTTAATAAGACAGGACTCTATAGGATTAGGTTGTATCTTGAGTCAATCTCTGTTGAGATACAAAAGAGAGAATTGAGCAGAAAGGAGAAGGACCACATTACCTCCAAAAAAGAAGAGCCAGGAGCAAAGTGCATCATTTGGACCCAGAATCCCTATGCTAAGAAGCTCCTAGACCAGGGGAAGACTGATGACAAGGACTTTCCCCTAGAGCCAACAGGGAAAGAAAGCCTTCCCCTGGAGCTGGCACCCTGAGTTTGGACTTCTACCCTACTAGACTGTGAGAGAATAAACTTCTGTTTTTAAAGCCATCCACTTGTGGTACTTCTGTTATAGTAGCTCTAGATAACTAGGACAGTGGCATGACTATTTGATTATACTGTAAGGTCTATGAGGTAAGGTAGCATATCAGTTTTATACAACATAGTGCCTGATAATATTTTTTTTTAATAAAAGAATAAATGGAGACATCCCTGTGGACTATAAGCTTAAAATTTTCCTGGAAAATGTGTTCTTTATTTGAGCCTTGGAGAGGAATATTGGAGAGAGATGGGGACTAATATTTATTATTTACAATTTTCCAGGTGCTGTATTAAGTACTTGTGCTATTACATTCAAGACTCACAGTAACATGATGAGGTACACGTTGACCCCTTATGAAAGATGAGAAGTCAGGCTCAAGTAAACATAGCTGGTAAGTATCAGAACTAGCATTTGAGCCTAAGTTCACTATCTTTGGGCAGGCAGGCTGGAAGGACAGTAATTATTCTGATATAATAGGGGATATTTGGATTCTTTTGGTGGGAAGGTAATCTGATGTAATGAAATGTTACTGCAAATGAAACACCTACATAAATGATGCTCAGCAACTGGACAGCTGGTTAATACTAAAACATTTTTATGACAGCCTTTTTAATGAAAAGTTGACCTGGTTCACATAAACAAGGTGTAATAACTAACTTTGAGATTTTGGTCTACAAATAAGAACATGCTAAGCATTTATCCATGGGGAGAAAATCTAGTTTCCTTAAAATTAGGGGAGAATCCCATATTGCAATACCCATTTTGGAAATCCTGTGCAACCCTCATGAGAATATTAAAACCTTCACAAAAATCTTGCGGTAAAGAAACTTATTTAACTTTTTTTAAACAGAGTTCCAAAATTTATTTGAACATGGAATCTCTTTTTTTATTTTCAAAGAATACACACTAACATTTTGAGGGATATTTATACTGATACTAAGTACAGTTTAGGAAATCCTGTCATAGTCCACCTTTTTTTCCAGAATTACAGACCTAGGCACTTCCCTTGAAACCCATCCCAAATATCTAACTCCAAATTTTCCTCCTGAATCCAGGGTTTCAAACAGGTTCATTCTGGTTTGATTCAGTATATCTGGGGTGAGAATGAAAATTCTCAGCAGGGTTTTGAACTAGAATGAACCAGTTTGAAGCCCTGCTTGAATCTCAAGCTCTTTCCCGTCTAATCTTTCCTTCAAAAGAACAGAGTATACTTCCTCGGAGAGTCAAACATGCAGTAGCTGCTTCACACTTGGAGACTATTAAGGGTTACTTACTTCTTTTATTCAAGTTACATGTATCAATTTCTACAGACTTCTTACACAGCACTCATTCTCAATAGTTTAATCATTCTCTGAATCCACTCCAACTTTCTCATATTTTCCTTCAGCTGAGAAAACAAACTGAACAGTCCTACTCCAAAGGCCAACAAATGCTGCATAGTGAGAAAGGGTTATCTCAAGACTCCTATTTATAGCCAGTGTTGTACACAGTGAAGACTCATATTTAGCAAAATATTCTTTATCAAAAAAGGTGATTGGTTGCAATGGATCCCTGGGTACTCTTTCAAAAGGAGCACTGGTGGGAATATAAAAAGGTGCAGCTGCTGTGGAAAACAGTTCGGCTGTTCCTCAAAAAGTTAAACATAGAATTAATTACCATATGACCTAGCAATACCACTTCTATGTATATACCCAAAAGACATGAAAGCAGGCATGCAAACAGAAACCTGTACAACAATGTTCATTGCAGCACTATTCACAACAGTCAAAATGTAGAAACAATCCAAGTGTCTGTCAGCAGATGAATGGATAAACAAAATGTGGTACATACATACAATGGCATATTATTCAGCCATAAAGAGAAATGGAGTTCTGATACATAATACAACATAGATGAACCTTGAAAACATGCTGAGTGAAATAATTCTGGCATGAAAGGATAGATATTATATAATCCCACTTATATGAACTATCTAGAATAGGCAAATGCATAGAGACAAAGTGTACTAGCGGTTACCAAAAGTGTATTAGTGGGGAGAGGGGAGATGGGATTTATTGCTTAAGGGGAACTGAGTTTCTGCTTGGGGTGATGAAAGAGTTTGGAAATGGATAATGATGATGGTAGCCCAACATGGTGAAGATAATTAACATCCCCGACTTGTCCACTTAAAATATGGTTAAAACAGCAATTTTTTGTTACATATAATTTACTACAATAAAACAAAAATTTAAAAAAGAAACATTGGGAATGAGGAAAATTGGTGGAGAATTCAATCATGCACAGAACCATAGAATCTTTGAGGAAGCACTCTCGTGCTCTAAATGATCCAATGTAAGAATTTCATCTATAACATTCTGGAGAACAAACATAAAACTTTGTTTTGAGGCTACTAGGAGGATGTTTGTTACCTCACAAGGCACTCCATTCCACTGCTGAAGTGATCTGATTATTAAAACATTCTCTAGTAAGCTGACCTGAAATCTTTTTTTATGCTTGTCTCAGTCAAGTGTTAGCTGTGCCTTCTGGACTAACACAGAACAAACCCACCTTATCCACTTGAAAGTCCTTCAAATAACTGCCAAGTTCTGCCCATTATTCAGGTGTAAGGAACATACTTCCCAGGGTGGTGATGAAGGTGAAATAGCCTATGCTCCCTGTACACGAGGCCCAGGGGCTTGAAGCTTACACAGGCTAGATTAGGGCTGCGTGTAGGAACTGCAGAGTCATGAAGCTAAAGTTTCCTTTAGAATGTCAAATCCAACTGCTCCCAACTCCTCAAGTAGATAAACATGCCCAGTGGTTCCAAAGAACTTGGCTGGAGAAAATGCAAACCATTATATAATTGACAAACAACAACACTTTCTACCAGAAAAATGGAAAACTGAAGGTAAAGTTAAAAAAAAAAAAAAAAAAAGACATTTTGAGGAATAACGTTGAACTCTCCAATAAGTAATCTAGTTGTCAAATCAACTTGTCAAAGAATGCATTCCAGGAATGAACTTGCATCTCAGTGCAAACCAACCCTTTGACCTGACACCCCCCTTCCACCCACACACCATGGTATGTAAGTCAACAAACTGCCCCATGTCCTGCCAGGGGAAGAGTCTCTCAAATTCACCCAGGAGCTATTCCGACCCAAATTACAAGGCAGATACCAGTAGACCCCACAGCAGCTTCAGGAAACGCTAATTAGAATGGTCTCAGAAGACCTAGAGAGGTTGTGGAATTCTATATTTTACTTGCCAGAGAACAAAGTTTCAGAAATACACATTTCTAAAGCTGTTAATCCATTACGAACTGAACATCTGCTTCACTTATACAAATAAATTCACCTTTTCATTCATTTAAAATTATAGAGCAAAAGGAATTTTAAAATATCAGCATGTAAAAAAAAGATACAGGCTTAGAAAATTTTAGACTGCCACTGAAGGCCAGAGTGAGATTTTACAGAAAATTCTGGTGAAGTGCTAAAAATAGGAATGTACACAATAATCAATGTAAGAGCTCAACTCTTAACCAGAACACTATGAATGAAGAGAATTAATGTATTAGTTTAGGGAGAACCTGGCAGTCATTTTTTGTTCTTAAGATAAAATTTAAGAAAATGACAAGAAAAAAAAATTGCACTAAAGGGTAATATAAATCAAAATAAAAACACAAGTTCTTACTATCTCCCCAAGAAATGCCTATGAAATAGCCCCTAAAATGAAAATGCTGTGGTTCTGGGATGGGGCAGGGGTTGTTTTGTCTACCAGGAAGATTTTTATACCTTTCCTCTCCCCTAGGTGGCAGTGTGGCACACCACGTAGATTTTCTCAGGCCCCACCAAATATTTCAGGATTCAAAGATCACAAGAATAAAGATTCAAGGAAATATACATAACAAGGCATCAGAATAAATAAACAATTATTTTATAGACAGGAAAGTGTAGTACTCACTGATTCCACGTTATATGAAAAAAGCGCATACTCTTTATCTGGAGATATTTCATATCTGACGGCTCTTAATGATTCCTGAAAAAAAAAGAAAATTTAAAGTATAACCTATAACAAAACTCAGAAGTGTGTAATAAAAATAAAACTATGCCTGCTGGAGACATTTTCAAGATTTGCTAACAAAATTAGTATGCGGCAAACTTGCTAAAGTACTTTAAAAATGGCTATATCCTCTCTGCTCATCTGAAAAATATTCAGATAACTAATGCTTTCCCACATTTTTGTCTTTTTTTCAAGTTTCTACAAAATAATACTTATTGCATCTACTGAAACAAATCAATAGATAAATATAAAAACCCACAAGTCTTTCCCACAATACTCCCAATCCTTCTGTATCTTTTCACATCCTATTCTTGTAAGCATGTATTATGCAGAAGAAACTTAAATGATTCCTAGGAATGTATGAGCTCTGGGAATTTATTCATCTTACCCCAAAACTCATTGCTGTTAAGTCGATTCCAACTCATGGTGACTCCATGTGTTACAGAGAAGAGCTGCTCCATAGGGTTTTCTTGGCTGTAATCTTTAGGGAAGCAGATTGCCAGGCCTTTCTTCCACAGTGCAGGTTGGGTGGGTTTGAACTGCCAATCTTTAGGTTAGTAGTCTAACACAAACCGTTTGCTCCACCTATGGACTATTTTCACGTCATAGGACCCTTGTAATTGTTCTTTCGTTGGGTCTTTATTTTGTTCTGCCTTTTGGGGTTTCAACCTTCACATACACAGAGTGGTACTTAACTAAAGTCTCAGAGGGAACACTGTGCAGATTTCTGGAGGCTTCTCCAACTAGCTTCCTCCTCTTGGGTACTCTGCCTCATGAGTTGTAACCATCTTCTATCCCTGAACTCTGATCTCTGCCTCATGAAGTCAGCCTACACGGCTTGGGTTCTTCCTGCTTGTGCTGGAGTCCAGCGTTACATTCATGCAAACAGCCCCAGGGAAGGTAGGACTCACTTCACTTGTTTTCATTTTCTCAGGGATCACAGTCCTGCACTGCCTGATAGCCAATGAATGAAAATTATTTTTTTCCCAAATTTTGTCCCGTTTTTTTAGTTGTTTATGTTAGGAAGATAATTATGATCATCTTGCACTCTCGTGGCCAGGACTAGGTATCAAGAGAGTTTTACACCTGTGTTCCTCGTGCCTCGATCAATGGCTGGCTCATAAGAGATGCTCCATGAATGTTTGCTGAATAAATAAATATATCCATAGTTGGTACAGGGTTGAAACAATGTGACTGATATAAAGATGCTCAGAGAAACCAGCAAAGAATCCAACTTTCTACACTTAGAAATCAGCGTGGATCACATTCCCTGAAGAGGGTCAACTGCTAATGATGTCACCTGACTCAGTGAGGATTCCAATAGGTTCACTGGGAAGCCTGCCGTTGCCATGCTTAGGTGTGGTTTCATGCATTTCTGGCCATCACAGTTTGCAGGATCCCCATGGGTGTGGAAAGTACAGGCTATAGGGCCACCTTTTCACCAAGTGCAAATTACGGATGCAAAGTGCCTGAACATGTGTTCCAAGACTACATATATGAATGAAAGGCCAGTTTCCCAAGCAAAGCAGGCCTTAGAAGGCCTAGGCTTCAGTCTTGCCTGAGGGCTATTCCTGCAATAGTCTTGGTCCACTTCTCTATTATTTGTCTTTTTTGATCTATTTGAAACCACTCTTTGTAAATTTCAGATATTAGCCATTTACTTGTCACCTGGATTGTAACTATTTCCCATTATTTGTCTATTGATTTTGTCCTTTTTAATATTAAAATTTTAAACTTTAACACGGCAAGTTAAACACGATTATCTTTTCTTTTATGGCTCTGGGTTTATTTGTATTAAAAAGTTCTCTTTTGGACTAAACTAAATGGTAGATTTTTATTTTTATTTTTTTTAACATTTAAGCCTTTAATCCAAATGGAATTTAATTTTCTATGTTTGTGAAATGAGATATACATTATTTCTTTGCAGAATAAATGCCAGAAAATTGTCTCCTAATTATATTGCTATTTCCCCCAGTGACTTGAAATAGCTGTTTTTCATACATCAAATACTCATTTAAGTACTGAGTTCTTTAGTTGCTTTCACTGATTTCTATGCTATTCTCATGCAAAATTTGATGGTTTAAAGCTTGGACAGTAGATTAAAAAAGCTGTGATTTGTATCGTAGTTACCCCACTTACTCTGTGACATTTAGTAAGTTTCTTACCTCTCTGTGCCTCTATAAAACGGAGACTACATCTGTGCCTACCTCATGGTTGATGCAAAAACCTCATTGAAGCAATACAATGCCTGGCACATAGCAAGTACTCAAAAATGTTTGCTATTATTATTATTGGATTGATTACAATGTCTTATTACGTGTTTGGATACCAAGTAAAGAAAGTACACATTACTATATAGTTTTAAACTTTGTGTGGCTATATTCAGGTGTTTATTCTTTTACATATATATGTATATTTAAGATAATTTCATCATATGTTTAACACTAAATTTTTTTTTTCAGAGTTCTAATTAGGATTGTATTAAAGTTTTATATTAATTTAAAGGGAATTAACATTTTAATATTGTGTTCTTATCTAAGACTTTGTTATATCTTTATATTTTTGAAACCTTCAACAAGACTTTATAGCTTGGTTTACTCTAAGTGTTGTGCCATTCTTGTTAAATTTATTGTAAGGCGTTTTATACTTTTTGTTTTTATTGTGAGTGGAATATTTTCCACCATTTCAATTCTGGGTACTTACATTACTGAAGAGAAAAGCTATTAATTTACTTACATATTTCTTGTATTCATCTATATTAAGAATTTTTCTGTTCATTAGTTTTTTTTTTTAAAAACTAAAGTCTTCTACGTTTTCTAGGAATAGAATTATATTATCAGAAAAGAAGATAGAATCTTTTATTTTATGGTAATTATTCCAACCTTTTAGTTTGCTTATAACTGCACTTCCTATTATCTCCAAAAACATATTAAAGATTAATGGTCATAGTGTGTATTCCTGCCTGATACCTGGTTATAATTGAAATGGTTTTCTTGTTGGCCATTTAGAAAGGTTTTCGCTGCTGGATGGTTCTTCATAAATAGTCTTTATTATATTTAAGCAGTTTAATTTTTATTAGGAGCCACAGATAAAATTTATCAGATGCCCTTTTCACATCAGAAGGCTTTTTCTAAGTTATTTATAGTTGCAATACATTTTATTGTGAGGAACAGCATTCCAAAAAACTAAGGCTCCTGACAGACTAAGACTTCCAGCTAAAGTCTAAACCAAATCACTCCTTGTCCTAAGTGACTCCATTTTGTACTTTTAAAATGTAGTTTCTGCAGAAATTTTCCACTGTACCTCTGACCTAGATACAAGCAGTTTCTACAGAAAAATGCAGTTTTGCCCACCCTGCTATACTCGCGTTAAAGATTGTGTTATACATGTGACTGTGGTGGTCGGCCGATGCTCAGAAAATGGCCCCTTCGCTCTTCCTCAAACAAATGTTTTTCTAACTTGTGCCTGGGTCCTTACAAAGCCCTGTACTTTTCCATAACCTTGTTCTAACCCCCCTCAACCATACTTGTAATTTTCCAAAACTTTGTTCTAATTAACCCAATTTATAATTAGAATAAGCTAATGTTACAACTTTGTAACATTTTTGTATCAAAACACTTTTTCTCTCTTTGAGCATTAGAATACTTAGCATTTTCACTCCTATTCCTTCAACAGACTCTGTATTTCAACAGAACTCACCATCATAATGCTAAAGTAACTCAGTTCAATACAGGCTGCAGATGTCTGGATGCCAGGAAACATGTGATGTTTAGTGGTCAGCCAAAATCCGGTAACCTGGAGCCATCCTTGTAAAAGAGGGGAAACCCCCTGCAAGGACAGTCAACCAAGACCCTGCAACCTGCAACTTTGTAAATGTTAACCAATCAAAAACGTTTTAGCTGTACCCTTCTGTTTGCCATTCTTTCCTTCCTATGCCTCTGTATCACTGCATCCCCGGAAGCACTTAGTTCAGATTATTCCGGCACTGTGTTTTCCATTTTGCAAAATGTTTCTTTTTTTTTTTGGTGTGGTAATAAAACTCTCTGTTTTTAAAGTTAAACAGACTTGTGGTTTTTCCACGACAGTTGTTTGACTTCCTGATACTTAAATGCTATTGTCGTGATTTAAATCTTATGATTTTGATACATGGCTGGGTTCTACTTGCCTACTATTTTATTTATAATTTTTGCATCTATATTCACCAGTGAGAGTGGTGTGAGTTTACATTTTGCATTATTTGGGGCTATTTATTTTTGCTCAATAGCATAATTTTTAATAACATGCTGACTTTACTTAATAATACTGGTTTACGATGATCTCATTTATAAAAAATATGCAAATTTCTGGTTAGATACATATCTAAAGGGCTGGTGTCTTGTTTTTCTGTAATATAGCAATAGATATGTGATTATAAATGGAGAGAAGGAAAGGTGGCTATTAGTAGAAGAGAGATCTATAAAATAATAGAACACCTCAACTTATCAAGCAATAAATGGGGAGTAAATAATAGAAATCATCAATATATGCATAAGCTGTTTTTTGGAAACAGATGTGTACACATACAGGAAAAATAAGTACACATACAGGAAATAACTACACATAGTGGAAAAATAAGAACAAAGTATACAAAAGAAGTAATGATAAGACAAGCAATGAAAAGATTAAATGGATTATGAGGATACAATGTGCAACTCTATGGGATCACATATCACACTTCAATGGACGATCCTATTTGTCCTCTTAGTCAACAAGGAAGAAGTGTCACATGTGAACCTTGTCCTAGTCTTAATGGTTGGGCCCTAATACAGCCTAAAATAATTTCATGTGGAATCAGATTAGGGCTTCAAACTGGTTCAGTCTGGTTCAAATCCCTGCTGAGAATTTGCATTTGTAACAAGTTCCCAAGAAGTTATATATGAGAATCACCTGGGGATCTTGTTAAACTGTAGATTCTGATTCAGTCTATCTGGGGTAGAAATGCAAATTCTCAGCAGGAAACTTGTTAGAAATGCAAATTATCATCAGGGGTTCGAATCCTACCGAAGCTGTTCCAAGCCCTAAGTCAGCACTCCCAGAACTGCATTTACTGGTTGTGAGAGCCAGAGAAAACCTGGAAATTCAGTTTCTATAGAAGAGAGGGAAACCCTGGTGGCACAGTGGTTAAAAGCTACAGCTGCTAACCATAAAGGTCAGCAGTTCAAATCCACCAGGTGCTCCTTGGAAACCATATGGGGCAGTCCTATTCTGTCCTATAGGGTCAACTATGAGTTGGAATCGACTCGACAGCAACAGGTTTGGTTTTTTTGGTTTTATAGAAGAGAGTGAAAGGATGATTAAAGAACTACCATTAAAAAAGTGTTCCCAGATGATTTCACAGCTGAGTTCTTTCTAACCTTTAAAACATAATTTCATGGGACAGCTGTTTCAGCGTTTTTTGCATTAGGCTAAACTGACTCAATGTTTTGCATTTCCAATCTTTATTCTGGGGCAAATATAAGTGGCTTCAAGGAGTAATCATGTGATATTTAATGGAGGATTCACAAGCTATGAACAGGTCTCTGGTTTGCACTTGACTACTAGCCTAAAGGATGGCGGTTCTAACCCATCCAGTGGCACCAAGGAAGAAAGTTCTGGTGATCTGCTTCTGTAAACATTACAGCCAAGAAAATCCTATAGAGAAGTTCTACTCTGTAACACATGAGGTCACTGTGAGTCAGCATCGACTTGACAGCAATGGGTTTGGGTTATTTATTTTTGGTTTTCACAAGGCACAAAGAAAACACAGTAACTGTTGCATCATGTTCTCTGCATGTGGAATGATGGATGCAACCCCATGTTGTAACATGTTCTCAGCATGTGGGCAAGAGTTGAGACAAAGGC
This sequence comes from Trichechus manatus latirostris, assembly GCF_000243295.1. Lineage (NCBI taxonomy): Eukaryota > Metazoa > Chordata > Mammalia > Sirenia > Trichechidae > Trichechus > Trichechus manatus. The sequence continues at coordinate 17,609,121 of NW_004443956.1, read as the reverse complement.
GACAGTTAGAAATAATTTAATTTGGGATTAGATCATCGGAGTTCAGGTCTCAGTTCTATACAGCTTCCAGCTGTGTGATTTAGAAAAAGTTATTCTGACCTCTTTAAACTTTAGTTTTCTCATCTGTAAAATAAGAATAGTAAAGTACTGCTGGTCACAAGAATTCCGAAGAATTCAGTTAAACAAGATAATGTGTATACAGCATTTAGGATAGTTTTGGTCACGTTGTAAGCACTCAATATATCAATTATTAGTTATTTCCTCCCCACATTCCCTCAAATAACTATGTCAGATATCTGCAGCTCTCCTCAGGCCCCCCGTGTACCAAAGATGACCCTTCCCTTAACTGACAGAAATTTGTGTAACAGGACCCCTGCTACCTCCTTCCTCTCTACCTCACATCTCCTCTGCCCTGTCACTGCCTGTCTTCCATCTCACAGGAAGCAGTTTCTGCTCCTTTTGGAGACCAATCTGTCCACTCATAGTTCTGAACTTGCCCCCACCCAGCCCCTCACATTCAATGAAACAGACCACTACACAGTTTCTCTCTCTTCAGTTTCTCCCTCTCTAGTGTAGCTTTCTCTTGTACCTACAAACATGCTGGAGTATCTCCTAATCTAAAAACAAACAAACAAAGCTCTCCATCAGCTCCTTATCTCCATCACCTTCCTCACCTCCCAGGTTATGCTCTAATGTAACACTTCATTAAGGCAGGACTGCCAATTTCAGTGACCTCTGCTCCACGCTCACCCTTCTTGACCTCACTATTTTTCTATACACTGCTTGTCCTGCATTCTTTCATGTCCTCCACTTTGCCTTCCACAATACTGAACCTCTTTGACTTGCTACCTATGTCCTGACTGCTTATTCTACGTTTCTGCAATGCTACCTGGACAGAGGTGTCTTTTTAGGCTTACTGTTAAGAGCTTGGCTCGAGTCCACCAGCTGCTTCTTGGAAACCCTATGCGGCAATTCTACTTTGTCCTATAGGGTCACTATGAGTCAGAATTGCCTTGATGGCAGCAGGTTTGCTTTTGGTTTTAAATATCTAGTGATGATTTTTAAATTCTCACAACTGGACCAATAAACAACATTATGATAAATGAAGAAATTGAATTGTCAATGATTTCATTCTACTTGGATCAATAATTAACAGCCATGGAAGCAGCAGTAAAGAAATCAACTGTATTGCATTGGGCAAGTCTTCTGCTAAAGACGTCTTTAAAGTTTTAAAAAGCAAAGATGTCACTTTGATGATTAGGTACGTCTGACCCAAGCCATGGTCTTCTCAATCGCCTCACATGCATGCGAAAGTTGGATAGTGAAAAAGGAAAACAAGAAGAATTGATGTGTTCAAACTGTGGAATTAGCAAAGAACATTAAATATACCATGGACTTCCAGAGAAACAAACAGATTAGCCTTAGAAGAAATACAACCAGAATGTTCCTTAGACGCGAGGATGGCGAGACTTCGGTTTGCTTACTTTTGGACGTGCCATCGGGAAAGAACAGTTGCTAGGACATCAAACTGGTGAAGCAGGAGGTTAGAGAAAATGAGGGAAACCCTCAATAAGATGGATTGACACAACAGTCACAACAATGGACACAAACATGCCAATAATCATGAAGATGGCTCAGGACCAGGTGCCATTTTGTTCTGTTATATAGAAGGTCTCCCAGAGTTAGAGCCTACTCCATGGCAACTAACAACAACAAAATGCATCCAGACTGTTATGGATTGAATTGTGCTCCCCCTCACCCCCCAAAATGTTGGTCAACTTGGCTAGGCTATGATTTCCAGTATTATGTGTTTGTCTACCATTCTGTTATCTGATGGGATTTTCCTGTGTGTTGTAAATCCTACCTCTATGATGTTAATGAGGTAGGATTAGAGGCAGTTATGTTAATGAGGCAGGACTCAATCTACAAGATTAGGCTGTGTCTTAAGTAAATCTCTTCTGAGATATAAAAGAGAAAATTGAGCAGAAAGACAGGGAGACCTACCACCAAGAAAGCAGCACCTGGAGCACAGCGTGTCCTTTGGACCTGGGGTTCCTGTGCTAAGAAGCTCCTAGATCAGGGGAAGATTGATGACGGGAACCTTACCCCAGAGCTGATTGAGAAAGAAAGCTTTCCCCTGGAGCTGGCACCCTGAATTTGGACTTCTAGCCTTCTATACTGTGAGAGAATAAATTTATCTTCAGGAGACACAGCTTGCCGGCCAGGTGGCCTGGGCAGCTCCTCCTGGTGGGTTCCTGGTAGCAATGCCGCAGTGGCACAGCTCAGAGGCAAGGAGATGAGATCCGCATCAGACAGATGTGGAAGTCACCCTGGCCTAAAAGTCTCTGCTGCACTCAGGGAAGCTCAAAATCAGGGCTCCTCATCAGGTATTTATAGTTCTCCCAGTCCAGATGCAGTTTATCCATCAATCAGGAATCTCCCACCTCCCCCTCCCCCTCCCACACAAACCTTGTAAGCAATGTTGCCTGGTAATATAGATGACATGCCATTTTTATCAAAAAAGCAGTTGCCATCAAGTCCATTCAGACTCATGGTGACCCCATTTGTGCAGAGTTCAACTGCTCACAGGGTTTTCAAGGCTGTGGCATTTCAGAATCAGATCGCCAGGCCTTTTATAGGAGGTGCCACTGGGTGGGTTTGAACTGCCAACCTTCTGATTACTAATCAAACACTTAACCATTTGTACCACCCAAGGACTCCTCAGGTACCAGGGAAATAGAGTTAGGAAGTTATTTGCAGGTCAAAGTCTTATGCAGAAGGGGAAAATGTTTTTGTTAACCCTTAACCCACACTTTCTAGCCTCGGTTCATCTTAGTTTATTCCCTAAATCTTGACCTTTCCCAAAATTCTATCCTCAGTCCTCTTCTCTGTTTTAATGTTTTCACTTAGCAGAACTGAAGGAATGGACAGAATTGTTATCATCTCTATAGCAATGGCCCCAAAGGTGGATCTCGGGCAGGCATCTCAAATCCATTCCGTGTACACCTTGCAGCACCCTCTTCCTCAAAGCAGCCTTGAGTTTTTCACTTACAACCCATTGCTTCTCCTGACTTACAGGTCTCTATTCCTGAGATCACCATCTGCCCTGTAAACAAGGCTCAAAACCACAGACAACAGGGTCGCTTCAATCTCACTTGCCTCTGTATAAAATTAACAAGTCTTGTCAATTCTATTTTTATAATGTAACTTAAACCCATTTCCTCATTCCCCTCATGTATTTACAGCCACTGTCTTAATTCAGGATCTCATTTAACTTTCACCTGGACTTGAAGTAGCCCCTGTGGGCTCCATGCCTATAACCTTTCCCTTCTCCAAACACCCTTCCTATTTGTCTGTTTTCCCACAGCACACAGACTTCATAACGTTACTGTACTAGTCAAAAATTTGATTCTTTCCAAGTTCCCACAGAGTAAGGACTTGACCTCCAAGGAAGTTTCTCCATGGCCTGCTCTCAACCCTTTTCTTGGCCTTTAAGCCACGACCTTCTAACTCCCTCCCCAAACAACTTGCGGGGCCAGACTGCCTACCACCCTGCCCTGCCTAAGAAACACTCCGTACTCAACCTCTTTGCTCTGCCTAGGATGCCATTTCCCACTCGCCTCCCAAATCGTATTCACCTTCAAAGACTGCTAACACGTGACCTCTGCAAACCCGTATCTGTAGTTGTTGTCAATTCCTCTCTCTCTTCTCTCACTTTGTTCTCATTGCACATAGTGTCTCTATTACACAATATGCTACATTGAAACTGTTATTTCTTTTTCTACATCTAGGCTGAAATCTCCCTAAAGAGTCAAAACTGTTTTGTTCATCATTCTATCCACCCTCTGACAGTGTTTAGCCCAGGGCCTCTGCTCATGGAAGCAAATGACTGACTCCAAGGCATGATAGAAGAAGTACATCCTATTTCCCTTCACCAACAGAAAATAGTAGGTTTGGGGCCAGGAATATTAAACCACCACTTTATTTTTTTTTCCCAGATCTTTTATTTGTATAAGTATAAAATGCTTACCTACTTTAAAAATTAAAAACTGAATAGTCTATGAAATAAAAACTAGAACAAAAATATACTTTGGTTTTCTGTTACATCTTACAATAGAAGTAAACAAAGAAAAGGGAGGAAAAGAAAAAAGGAGTAAAAGGAAGAGAAAGGAAATAAAAAGAAAGAGATTGGCTAAGGCACAATGGGAAAAAAGAAAAAAAAAACACAGGACAAGGAGGAACAAGAGAATTATAAAGACAAAATAATAATAATAGAGAAATATACAGAGATCGATTATGCCGTGATTTTTACAGTATTCCTGCAAAGGACATTTTATTTTTATGCCATCCTTTTGTTCCTGGATTAACAGGGGCTTCAAATTCAGAGGCAAATCAGATGATACATGAGCGCATACGGCACAGGCCAGCCCGTGCCCTGTCTAAAGGAGCCACCCACTACTCCACTCCTGCCAAGTTTTGCTCTGCATGAGAAATGAGGTCTTGTGGCTAACAAATTTTCCTACTTTTCAAGAGAAACCAGAAGTCTGGGTTTCAAGTTTGTAAAAAGTGCTCTGTGGGCTTCAAGTTTGTAAAAAGTGCTCTGTGGGCCAAACAAAACATTTCAGTGGGCACTGTGTGCTGCCAGTTTTGATCTCCGAACTATAGAAAAAAATAAGATTAGTTTCCTTCACGGTTTTCACTTATGGTTAAATGAAATTCTGTCTTGGCTTAGGTGTCGCTGGCTGGCCAGCTTAGATGCTGTCCGAGGTGGAAATCTGACAGCCTCTGCGTGTGGGTCCAAAGAACAAGAAACTAGCAGGGAATGGAGTCCTGGCTGAGTGAATGCCCTCCTCATGGTAGGCTGCTGTTCACATCGTGAGCGAGAAGTCAGTCGAGAATACAACCCTGTGTGAGAGTTTTGCTTCGTGTACAATAACGTGCTGAGCTCTGTGAGAACAGAGAAAGGGAAGATGCAAAGGAATGTGGACGTCTTTCTCCTCACAAAGTTTGCCACCCAGTTGGGTTGAGAGAACAAGAGCATGTGAAGCACTTGATTGAAATGAAATGAGGTAGGGTGGGATGAAAATTTATAACACAAAAGTCAAATACACTGGATAAAGTAAAAAAAAAAAAAAAAGTAGTCTCAGGCTTTAAGCTCAAGAAAGTTCTAGAGTTCCTCTGTAGCACAAAAGCACCTATTTATTCAATTTTCTTGTTGTTATGTATGTTTCTGTAATGCTCTCAAACCACATATGCATAGGTCACTCAATGTGAATTCAGAAAACCCAAGAAATAGACGTATGCTGTAAACAACCACTTTAAGTTGGACCTGCACCCACATGCTGTGATAAAAGAAAATGTAACATATAGCTAAATCTCTGTAAATTGGCCTTGCAACATACACAGAGGTGTAAATAAGGTACGGCAGGTAGGGTGTGTGCCCCTTTAAGCAGGGGCACTAATGAGCAGTTTCTATTGGTCATTGTAGTTTCCATCACTAGCTGTGAGAGATCATTCAGCAACTTAAAACTAATTGCTATAGGCGCTATTTTTCATAGATAGGTTCCTGGACATAAATAAGTCAGAAACAACCTCCCTAATCTCTGACCTTGAAGAGAAGATGTAACATACTAGTCTTTCTTCGACATGACATCACCTGGCCCTTAGCGTACAAGTCCAGATAAGAAAACCACATATAAACTCAGGACTTCTGCTCACTCAACAAGAGAGGGCAGAGTCTCTCACTCTCTCTAGGAAGACTGAGATCCTACCAGAGATGAAGTCTGAGATTACGCCCACTACCACCAACCTCAGTACCAGCTACAAGGGACCTCTGCTGAGCAAAAGCCATGGTTAAACCTTCCTCCGGAGAGCACTCATTAAAAGAAGTTTAAAGACTTGGACTCTAACAATTGGACTAACCTTATATTGTCCTTATTCTCTGGTCCTAACTGAATGTCTTGCCATGACTACCTTACAATAAACCAAATGCATTTATGCATGATAAGCTTGAGCATTTCTTTACTTATTTTAAAATCAAATCCCACAAGACACTTGTTTTTGGAATAAGTTTGGTAATAATTGCCTAATTTATGTCCCTCTCTGTAAGAAGTCAGGATTAATTAATTTTTAGAGACTGAGATAATTCAAATTCTACAGTCTAAAGGTTATACAAAACAAAACAGAGACATAAATTAGAGAAACAAAGACTTTTTATTTAAATATTTGGCGCAGTGGTTAAGCGCTTGGCTGCTAACCAAAAGGTCAGCAGTCTGAATCCACCAGCTGCTCCTTGGAAACCCTATGGGACAATTCTAGTCTGTCCTATAGGGTTCTTATGAGTCAAAATTGACTTGATGGCAATGGGTATTTTTTTTTTTTTTGCATTAGCAATTAAAACTAGTTAACATATAAAAAGTGAGGAAGCCCTACATAAGCATAACAGCAAGTTGCTTTTTTAAACATTGACTTATTTTCTCTTCCAAGTGTTTCCAGGAACATTCTACAACTCCGAAATATTGTATTTTTACGCAAATAGCTGCACCCTCTATGGTTGTTTTCTTACCGCGCCCTCCTCCCTGGAGGTATTTTCGTATGTGCGCTATGTTAATTTTTTTACAGCAAGATGTGAAAAAAATCTGCATAGCAGCCTTTATGAAAATACCTCATGGGGGGAGGGCACGGTTGGCAAACAAATGTAGGAGGTGTGTGCTATTTGCGTAACAATACAGTATTCATCATTGGAGGAAGTCTAATCCCTTTAAAATGTGAAGCTGAAAATTTTTAAATCTGATTAAATTACTGAATAAATGGCATTGAAACTATTATGGAAATCACCACTCTGGAACATAATACTGTATTTTTAGGCCATACACTCGTGCCCTCTGCATTTGTTTGCCGGCCATGCTCGTCCCCCACAACGGACCCTCACAAACGCTGCCATGCCAATCCTCTTCCACAAGTTGCTTTAAAAAAAGAGTTAGCATAGAGTGCTTATGAAAATACCTTATGAGGGGAGGGTGTGGCTGGCAAACAAATGCAGAAGGTGCACGCTATTTGTGTAAAAATATAGTACTAGAATTTCATCACCCAACTAGATGAATTATTTTCATAGTTCAATGTTCACTTCCTAGCCTTTTCAATACACATAATGTTTAGTTGTTACTTGAAGTGTGTAAGTATAATATTGTATTCCTCTGTGTTTATTTAATATAACATCCTAAATATTTTTCATATTACTATATGTTATGGATTGAATTGTGTCCCCCCAAAATGTGTGTCAACTTGGCTAGGCTATGATTCCCAGTATTATGTGATTGTCCACCATTCTGTCATCTGATGTGATTTTTCTATGTGTTGTAAATCCTACCTCTAGGATGTTAATAAAGCAGGATTAGAGGCAGTTATGTTAATGAGGCAGGACTCAATGTACAAGATTAGGTTGTGACTTGATTCAGTCTCTTCTGAGATATAAAAGAGAGAAGTGAGCAGAGAGACAGGGAGAGCACTACCACCAAGACAGCAAAGCCGGGAACACAGAATGTCCTTTGGACCCGGGGTCCCTGTGCAGAGAATCTCTAAGACAAGGGGAAAACTGATGACAAGGACCTTCCCCGGAATGGACAGAGACAAAAAGCCTTCACCTGGAGCTGGTACCCTGAATTTGGACTTCTAGCCTTCTAGACTGTGAGAGAATAAATTTCTGTTTGTTAAAACTATCCACTTGTGGTATTTCTGTTACAGCAGCACTAGATAACTAAGACATTATATAACCTTCATAATTATTATTTTAATGGCTACATCATATTTTATCTCATTTATTTTTATATACTTATTTCTCTAGTTTCAGGTATTTTCACTATTATGAATAATGCCACATCTTTGTGCATTTAGCTTTTCTTTTAAATATATATTTTTTAGATTACTTACTTATGAAGAACTCCCTGGAGCAAGGCAAAATGCATAAATATTTTTATTGCTCTTGAAATGCATAACCAATTTGCTTTCCAAATACCTAGAGTTATGTAAATGATATAATGAATGACTGGCTCAATCTTACTACTTCTTGCCACCGCAGGTGTCAATATCACAGGTCACTACAGTGATTAATTTCTAACTGGCCCGTGAGGTACACAGCACCAAAAGCCAGGGTCCTGGACCTGGCATTTAAGCCAGGTCTGTCTGTGGGCCTTCTTGTTTCCTCATTGAGAAGAGAGTGTTTGGGATAACATAGCCTCCAAAGTCCATTCCAGCTTTAAATATCTAAAATCCAAAACAAATGCTAAACAGTTGGTCCCTCTGAGAATTATTGGTCTCTTGCTTTAGAAGTGGTCCCTTGGTGGTGCAAATGCTTTGTGCTTGACTACTAATCGAAAGGCTGGTGATTCGAACCCACCCAGTGGCACCATGGAAAAAAGACTTGGAGATCTGCTTCCATAAAGATTACAGCCAAGAAGACTCTATGAAGCAGTTGTACTCTAACACATGGGGTTGCCAAGAGTCAAAATCGACTGGATCGCAACAGGTTTTGTTTTGTTTTGGTTTGGTTTGGTTTGTGCTTTAGAAGAATTGGAGAGATGGTATTAAGTTTCCATAAAAATTACAGCCCCCATGAAATTCATTTAATTAAACTTGACAAAATTAATTCAGTGCATTTTAAGAGTACTAATAGAATGACAAATGAAACAAAGAAAAGAAAGAAAAACGTGAGAGCGGGAGGGAAGGTGGGACAGCCAGTGTCCTTCTCAGTACAGAAAACATTCATGGTATTTTCCAGGAACCCAGGTAATCTCTGATCAAATGTTCAAACACTCAGTTTGGGCCCTGGGATATATTTACAGTGGTTCATTTTTCAGGGAAAAATGGGATACATGAAATAACCACAACTTTTTTTAATTTGTGAATTTGTTGACAAAAATCTTATAAGAGCATAAAAATAACATAACACTGCTTGACATTAAAATTTATTTATTTTTAAAATAAGTAAAATACATGTTCCAGAATTTCTGGGCCATAAAACATGTAATTCAAGTGAAAGCATAGGTTTGATTTTTCTTTAGTGTTAAACCCGAGCGAGCCCCTTGCTTTAACAACCAGCTCCTGAAGACTTGCCTCACTGTTGGCAGGAGCTGAGACTCAACTCCTGCCAGGCAAAGAGCTCCAAGTCAAGGCCATGCAGCATCCACAGTCCTGCACTGTTGCCTAGACCCAAGGGCTTCTCCACATCCCAGGAGAGCATTTTCATCGAGCTCCTCCAAACCCTGCCCACAGTTTCTTCCTGTGAGAACCAGGACCACCAGGACTACCCTGTCTGCTTTGATCCTGGGCACTCCTATGCCTCAGTCTCACCTAATGCTCTGAGGTCCATGGGTGGTGAACATCCACATTCCAGCATTTAACCCTTACTTACATTCTCTCATTTAACGCTTATGGCACTCCTAGAGAAGGACTGAGGTTTACAGTGTTAATATTTGTGAATGCTTAACACACTTGGCTACTAACTGAAAGGCTGGAGGTTTGAGTCCATGTAGAGGCACCTCAGAAGAAAAGCCTGGTGATCTACTTTAGAAAAAGCACCCTTTGGAAACTCTGTGGAGCATGGTTCTACTCTGACACACATGGGGTCACCATGAGTCAGAGTTAATTTTCTGGTTTACAGCTGGCTTGAGTGCAGGTCGCTAGAAAGCGGAATGCCATTCAAATGCGGGAGCCAGGTCCCAAAGCTCAACTTCATACCATGGTGCTGACCGCCTGCCTCCATTCAGCCACATGGAAGTTTTGGTAAAACTGTTTGTCACTATTGTTTTGTCATCTTTTATATTCATTCATAAAATATACAGTTACTGAACACCTACTGTGTGCAGGTCAAGGTGCTAAGAACCATGGGGGAGATAAAGCAAATCAAAGGCAGAACCTGCCTTCAAGGTTTGCAACTTAGCAGAAGCCCTTATAGCCAAAGAGAGTACTTTCAGAGATGATGCCTTTGTGAATCTGGGCAACCATTCTTTCATTTAGTTCATTCTCTGTAGAAACCTAAAAGAACACTTGAAAAATATTAAAAATAGGAAAATAGACTATGACATTGTGATAAATGGCACCTAAAAATCAATTATTAAATACCATCAAATATCATCTACTATTAGATAACATGGTTTGAAAATATCCCACTCTCAAAAAAGTGACATGAAAAACAAAAAGTCACATAAATAAAAACAAAAAGCTATGATGCAACTATCATCGAATGTTAAATGTATACAGGAACTCAAAATTTAAAGCGTTTGTGGTATTCTGAAATATTTCATGATCTGATTTCTACCATTTGGAGGTGTGATAAAGGACAACTGAATTAAAACTTCCAGTCAGAGAACCTTGTTGGGGGAGGCAGGGTGAGTGAGACACAGCCATGTATGTACACCACTTAGCCCAAGTCCTGCATTTGCATAATCACAGGTTACTTTAAAGGTTTTTCCACTAGATTGAGGTAGTGTCTGCATTCATTTGGAGCCCTAGTGGCACACTGGTTAAGAGTTCGGCTGCTAACCAAAAGGTTGGCAGTTCAAATCCACCAGCCACTCCTTGGAAACCCTATAGGGCAGTTCTACTCTCTCCTATAGGGTCACTGTGGGTCGGAATTGACTTGAAGGCAATGGTTTTTTTTTTTTTTTTTTTTTTTTTTTTGCATTCACTTGCATCTCCTTCCATCAGTAGATTCCAGGTGAAAGCCACTCATGGTAAGCCAAGGGGCCCAGAGGAAATGGCAAATAAGTTTGGCTACCTGGGTAGTTAACACACTCGACTGCTAACCAAAAGGTTGGCAGTTGGAGTCTACCCAGAGGCACATCAGAAGAAAGACCTGGTGATCTACTTCCAAAAAACCAGCCATTGAAATCCTATGGAGCACAGTTCTACTACTCTGACACAAAGGGAATTGCCATGAGTCAGCATCGACTCAATGGCAACGATTAACCTTACTGTTACCATGATCATGTATGTGAATGGTCTGTTTTCAGTGGCTGCATAAAGAGGAGAATGCAGTAAGAGGTCATGGTGGTAAGGCACATATTTAAATTCTGCTGACCACAGAATTCATGGGTTCGTTTCCATTTCTCAACTAGTTTCAGGCTGTTTTATGGACCATCCTAAAAACTGCAGTTGGCTGAATATACTGCACCACTTTTTTCCTCAGCATGGCTTTATCCTTTAAACAACCTCAAGGTTTACGGAATCAAGTAAGAGGAGACCACCTGGAGAACCATCAGAAAGGCTGGAGAACAGAATGCTGAAGAGCTACTGCCTAGGTTCCCTACGCTCTCCATCCCATTGCCATCCTGCAGGCTGCAGACGTGTCTGCACACTTGGTCCCTTTATAACACCATGCTTCACTTTCCCAACACCTGCCCGAGAAAGCTCACAGAGTACACAATCTACTGTTGGCGCTCACAGAATACCCATGCTATAGGCTGGTAGAAGAAATGTCAGAAGTAATTTAGAGATGGAGTAACTGAAGCTCATGGAGGTTAAATAGCTAATCAGCTCAACAGAACTTAAATCCATGACAAGGCAGGCCCCTAAACGACACTTTCTCTTTTTCCTGTTTTAGTCTTTTTATTGTTGTTGTTGTTGTTAGTTGCCATCGAGTCAGCTCTGACTCAAGGTGACCTTATATATAATAGAACAAAACACTGCCCAGTCCTGTGCCCCTCTATGATCATTGCTGCATTTGAGTCCATTGTGTCAATCTATCTCACTGATGGTTTCCTTCATTTCCACTGACTCACCACTTTATCAACCATGATGTACTTTTCTAGAAATGTAGCTTTGAGACAATAATAAACTAGACATGATCATTCAATAGTATTGACCACGCTGCATACAGTTGGTGCTCAGTAAATGTCTGCAAAATGAATAAATAAATGGCATTTTAAGAAGAAAAAGATCGTATTACATAGAATAAGCGAGCCAGTTGGTGAAATGAGGATTTCTTCCTTTTTTCTTTACCTAGGTGGTTTCTGAAGTTGCCTTATTACTTGGCAAAAACAACTTCAGTTAAAATATATGATCTGTCACAAGTTATTGATTTTAGAGCGAGAAGGCCGTTCATATTCTTGTACTTCATTACTAAATGCAGCTGCTTTTACTAATCTGACATCCTCACAGGAAATGTTGATAACATTCTGCATTAAAATGTAGTTACCCCCAGCAACAATCCGATCATTTTCTCCTCTCAATTAATATTAGAAAACCCTTTCTGCAACTTTAGTATTTCCAAGTGGGTCGAATCAGATTTTCTCAGGGGAGTAATTCTACCAAAGGATGATGTTTTAATGCAAACCACAGGCACATACATTCTTTCAGGGTCTTACTTTGCAGAATATGATTTAATTCAGTACATTTATCATTTTGGGAACTACACCACAGTCCAATATTACCAGGTTAGATTGCACCCTGGTGATCCCTTGCACCCACAAACAGTCTATATAAAGGGCCAAACCAGTTGCCATCCAGCCAACTCCGACCCATGGTGATCCCATGTCTCTCACAGTAGAACTGTGCTCCACAGGGTTTTCCATGGCTGAGTTTTCGGAAGTAGATCTCCAGGCCTTTCTTCCAGGGCCTCTCTGGGTAGACTTGAACCTCCAACCTTTGCGTGAGCTGAGCACATTAGCTGAAGTAAACGGCAAAACCAAACCAAACCCGTTGCTGTTGAGTCAATTCTGACTTATAGCGACCCTATAGGGCAGAGGAGAACTGCTCTATAGAATTTCCAAGGAGCATCTGGTGGATTCAAACTGCCGATCTTTTGGATAACAGCCATAGCACTTAACCACTAGCCACCAAGTTTTCCGAGGTAAATGGCTGGGCCCACTTAATACTAAATCCTACTCAAATTTTTTTTTTTTTTAAGAGAAAGGTATTTTACTCCAAAAGGAAGCAAAATAAAAATATTTTAATAGAAAGTTAAATTTTCGTCAGGAAGGAAAAGAAGTAGAGCAACATCTCTATGAGTTCGAGGATGGAGTGGCACAAAGATGGAGCCGCCCTTCCTTTTCCCCAGGATGGAGGCCCCAGGGCACTGTGTGCTGGCCCCAGCCTGAGTCCTCGCCTGTCACTAGTGAGCTGCAGGACTCTGACAAGCTATCTCTAACCCTCTGGGCTCAAAATCCTTATCTGGAAAACCAGGGAGGGGACTAATTTTTTCCTAAGGTCTCCTCTAATCCCCAGATTATAGGCTTCTAGGATTCTTATTTTTCTGGGTCATATCAGAGCCATATTATGATAGTTCTGACTAGGAATACATGGCCTGTTTCAATTCTTGCTTTTTACATAGATTTAGCCTTAGTTTCTTCTTCTGAGTTCCCCAGTTTATCCAACAAAAAAATGATTAGCTCTTTAAATTTGGAGATTTAATTCTTTTATTAATGAATATGAACATACTGTATAAAAAGAAAAATGTCAATCCTCGTTAAACTGATTTTTGGTAGATTTTTTCAGTCAATATTATTAATAAGTATCTTTAAATGTAAAAGACCCCAACATTTTAATGTCATTAAATTCTTTGGAAAAACAAGTTTTCCCAGAATGCAAAGCAGTGACACTCAGATTGAATCCATACTTGTTTTAAAGAATGAACTGGATTAATTTCATTAGGGTAAGCAGAGTTACAGTGCCTGAGTTAATATTCCCTGTGCATGTGAACATGAGTTTTTTTAAAACGAGATCGAGCACGTCCTCCTGGAGTATTTCATGTGTATTATTGCAATTGTTCTGTAAATGTGTAAAAGCTTTAGGACTTTATCTTTCAATTATATATTATATGCAACACTTGTTTCCAACACCTGCAGAGAAACTTCCCGTACACTGAAAGAAACTGTACTTTCATCTTATTAAATTAGTGTGGTTTCAATTTCACATTATCTTTAGTAGCTGAGCCTGTAGTATTACAAGCTTATTGCTTCTGCTTGGCTATACTAAAAGGTGAAACCTAAAGTCATTTTCTGCTTTATTGACTTGCAGGAGGAAAAACTGAAATTATCCTGGTCATTAAAGAAAGTACTTACAATTTTTTTGCCTTCTATTAACACGGTAGAAATATTTGTTTCAACATTTCGCAGTATCACGTTTCCTTTCTGTTCTCTGTAGATTAATTCTTTATCTGTAAGAGAGGAAATAAAAAAGAAGTATAAAATATCAAGGAACTCACCTAGGCTTCTGGTGAACACTGATAGAAAATGAACTGACTAGTTCTGAAAAAATATATCTTACTTTTCATCAAAGGGTCCTTTAAATGTGGTAAAATATGTCTAGCTCCTCCTAATACATCCTTGTGTGACGCTTCTATCAGACCCTTTTCTCCTACTCTAAACACTGGCATAAAAGGCACAAGCACACATACACACACTGTCTTTGGAACATGTTAGAATGCTACTGGGCAGGACACACAGCAATGACATCAAGAAATCTGCTACCATTCGAGGTGGAAGATAATTGATGGTATGAGACACAGATTTGATTTTTCTCATCTTCTTTTAATTTTAAATAACTGCTAACGGAAATGATATTCTATTCCATTTTATTTTAGAGATACATTTCACTTCTATTTATGTATGTTCTGATAACAAATAGCACCCAAAATAGTTCGTAAGACAGTCACCATCAATACAATTGTCATAATATATAAGAACTAACCTGTAATTCCTAGCACCCAAAATGTAGCCCAGAAATACCCCTTTCCACCAAATGAAACCAGGATCCCTTGTATAAATCGCTGAATCCAGGTCTGGAGCAGGAAATGCATAAGAGAGCAAGGAAGTATCAAAATACATTAGGGCCATGTACAACTGACTCACAAACCAACTGAAAGAGGCTCCCATTGGCCAAGGGAAGGAAATTCAAAACAGCAATAAGAAAAGCAACTGCAATAGATTGAAGGTCATCAGATATGTTTAAGTCCATGAACTTGTAATGATATTTAAAAAAACAAACAACTAACTGGTTACCACTGGAGAATGCTAATAAATCAATTTAAAACTGATAAATAAAAGGGAAATAATCAAGAAAACTTCCCTCCTTTCCTATACCAACTGTATCACTGAGTAACCAAATTGTAGATAAGGGAAAGTTTCATTTTATGAAAGTATTTCAGTTACTGAATGAACAGTTTGATGGAATTAGAATATCACTGTTGGACAACTCATAATGAATAAAGTATCCATCATCATTGGCTTCTAACATCACAAAATGAGAGACAATCAGCATTAAGCACCTCTTCATGGAAGAGTCCGACACTACTGGCAAAGAAATCTTTGAAAAATAAACCAAAAAACTTGTGCCTGAACTTAATCAAGCTACTAGAGCCCAGTTAGAATTTTCAGGAAACAGAGGACAGAGGGATATGATAACGAAAGCCATAAGGATACAAAGAGCAGATAATGAGAAACTCCAGGGGAAATGACTTGATTTCTTCAACAGCTAATGACTTTTATGTGACAATTGGAAATTTAAACATGAATCAGATAATTGATGCTATTAAGGAACTATTGCTTTTTGTTTTTTGGTTTATTTGTTTTGTTTTGTTTGTGTGTGTGTACGAGGTTAGTGATTATGCTTTTCTATTTAGCAAGTTTTGTCTCTTAGAGATGTACCTAGAGAAATACCAAGGGATAAGTGAGATGACACCTGGGATTTGCTTCTGAATGAAATGAGAAAGGCAAAAGGGGGGTAGATGAAATAATACTGGCCTTTAGACAATAATTGCTGAAATCGGGTTATGGACACATGGAGGTTTATGTACTATTCTTGCTAATTTTGTCTAAATTTAAGTCTTTTATAATTAAAAAAAGTTAAAATTGATTTAAAGTTCAAATAGTTAAAAAACAACAACAACAGAAGAAAACCCATGTAGCTATAATAAGAATAAAGTTATGGTGCGTCATTCCTTCATTTTATCCTTGGTTGGGCTTTTTTGGTCAGTCGTGTCTGTAGAAATAATCTGATATTTTAGTTAGTGGTTGTGCTTTCACGATTTTTCTCCAGGAACCACCAGACCATAAATTTATAAATTATGGGATCTTTCCCTCTGGAATTAGGAGCCGGGGGTGGGAACTTGCAGGGGACAATAAGAGTCTTTAATCCAGATTTAGATACATTGCTTCTGGTGGTAAGTGATTTTCCATTTGGCTTCCAAATAGTATCTTTTGTATGGCGTGTTACAGGAAGAGATGATGATGGCTAGAAAGGTGACATTAGGAATTATAACCTTATTTTAGGAAACAAGCCAAATGCCAAATTTTTTTCAGTTGGATCATGTTTATAAACTAGAACTGTGGTGCCAACACGTAACCACTAGCTACATATGCCTATTTAAATTAAAATTAAATTTAAAAAAAATTTAGTTTCTCAGTTGTACCAGCACATTTCAAGTGTTCAATAGCCACACATGGCTAATGGGTAATCTATTGGACAATGAAGATATAGAACTATACAGCAAGTTCAACTGACAGCACTATATACAAGGTTGGAGCCCTGGTTGGCACAGCGGTTAAGAGCTCAGCTGCTAACCAAAAGGTCAGCAGTTCCAATCCATCAGCTGTTCTTTGGAAACCCTATGGGGCAATTCTACTCTGTCCTAGAGGGTCGCCATGAGTTGGAATTGACACAACGGCAATGGGTTTTTTTGGTATATAGAAGGTTGGAGACCTGGTGGTGCTGTGGTTAAGCATTTGGCTACTAACCAAAAGGTCGGCAGTTCAAATCTACAAGCCGCTCCTTGGAAACCCTGTGGGGCAATTCTACTCTATCCAACAGGGTTGCTATCAGTTGGAATCGACTCGACGGCAACAGGTTTTATATAGAAGGTTATAATAAATGAGTATATTTTGTTCCCAAAGAGTGTCTTAGTTTACCCCATAATCTATTTTTATTCTGGAAAAATCCTCCTTTGAAGGCCATAGTTATTAAAGAGAAAACCAAAACATCTCCTCAAAAAGTGGGCAGCAGGCCTTTAGATTTCTCTTCCTAATTATATGTATACCCTCTTAGAGACAATGAAAGTGACAATTGTGAAAAAGAGATATTTAAATAGTTTAAAAACATTTCTCGAATATTCCAAATGCCACAGTACCTTAAAAAAGAATACGGGGTTATGCGCGTCCAGAGTTCCTATAATCACCATCAGTATCGACGAGTAACAAGTAGAAGTGTGTCAAGGGAATGTCAAAGTAACTTCTCTTTTTTGGTTGTGTTGAAACTCATAATATTTCCAAAGAAATAAGTACTCAACATGATAACTAGTTCCTTTCATTTGAAATTATGGAATTGTGAGAACAGCACACAGTCCTCCAACACACCAGGGAAACATAAGTGCAAATAAGAGATAGTGAGGGAATATTAAAGAAATTATGTGCATTCTGCTTAAAGTAGATAAGCAACTCATTTCCATGAGAATGCACTTAGAAAAGGTGGGAGTCCCCAGGGAGGGAAATGATGGGCATTAAGAGCAAAACTCAAAGAAAGAAAATCAGCCAACAGGCATTCCATGAATTCAAAAATACATGTGCGGGATACTCTGTTAGACATTTGATCTAGACACTAAGAATTAGACATGTTCCCTGACTTAAAGGAACTTACAGACACAGTAGTTACTGAGTGCTGACTGTCGTAAACTTCCGTGTTAATCAGAGCACTGCTCAAAACATCTATCAGACATGGTTCTACTCAAATAAATGATTCTGTTATTGTTATGAGGAATTAAGATTTTGTATATAAAAGAGATCCACATTTCAAATCATAGAAGTTAAAAGTTAAATCCCTGTAATGTTAAATTTATATTAGAGACATCAATAGGAGCTTGTAGTTTTTTAATATATAGTTGCTAGCTTTGTCCATAGAAAGGGACTAGAAGCATGATTATTCTAGATACCCAGATTTTGGTTTCTAAATACCATCCTCACTAAAAAGAACCATGGATCCTTGAAAAAATGAGTCATTCCAGGTCTGAGGCACAGCAAATATAGTATGGGTCTGGACTATGTTATTGGCCGGAAAGCAAGGAAGTATTCAACAACTAATGGGGACATGTCAACAAGACTATGGTAGATTGCAAAACTGGCCCAATTCTTCACTCTGTCCTGTCCAGTCTTTGCCATGGACCTTTGCAGGGCTTTCCTCCTGGCTCTGGATCAGAAACATGCCTTGCACTGGTCAATGGGACTTAAGCAAACATGAGCAAGTAGTGGCTTGAGAAGCACTTGCCCAGCTGGACCTTCCCTCTCTTGGCTTCTGCTGCTGCCATGAGACAAATATGTCTGGCCTTGTCTGTTGGTCCAGGAGGAGAATAAAAGACATGTGGAGTAGAGTTCAGTCAGCATAGTTACCCGAGAGGAAGCTTGTAGATTAGCTAAAAGACAGCTGGTGGTCCAGCCATGTGGGCAAACCAAGCAGGAGATGAGAAGAGTTCTCTAGCCAACCACCAGTGGGCAACCAGGTGTGTGGCAAATAAACACGTACTGTTGTAGGTCACTGACGGTATGTGGTGGTTTATTACACAGCACTATCATGACACCAGAATCCCTGGGTGGTGCAAAAGGTTAAGGTGCTCAGCTGCTAACTGAAAGGTTGGAGGTTCCTGTAGAGAAACCTGGAATCCAGATATCTGGGTGCATGGAGTTGGGGTGACGCACCCAGTCCATTTGTCCTTACGTGTCCTTTGGAACCTTGAGCCTTGAAGAAACTGGTTTTCTAGAAGTCATTTTTGAGTCAAACAATGGTCTAGTTAAACTAGTAAGACTGTTTTGCCTTGGGCATGGTGCTTTTGAAGAATTCAGTGAGTTTTGGAAAACCAGAGATGCCAAAGCTCAGACTAGGAGCTATGTTTTAGGGTAAATCAGTAATTATTTTAATTGTTGTTCAAGACAATGCTGTATGAAATTCTTCCTGGCCACAAATTATTTACCAGTTCTGTTCCGGACCCTTTTCCATGGAAATGCTGATAAGATGTTGTATAAGAATTTTGGAAGTTCTTCTTATTGTCAGAACATTTCTGACTCTCTAGTTGAAATGTTACCTCAATTTGCAAATCATATATTAAATAAACTTCAATCAGTTTCTATTATTGGCTTAACATGATTTTTGTTTTAACAGTGTCCACACAGAGGCACCTCAGAAGAAAGGCCCAGCAATCTACTCGTGAAACTCTATGGAGCACAGACATAGGGTTGCCGCGAGTCAGAGTTGTAACCGGTATCACAGCACTACATAACCAATACATGGACACAAGAACCAGTTGCAAGGGCTCTCAGTGGCTGGAGTTTGGATGATCTGAATGACAAAAGCAAAAATGCTATAATTGATCAAAACACACTGAATATATAAAACAATTCATGAGTCCATGTTTTTTCCTTCACTCTGTTGTGTTTTGTTTTGTTTTTCCTGTCTGGTTTATATCACAAAAAATTGTCAGAGGGAGGCAATGTTGGCTCAAAAGAAGTAAATTGTTTCAGTCTTTCAACAAGACCATGGTATTTGAATTATATTCCTTAACTTCTAAATACTAATAGCACTCATTGGCCATGCCAGTAAGCACTTAAACAAGGCAGTACAATCTTACATTTGCAAGACTATATCCTGAGACCTCAAGAATTCTCAGCTTCACTATCACCACTAAATGAGATGTAAATGCTAGAATCACTCATTGGTTAATTTACTCCCTCCTGCTCGAGGGTCTCACCAGGTGCTCTTGACTCAAACCTATGCCAGCAACTTTACACATGTGGCAGGACAGCCTGGCTGGGAAATTAGCTGTATCTTGTTTTCCTGAAGATCTACAAAATGAGAATAAATTAGAAAGACCGCAAGGGATGTTTTCCTTCCCTATTTCAAGAATGCAACAAGGGAGGGGGTGGAGCCAACATGGCGCCCTAGACAAACGTACCATGCTATCCCTCAGCAGCAAAAGACACGAAAATTAAGTAAAACAGATACGAATGTCAATCCTGGAACCCTAAGCCTCAAATGAAGGGATAAAGAAGTAGATAAAACACCAAATGGAAGAAGAAACTGACCGAAAACAGAGAACAAGGAGAGATACTAGTGGAGGTCCACTGCCAAATAACAGCATAGCGTTGGCATCTTCAAGCACAGGGAGCAATGACTCCTGACACGGACTATGGCAAGGCAACTCCTCAGAACTCCCAAGAGACATAGCACCTGGTAACCAAAGAAACACACCTTCCCACCTCTCACCCTTCCAGTGAGTAGAAGCAAGAAGAACCTCACCGTCCTGGCAGTCCCCAATGCTGGCATCCACAATACCGGCCCCTCCTCTCACCCCGCCTCTGGCCCACGCAGCCCACCCACTCCAACCACGCAGCTTTTTTGTTTTCTCCTTTTTCTCCCTCCCATGTAGCCCTGTATGCCATCTCCACCCATTCCTGCCAACCCCTTTTGTGCCGTGGAGGCTAGAGAGCTACCAACCCACTGTCACCTCAGGTCCTCCCCGCCCCACCCCCACCAGCTGGCTCCCATCGCGTCACCATTTTTTGTGTGGTTTTTCTTTCTCTTCTTTCTCCCTTCCACCTAGCCTCATAAGTCATCTCCCATCCCTTCCCACTGGCCCCATCCTGCCCCCACTTGCCTACCTCATTCTGCCACCATTTTTTTTTTTATAATTTTTTTTCTCTTCCTCCTACCTAGGCCCGTACGCCACCTCCCCCACTTTGGAACATCCTCCTGTACCCACATGGCTGGAGAACCACTGGCTCACTGTCCTGCCACTGCCCCAGGCCGCCCCACCGCCATCAACTGACCCCCCACAATGTGCCGCCATTTTTTTTCTTTCTTTACCCCTCCCACCTAGCCCCGTAAGAGACTTCTTTCCCTTAAAACTGGCCCAGGGTCCACCATACCCCACTTGCCGGCTCCCACTGTGGCAACACTATTTTTACTTTTTTCTTTTCTTTCTCTTTGCCAAAAGTGGGTTCTTAGAAAAGATCAACAAAATCGACAAACCACTGGCCAAACTGACAAAACAAAAAAAGTAAAAGAAGCAAATAACCCAAATAATAAATGAGATGGGGGACATTACAACAGAATCAACTGAAATAAAAAGGATCATAACAGAATACTGTGAAAAATTGTACTCCAAACAAATCTGAGAACCTAGAAGAAATGGACAAATTCTAGAAACACACTACCTACCTAAACTAATACAAACTGAGATAGAAAATCTGAACAGAACCATAATAAGAGAAGAGATTGAACAGGTAATAAAACAAACAAACAAAAAAACTCCCAACAAAAGAAAGCCCTGGCTCAGACAGTTTCGCTGGAGAATTCTACCAAACATTTAGAGAAGAGATCACACTAGTACTACTCAAACTACTTCAGAGCATAGAAAAGGAAGGAATACTCCCAAATTCATTCTACGAAGTCAGCACAACCCTGATACAAAGCCAGGCAAAGACACCAGAAACAAAAGAAAATTACAGACAAATATCTCTCATGAATATAGATGCAAAAACTCTCAACAAAATTCTAGCCCATAGGTGCCCGGCAACCACCACTGACTGCTCTGACCAGGATCACAACAGAGGGTTCTGGACAGAGCTGGAGAAGGATGTACAGCATAATTCTAACCCACAAAAAAAAGACCAGATTTACTGGCCTAAAGGAGACTGGAGAAACCCTGAGAGTATGGGCCCTAGACACCCTTTTAGCTCAGTGGTGAAGTTACCTCTGAGGTGCACTGTTCAGCCTGGGAATGGACAGCCCCGTAAAACCAAATGAGACTAACGAGGTACAGGAGTCCAGTGACAAGGGCCAGAAAGCAGAAGGCGACAAGGAAGCTGGTGATAGGGAACCCAAGGTTGAGTAAGGATATTGTTGATGTGTTGTGAGATTGTTAACCATTGTCATAGGGCAACATTTGTAGTAACTGTTAAATGAGAAACTATTTTGTTCTGTAAGCCTTCATCGTAAGTGAGAATAACAGCACAATTCGAAGAGCGTAGTCGATGTCACTGAACTGTGCATGTAGAAATTTTTGAAATGGTGTATTTCTGGCTATGTGTATTTTCACCAAAAAAGAAAAAAAGGTTGAGAAGTTAGAGGGTTGATATGTTGTGGGGTTGTTAACCAATGTCATAAAATAACACGTGTACTTCTGTTTCATGAGAAACTATTTGTTCTGTAAGCCTTCACCTGAAGTACAATTAAAAAAAAAAAAAAATCTAGCCCATAGAATTCAGCATCATATGTAAAAAATAATACACCTTGACCAAGTAGGATTTATACCAGGTATGCAAGGAAGTTCAACATTAGAAAATCAATCAATGTAATCCACCACATAAAAGAACAAAAGAAAAGAATCATATGATCATCTCAACTGACCCAGAAAAGGGATTTGATAAAGTCCAACACCCATTCCTGATAAAAACTCTCAATCAAATAGGAATAGAAGGGAAATTCCTCAACATAATAAAGGGCATTTATACAAAACCAACAGCCAACATCATTCTCCACGGAGAGAGGCTGAAAGCATTCCTCCTGAGAACAGGAACAAGACAAGGATGGCCTTTATCACCATTCCTACTTAACACTGTGCTAGAAGTCCTAGCTAGAGCAATAAGGAAAGACAAAGAAATAAAGGGCATCCAAACTGCAAAGGAAGAAGTGGAATTATCCCCATTCACAGATGATATGGTATTATACTTAGAGAACCCCAAAGATTCCACAAGAAGACTACTGGAACTAATAGATTCAGCAGAGTAGCAGGATACAAGATAAACATACAAAAATCAGTTGGATTCCTATACACCAACAATGAGAACTTCGAACTTCGAAAAGGAAATCAGGAAAACAATACCATTTATAATAGCCCCAAGAAGATAAACTATTTAGGAATAAATCTAACAAGGGACGTAAAAGACCTATATAAGGAAAACTACAAAATACCATTGCAAGAAACCAGAAGAGACCTACATAAATGGAAAAACATACTATGCTCATAGGCAGGAAGACTCAACAGTATGAAAATATCATTTCTTACCAAAGCAATCTACAGATACAATGCAGTCCTGATCCAAATATCAACAGTATTCTTTAAGGAGATGGAAAAACTAATCACTAATTTACTTATTTATTTTTTATTGTACTTTAGATGAAGGTTTACAGAATAAATTAAACAGTTAGTACATTAACTCTCATTAAACAGTTAGTACACATATTGTTTTATGACAATGATTAACAACTCCATGACATGTCAACACTGTCCCTTCTCAACTTTGGGTTCCCTATTACCAGCTTTCCTGTCCCCTTATGCCTTCTAGTCCTTGTCCCTGGAGTGTTGTCCCCCATTCGTTTCGTTTTGTTTATAAGGCTGTCTAATCTTTGGCTGAAGGGTGAACCTCCGTAGTGACTTCATTACTGAGCTAAAAGGGTGTCTGGGGGCCATACTCTGGGGGTTTCTCCAGTCTCTTTCAGGCCAGCAAGTCTGGTCTTTTTTTGTGAGTTAGAATTTTGTTCTACAGTTATCTCCAGCTCTGTCCAGGACCCTCTGTTGTGATCCCGGTCAGAGCAGTCAGTGGTGGTAGCCAGGCACCATCTAGTTGTACTGGACTCAGTCTGGTGGAGGCTGTGGTAGTTGTGGTCCATTAGTCCTTTGGACTAATCTTTTCCTTGTAGCTTGTTTTCTTCATTCTCCCTTGCTCCCGACAGGGTGAGACCAGTGGAGGATCTTAGATGGCTGCTCACAGGCTTTTAAGACCCCAGACGATACTCACCAAGGTAGAATGTAGAACATTTTCTTTATTAACTGTGTTATGCCAGTTGAGCTAGATGTTCCCTGAGACCATGGTCTCCACAGCCCTCAGCCCAGCAATTCAGTCCCTCAGGGAGTTTGGATGTGTCTATGGTGCTTCCATGACCTTTCTTTTTACAAGTTGTGCTGGCTTCCCCAGTATTGTGTACTGTCGTACCCTTCACCAAAGTTACCACTTACCTATTGTCTATTTAGTTTCCACCCACCCCTCCCATCCCTCATAACCAACAAAGATTGTTACTTTTTGTGTGTAAAGTTTTTCATGAGTTTTTACAGTAGAGGTCTCATACAATATTTGTCCTTTTGTGATTGACCTCTTTCACTCAGCATAATATCCTCCTAACCACCAATTTAAATGGAAAGGAAAGAGGCCCTAGATAAGCAAAGCATTATTGAAGAAAAAGAACAAAGTAGGAGGCCTCACACTACCTGATCTCAGAACCTACTATACAGCCAGTGTAGTCAAAACAGCCTGGTACTGTTACAATGACAGACACACAGATCAATAGAACAGAATCAAAAACATAGACAGAAATCCATTCACCTATGGCCAGCTGATCTTTGACAAAGGACCAAAGTCCATTAAATGGGGGAAAAGACAGTCTTTATAACAAACAGTGCTGGCAAAACCAGACATCCATCTATAAAAAAATGAAACAGGACCCATACCTCACACTATACACAAAAACTAACTCAAAATGGATCAAAGACCTAAATATAAAATCTAGAACAATAAAGATCTTGGAAGAAAAAATAGGGACAATGCTAGGGGCTCTAATATATAGCACAAATACAATACAAACCATAACTAACAATGTATAAGCACCAGAAGATAAACTAGGTAACTGGGAACTCCTAAAAAATTAAACACTTATGCTCATCAAAAGACTTCACCAAAAGAGTAAAAAGAGAACCTACAGACAGGAAAAATTTTTGGCTACAATGTAATCTACAAGGGTCTAATCTCTAAAATCTATACAATACTTCAACACCTCAGTAACCAAAAGACAAATAATCCAATTTAAAAAAGCACAGGATATGAACAGACACTTCACCAAAGAAGACATTCAGGCAGCTAACAGACACATGAGGAAATGTTCGCAATCGCTGGCCATTAGAGAAATGCAAATCAAAACTACAATGAGATAACATCTCACTCTGACATTACTGGCACTCATTAAAATAACAGAAAATAAGAAATGTTGGAGAGGTTGTGAGCAGACTGGGAACTCTTATGCACTGCTGGTGGGAATGTAAAATGGAACAATCACTATGGAAAATGATTTGGCACCTCCTTAAAAAGCTAGAAATAGAAATAACATATGATCAAGCAATCCTACTTCTAGGATTATATCCTAGAGAAATATGAGCCATCACACAAATAGACACATACACATCCATATTCATTGCAGCATTATTCAGAATAGCAAAAAGATGGAAACAATCTAAGTGTCCATCAACAGATGAATGAATAAACAAATTATGGTGCAACACACAATGGAATACTATGCAACAATAAAGAACAATGATGAATCTGAGAAATATCTCACAACATGGATGAATCTGGAGGGCGTTATGCTGAGTGAAATAAGTCAATCACCAAAGGGCAATTATATGAGACCACTATTATAAAAACCCAAGAAAATGTTTACACACAGAAAAAAAACAATCTTTGATGGTTAAGAGGGACAGCAGGGGTGGGTAGGAAATCATTAACTAGATAGCAGACAAGTGTTAACTTTGGTGAAGGGAAAGAAAACACACAATATAGGGGAAATCAGCACAACTTTACCAAGGCAAAGTCATAGAAGCTTCCTAGACTCATGCCAGTACCTTGAGCGACTGAGTTACTGGGGCTGAGGGCTGGGGACCATGGTCTCAGGAGACATCAAGGGCAATTGGCATAACATAGTTCATAAACAAAATGTTCTACATCCTACTTTGGTGAGCAGCATCTGGGGTCTTAAAAGGTTCTGAGCAGCCATCTAAGATACATCTATTGGTCCCATCCCGTCTGTAGCAAAGGAGAATGAAGAAAATCAAAGACACAAGGAAAACATTAGTTCAAAGGACTAATGGACCACATGAACCACAGCCTCCACCAGTTGAGCCCAGAAGAACTAGGTGGTGCCTGGCTACTACCACTGACCACTCTGATAGGGATTACAATAGAGGTTCCCAGAGAGAGGGGGTGAAAAATGTAGAACAAAATTCAAATTCACAAAAAAAGACCAGAGTTACTAGCCTGACAGAGACTGGAGGAACCCGGGAGACTATGGCCCCCGACACCCTGCTAACTCAGAATTGAAGTCACTCCCAAAGTCCACTTTTCAGGAAAAGATTAGACTGGCCTATAAAACAATTACACACATGAAGAAAGTGATTCTTAGTTCAATGAAGTATACGGCCAAAGGGGCAACACCTGCTCAAAAGCAAAGAGGAGAATGCAGGAAGGGACAGGAAAACTGGATGAATGATAAGGGAACCTAGGGTGGAAAGAGAAAGGGGGAAGAGTGCTGACACATTGCAGGGATTGCAACCAATGTCACAAAACAATCTGGGTACAAATTTTTGAAAGAGAAACTAATTTGGACTGTAAACTTTCACCTAAAACACAATAAAATAAAAAAAAGAAATATCAAAAAAATAAATAAAGTAAAAACTTTATATATTTTCCTCAAGTGTGAAAATTTTCAGATGCATTTGCTTTAGAAAATCTGAATCTTTAAGAGAAAGAGCCAGATTGTCTAGGGCAGAAATGGGTGGGTGGGTATGGATAGATGGAGGGTGATGGGTTATTAAATTCTGTGGGATTCAAATTATGGTGAAATGATGCCACAATATCTACTTTTACAACCTGAGTAATTACATAGACAAGTACCTTCAAAACAAATCATGATTTTAGCACTGTAAAAACTTTGGAAAGTCGCCACATTTCTAAAATGACTTTATTGGCTTTAAATTTCACTTAAGTTTCATCATATAACACTTAAGACCTGAGACTGCCCAATTTTGCCTTTGATTAATGGACTGCTCAAATAGCTTTTCAAATCTTTAATATTTCCATTCTTCTTGTGGAGAACAATTTTTATGTTCAACAGAGTCATGTTTAGACTTTTAAACAGCTTATTTTACAGAAACTCCACTAACAAACGACAAGGCACTTCTTTCTGTATTTAACATGTTCAAATATATGCTTACGTGGCTAAGGAAAAAGCAACGTATTTGTGGATTTAGGATTTGTTTTTGTAATTTATTTTTTCACCAAATCTACCAAAAAAGAAAATATACAGATGAGTGAATAGGTTTTCAAATAAAAAAGATTTAGATGAGTGAAGAAAAAAGAAATCCTTCCTTGCTCTTAATGCTAAAACACATTCTTAGGATATTTATGGTTAGCTGTCACAAAAATCTAAGATTCCCTGAAGGTCTTTTAAGTGATTACAGTATAATGGCTCTATTATTTAGAAACCTCACTAGAGCAATGCAATAACAAATATTATTGAAGGTGTCAAGAAAAATTGTAAATGACTTTGAAATGAACAAAAAAGATCCCAGTGTCCTTCAGTGGAATATCAGGCATCCTCTAGTGCACTTCTCAAGGTTAGCTGATTCTCTAGGTATCTGCACCTGTCACTGTCTGTGGGCTATTTAATGATTCTATAAGTTGTAGAAAACTATAGTAATGCAAATTGGTTTTGCCAGAAAGATGCAAATGAATTTTGTCTGGTGAAGATGTAACTGATTGTCCCCTGTAGAAAAAGCCAGTTTTGCAAATTTGTTTCAGCATTTCTGATTGCCTTTTTTTTTAATCTTTTTGAACTTTCCTTTTTTTTAACATCTTACTAACTTATTGATCCCTTAATCAATGATCTAAATAAAATCACTGACAAATACTCATTTTTATATTCATGAGTCTCAACATTTTTACCTTTCAAAAAAATTCTCCGTTAATAAAGGCAAGATCTACCACCATCTGTCAGTTTGCCACACTGTGGTGGCTTGCGCGTTTCTGTGATGCTGGAAGCTATGCCACTGATGTTTCAAATACCAGAAGGGTCACCCATGGTGGATAGATATCAGCAGAGCTTTCAGATTAAGACAGACTAGGAAGAAAGGCCTGGCAATCTCCTTCCAAAAATTAGCCAACAAAAACAAAAACCCTGTGGATCACAATAGAATACTGTCCACTATACTGCTGGAAGATGAGCCCCCTAGGTTGGAAGGCACTCAAAATACACAGTGGTTGCAATAATGGACTTGAGTATATCAGCAATCATGAAGAAGCACAAGACTAAGCAATACTTCATTCTGTTGTACATAGGGTCGCCATGAGTTGGAGGCAACTCAACGGCAACTAACAGCAGCATGTTCAAGATATGGACCCAATTTCATAGACGGGCTAGGAAAATAAAAAGTCAGTAAAGCTATGACCAATTGAAAACTGACTTTGGCTACCATTTTGTTTTGAAATGAACCAACTTATAGGCTAAATATACATTTTTGTAGAATACCAAATTTCACCAAAAACAGCAAAACTTCAGAGGTCATAAACCATCACTGGATTCTTAAATTGACTGGTCAGTGAAATATGTTTATGTCATTCTAGTGCATAGCATATCAGTTATCACTTCTTGAAAAAGACACTATCATGCCTGGTCCCAAGGGCTATCATTTTAACCATTGCTGAACTGCTTCTGTACTTTCATTAACAGCGATGCTATCACTGTGGCTGTTTTCTAGTACAGGTACCGAAGATATACGTTTTTGAAAAGGTAGTAGACTATTGCAAATGTGACCTCAAGTTTTATAGTGCCAAATCTGTTCAGCCTATGAACTATTATGGAACAAGAGGTCTAACTGAAAAGACCACCTTACTTTATCTATACTTTCATGAAAAAAAAATCACCTTCTGATGACAAAGACTAACAGATGAGCTGAAAGATAGAAACTTGACAGGAAGATTCCATTAAGGAAAACTCTGGTGAAAAGTACTAGGAGTAGGAAGCAGCTTGCTGGTATAAACTTGGACTAGGAATCTGGAAATCTGGCTTCTGATTCAGGCTCTGCCACAGACTTGACTTGTTGCCTTAGACAATTTATTTAGTATCCCTAGGTATCAGATCCTTTCTCCATAAAATGAGCAGGTTGAACCATTTGATATCCATGATTTCTTCTTTAAAGTGTGAAACTGCCAGTTGTCTCATAATATCTATTCTCCATTTTTTCTGTAGAAACATAACCCTTGATTTTTAGGTTGGCACATGGGTTGCTGCAATAAGAACATCTTCTAGCCTCCCTTTTACAGCTGAGGCCATGCAATTCATTTCTAGCCAATGAAATGTAAGCAGAAGTATGAAGTGAAACTTCTAAAGCAGTGTCCTTAAAGGGAAAGAACACATTTCTTTCTTCTCCTTTTTTCATATCTGATAGCAGGAATGTTTTTATGATGGCTGGAGCTAGAGGAGCCATCTTGAACCTTTAGGTGCCTTAGAAATGGAATACAAAAGCAAAACAGGCAGAGTTTATATTCTACCTCCTGACTTTTTTCTGATAGAGAAATACATTTCTACTTTGCTTAGACCACTATTATTTTCATTTTTTTGTTGTTCACAGCTAAATTTTATCCTAATAAAGAGATACCCTCATGCTCTGCTTCTGGATTTGGAGTCAGGAGAAACAGCTCTAATCCAAGTGGCATTGTTATCTTGAGCAGTTTACTTTATCCATCAGTCTCTCATTTTCAGAAATAAAATGTCTTATTTTTCTGAAAGGGCTACTATGCTGATTAAATAGAATCAGACTTGTGGAAGCATTTCAAAAGTAAGAAAAAAAGAATATGTTATATAAGATGTCACTTCCACCAGCAGCACTCAGATATCTAAAAAGAAGAAATGGGATGTGTTCTACCATACATTCGCCTATTATTTGTGAAGGAAATAAATATTATGAATCCTTTTCTAGGAGAATTTTGGGTGGGATCTGTGAAAAAGGTTGCCTCTGCACAACTCTTGTCTTCCTCCATTGCAGTGAACTGCTTTTATATGGTCTTTCTAGCCATGGTCTCTTAACTCCTACAAAATGATTGGTTGACACTATGCAAATAAGGAGTATAAAACTCTTGCAGGGATTGGGCAGTGACTATGAATCAGCTTTGTGATGATGGTGATTCTCATTCCCTTTCCTGAATTTAGGCAGCTTTTGACACCACTACATTACAGTTGGTGTCAGGAGTGGGATTCATTTCAATGGCATAGGATTTTGGGAAAGAAAAGATGGAATGGGCATGGAATGTGAAACTTTTGATTCTTGGATGGTTACTTTGGTTGCTATCTGTAAGGACTAAAATGACACTAAGAGATGTTAAGCTGCAGCTGAGGAGAAAAAAGCTGCATCTAGAATGGCTTAGGGCAAAAGCCTAGCAGGTAAAACAAGATGATTAATGGGGGGCCAAGGTCCTCTGGTTTCACCCAGCCAGAGGCACAAGGCCATATGCATACGAATGGGAAGATAGTCAAGGGGTAGAGAAGATATAAAATCATAATGTTTAAAAAGGTTATGTGTTTATCTGAATGTACTCTGAATATTGGAGCCCTGGTGATGCAATGGTTATGCACTTGTTAACCAAAAGGTCTGTGGTTTGAACCCACCAGCCACTCTGTGGGAGAAATATGTGGCAGTCTGCTTCCGTAAAGATTACAGCCTTGGAAACCCTATGGGGCAGTTCTACTCTGTCCTATAGGGTTGTTATGAGTCGAAATGAGTCGACAACAACGGGTTTACTCTGAATATTGGTTTAATTAAAGGAACATTTCTCCTACTTAGTGTTGTAAAACAGACCTAAGTGTTTAATGGAAATGAACATTGAGTATTATAGATTAAAAAAAAGAGTACGTAATCTGCCTTCAGCCAGTATTTGATTAGCTATGCTAAAAGGGGAACTAAGATTTGCCCAAACAACACAGGGTGATCTTTTCAATGCAGTAGCCCTGGGACTATGCAAATAAGGTATATAAAACTCTTGCAGGGATTGGACAGTGACTATGCAAATAAAGTGCTTGTCATGTACCAAGGGGATTGGTCAATTTTGCCATCCTGCTAAGCTTAAAAGAGCCAATCCCACAGAGGTTGATGGGGACCTCATTAGCATCAAGAAGAAAAACCTGGAGCGGAGTGCATCCTTTGGATCTGGGGTCCCTGCACTGAGAACCTCCTAGACCCAGGAGACAGAGAGGGCTGTAACACTGGAGATAGAAAGATGGTGCAAGACTATATGAGTGGTGAGAACCAGGAGACTGGAGCAAGGCGGCTACAGTGGGCTCGAGGACACACAGAGTGAGAGAGCTGAGCACCTTCAGGCAGGAGGCTTCCTGTTGGAGTGAGGTGCCTCTGGGAACTCACTGGTTGAGCTAAAGAGCTGTAACACTTGTCCAAGCAGGGCAAAAGCCAAAGGCTGGTGGTGGGCACAGCTGGGAGTGAGGCCTGAGAGCAAGGCTGACCTGCCTGTGGGTGTGGCTGAAAAGGGGCTGAGAACTGTTTTGGTTGAAAGCTGTCCTGATTGAAGAACTGTATCCTGTCTTCTGAATTGTATTTAGTTATTTCCAAGCTGATCCTGATCCTGAGTGGTTCTTGTTACTTCCAAGTTGATCCTGAGCTGCAACTTGTTACTCCCCTAATAAACCACATTTAATAGTGAGTATAGTCTGTAAGTTCTGTGTGGCCATTACAATAAATTATCGAATCCAGCAGAGAAGTAGAGAATGCCATTGGAGGGGCAGCTGGTGTCAGAATTGGTAAGAAGTTTGGAGAGTGAAGGTATGTCTGACCTTCACCTCATAGGAATAAGCTTTAGGCTAATGGTGATTATCCTCCCCCTCCTGAAGTTAGATGGCTTCTGATGCACTACATTACACCCCCTGACTTAAAAACAAAGAAAATAATTCAAATGCAATCAACAGGCAGGCCGATATCAGATATAGCATGAAGAAAACCCCTCCACAAAACAACTTGGTTTATTCCCTGGGGTAGAAAAAGAGAACAAATGATTACCGGATCTTTCACTCTTAGAGGAGAAATAGGTAGGTACCCTCTGAAGGAATCATTCACTCCTTCAGAATTGTTCATCTATGTCTGTCAATGTTGAAAGTGCCTTATTATACAGTGGATACTGGTGGGCTGTTTCTTCCAGGGAAGACAATTTGGTATGCAAAACAAATACAAGATGTCCAAGGTAGACTTCTTCCCCAGGGCATGTGGTTGCCTTGGTCCATCGGCTTTATGTAAAATGCAACATCTAACTTTGACTGGCTCTATACGGCTGTCCTGACAAGGAAGTATTGCTCACCATATATCTCACCCCTGCCCAGGCTACTCCTCCAGGTGAGGGGTGTTGGAAGTTTACCAAATGCTTCTTATAAATTCATTTCTACTACTCTGGCTCTGACCTGTGAATTGTTTCATCCTGGCTTTGACCTTTTTAGCCTCTGCCAGGATAACTAGAGAAAGTCTAGTCAATTAGAGCGCTAGAGTCACTCATTCTGAAAGCCGAATTATGACTGGACTGTGACCACGAATTCCATCTAGGTGGAGTTCTAATCACACACTACTCAGTAATATATTGGTAAGATATATTACATCAAATATATTTGATGAATCCCTGGATTTTATTCAATATCACGTGAGAACCATCTCTCTCAGTACATCAGTAACATGAAAGCTGGAAATTTTCTTCTTACTATTTATTAACTGCATTACTTTAGACAGGTCATTCAACTTTCCTGTACCTCGGTGTTCTCATCTAAAAAAAATGGTGATATTAATGATACTTATAGGGCTGTTGGGAGACTGAAATGAGATAGCCACATAAAACAACCAGAACAATGTCTTGGATCAACTATTAACTATTATTACGACTACTAGCAGAAAGCAACAAGTGACAATTCCTAAGCATCTGGGTAACTGAAGACTTCCTAGAAAAATTTGTAGGAATTTGTAAGAATGCTTTACATGTAGATCTTGACAAAAGTGTAAGCTGAAGATCAAGTATTGCTATAGCCTTTCTATTTCTCATATTTATAATGTGACTATATCATTTGTAATGTGTCTATCATTTAAACTAGGGAACTTGAAAGTATAATAGGTAATTAATAATAACTGCAAGTGCATATAATAATTATACCAGGATAAGTGATGTAAACCTGGTTACATGGATCCTGGTTTATTCCCAAATTCAGCATAGTTCAAGGTTTACTAATTAGTAAGTAATAAGGCTTCCGCTGACAGAAATTTCGATACTTGAACACAAGGTTTTCAAAACTCAAATTCTTGACCTAATTTTGTGGCTAATTTTTTTAATAATAGTTAATAGTTGATCCAAGACATTGTTCTAGTTGTTTTATATGGCTATCTCATTTCAGTCTCCCAACAGCCCTATAAGTATTTCACTCCAATGCATGTGAAACAAAAGGATAAGTATACTTGAATTGTCAGAACTGAATATCTGGCAGTTATATTCCATATATGCCATCAGTAAAGATTCTAAGTAAAGGAGCAACCAATTAAACGTCTCAAAAAAGAACAAACTGATCTGCACTGTAATTTAGCAAACATACAATAAGGCTCAGCTAATCTTTAGGTTGTACTATCATAGTCATCTACAGAATCCATGAACAGTATTTCAGGTCCTCTGTGTTGAAAGACATGGTTTGTATGAGTAAAGTAGCATTCATTTTACTGGTACACACCTCTGTCAAAGGCAACATAGCAATCTTTGATCAGTAGTGAATTCTGTCCTGTTAGTTGATGGGAATGTTCAGCTGAATCTATAGCTATTGGTAAAGATGGTAAAGGTCATCGTTGCATCTCATTTACTGAAGCTGCCTTTCTGGAGGGTAGAGGAGCAGGGTAAATGATGGTGAAAACGGTCATTTGCAGTAAGTGAGATATCTGATTACTCTGTTAGGGAATGGATTTTGTAAGCACCCAAACTCCACTGGCTTCCTTTTTTACCATTTTTGTTTGTTCACTTTTACCTTCAATACGCACAGCTGCTGTGATTTAAATGTGTACAGTTTAATAAATTAAAACAGAAATGGTACAACAATTAGCCAGATACAACTTACAAGGCAGACACTTCCCCCTGTAATGTCAGCACCCCTGATTACAAAGTAAATTTTTTCTCCCTTAAATATTGTTATTCCTTATCCTGTGGAACTAAATAATGACAACTGGATCAACATCAGTACATCTTACACGAGTGTGCACATGAACATGCACACACACACCCCGACAGGTGCTAAAGGATATGATTTTATAAACTGTGGACTAATCTTCCAAACCATGTACCAGGATCACTTACAGTACTTGTTTCAATTTGTTTACCAACTATTTTTTTAAGGCAATCTCTGTGCTAGACACGGTGCTAAACACTCATGGCTTAAAGTGTAACTGCCCCTCCCCCAGCAGAATGGTTGAAACGTATGCCTCCTGACTCAAGGAAGACACTGCACAATGACCTTTAGACACAGGGTCTATTTGAGTCTCCTGCCTCCTTTAACAGAATCACAGAATTATTTCAACTTAGAACAGCAAATAGATACTGTCAGTAAGCCTTCTACACGATAGACAGGGCAAGAGAAGCAGAGGAAGACAGATGATCACCAAGGTCCATATTCAACACTTTCCCACCTTCCCTTCAGTCCTTGGCTCATGCTTTTCTTTCCATAACACCTGCCACAAGTGTCATTCTCCACTGAGGGAAATAACCTGTCATGTTAGTTTTAATTCGTTTTCATATAGCAAGTATATAATGAATATTTCAACAGAAAAAAAAATTGTGATAAAGACTGGGAGAATGCGATTGAAACTGGAAAATTAGCTCTGACATTCTGGTGGAGCATGGCATGCCGCCTGAACAAAACATGCTGTCGTGCTGGAATCAGTTACACCAGCGAGGCATCTCATCTCCATGTCCTTTTAATGACGGCATCAACTACTGTTCAAAGCAGGAGAGCACATTTTGCAAATGTGGTAATTAATTCTCTGCTTGTGCTTCTATTCTATTCTGTTACATATTTAAGCCATTATCAAATAAATCACATTTCAGTTTTATTTAGTTTTGAATTTCATACATCTTACATTTTTCATCAGAGTCCCGGTTTCAAACACTAATTCCATGTGATAATCAAAGAATAGGGTCTTACTTAAGTGAAGAAATCTGTTCTTTCCAAAGAGCATTCACATCTATGATTTGCCTGGTTGCTCCTGCCTCTTACAGAAATCAGCGATGGTATTCACAATACATGCCGTTAATGACTTACGAGTTGCTTTTCTTGAATCAGTTTATGTGGTGCATTTCTCCCAGGTGAGCATTAATTGCCTTCCTTCCCTGGTTCTCGGCTCTCCTTCATCCTCTCCTCTACGCGGCACACTATTTTCTCAGTGGTCTCTCAGGTTGGTGAGTCCAGTCATACAGCATCTCAAGTCTTTGGATGCCAAGCACCTTGAGGTTAGGAGCTGCACCTGTGATTCAAATGCTTTCTGTCTGAACCAAGAGCAAACCAGAGCTCTCTGCAGAAGCACTTTTGTCCATCAGGGAAAAAAGGTAAACAGCCTTATAGGACATCATTTCATGGATGAGTTTTGTTAAGCAAATGTCAAAAAAACCAGCATAAGGCAGCTTAGCAAAAACAGAAGATCCCTAGACTCAGTCCAAAGTTCACTGGAATATCACCAGGCCACAGAAAGAGTGGTTACTTGTATAGAAAAAAAGAGAAAAGAAAAGGGAAAAGCTAGTAGATTTCATGTATATCATGGACCAGGTTTGGTAAATTTGAGCACCAGTGAAGTCTGGGGCAATTTGCTTTGGGAAACTTTAGAGCTGGAAGAGACACTGGCACTACCTTCACATGTTCAACTTCTTTATTTTACTAATAAAGAAACTTAGCTCAGAAGGATTAAATTCCCAAAGTCAGAAAGTTCGTCACGGCAAAGGGATAGAACCTGATGTTCATGCCTGTACCTTTTTGCCTCTCATTTGCCCAGTGAGTTGTGATAGCTGTAGAATGCACCTAAGGAGGACAAGTCTGAACTTATCCAAGGAGGAAACGGAACAAATCTGTTTCTTGAACCACAAAGGCAGTAAATTCAAATACTGTAAGTCTCAATGGTAAATTCTTGTTTATTTTTCTCCAGAGCATGTTTATTCTTATGTTTTTGAGCAACAAGTTTTTTTCCTCCAATATTTGATCCTCTCAATCTGTTCACCTTTCAGGATGTTTGTCATTCAACACAGGCACGCGCCTGCACCATTCCACTGTCATTTCCTGGTGAATAGTGGCCATCAGATGCCCTTGTCATTTTCTTTTTTGAACCACATGTGAATACCATTCCACTTGTGGCCTCCAATGAAGTCCTTCCAAAATAGCTGCAATCAATAGGCAGCTTTAGCAGACTGCAGTGCAGGTCAGCATCTTCCCTCATATTCTAGCTCTTATTATTATTTTCCACACCTGGTACATCCACTCAGTCTCATAAATGAGAATGTTAAAGACTGGTGAGTCGGACATGTTTAAGCACCATCCTGAAGCTGGAGTCAAAAGTAGGCTAGCTCTACATACTTGCAAAACCAGTGTCAAAGCCCAGCATTTTGTTTTTGTATAAATTCTTTAAAGAAATGCTGCATCACCAGCTCTCTTCATAGCACCAGAGATGATATAGTGGGGGGAAAAGAGACAGGTGTCAATCACTCAGAGTCACAAGTGTTTCAGAATCTTCAGAACGTGAAGAAGATTTAGGAAGACCTCAACCAATTTATTTTTCTTATATCTTCTTTAAATCTATGTTCAGAAGTGATATCTGAAAAAATTCCTGGTCTTTATAAAACTAAAATATCTCTTTCAATTAGTATAAAGTTTGTAAATGATGAGAAGACATTCCATTTTGTTTTAATTGGCAACATTTTTCCCTCTTGTGTTATACAGAAAATAATGTGTATGTTTTAATCCATGTTTTCTTAGATTTGATGAAATTTGTTATTCTTTTATCTATAATGAATGTCACTTTGTTCACAAGTTCTCATTTCTGATCTGTTGCAGAAAAAAATCATCTTCACAATTCAGTATAAACTTAGAATGTTTTAAAAATTATTCAATCACTTGAAGAATCAGTTCAGGAGTTTCAGGTCCATCTAGGTCCATGATATGATGGGGACGGGGTGAAGAGGATATAATTGGTTCCTAGTTGATTCTGGACTGGCTCCTCCTGCTAAAGTAATTCACTGTTGGTGCTCTCAGCTTGACCACGGCACAAAGGGTTTGCTTTGAATAGTGCATTTGGTCTGCCTGTACCAAACCATTGTCTTACTTTACTCAAATCCCACTAGCAATGCATCTGAGGGGCAGCCACTCTCAAACTTCTCCTGGGAAGCAGAATAGTAGACTCCACTACTTCCTTCAACACCTCAGATTAACTGCAGTCTCTTTTGCAGCCTCCTTTTTCCTCTCCTGGAGATATTAGAGCGTGTTTATATCTCAGTTGGGGCTGGTGGGACTTGGAGTTAAGAAGGTAGGTTGTCTACTTTACATGAACTATATGCTCTTCTGACTCTTACCAGCTGAGTTATGCTGATGGCCGGTCAAGCATCTGGAATCTTGCTTTACTGTTCCCTTGGGGCGTGGATGCAAGGTAGTAAAACAGAACAAGACTTTTGATGTCAAAACTTTAGGTTGGTTCCATATCAATATTCATATGTCCTCCTGCCACATATCACTACATGCTTACCTTCCAATCTAGATCCTCTTTGTGGAAAATATAAGAGTGTGTCATGTTCATCTTAGCACATAGTAGCATGACTAGTGTCTGTGTTTGAATGATGAAATGAATAAGCCAATAGCAAATGAAGCCACATATATTCATGATATGTAGTGATTTGGATGTTTCTCAAGGGTTAAGATAGAGGACACCTTTCCCTAAGAATATTATACTTTTAAAAAAACATACACAGACCCTCAAACTGCTGAAGGGGTAAAGCAAAATAGGTGAACTTTTAGTACTACTCCTTCCCCTCCCCACCGTCCACAACTTGAAATTCTAACGTCGTCCATTTATTGAGAAAATAGAAGACAACCAAGTCCTTACAGTAAAATCAAAAGGGTTGTTTGTTCCACAAATATAATACTAGCTAGCTTTGCTGAGGTAGCTTAGAAGAATCATTAACTACGATGAACTATCATTAATATCCATGATGTTCCTGAATCTGAAGCCCAGAAGCATAGAGTTCCCCATAGGAGAAGCAGACTAATTTTTGATCAAAGCAGCAATCCAGGGATCTGCTCTTATGACATTTGCTTTGGGGTACAAGGCGTCTTAATTCATATGCTTGGCTTTCCAAATCAGCAGGCAGGTAGGCCTCTGCTGCCTCTGCTGAGCTGTTCCAGACAATGCTGGCTAACCTTCAAAGGTGCCACACCAGAGCCCCAAGAAGTGAATTTTTTGTCATACCATTCTAAACAGAGCTTCTAAATTGGATAATCTCTCCAGTCACTTTTGCATAATGTAGTAACAGACTAAGAAATAAAAATAATTCTATTTGAATTGAAGAAAGAGAATTATATACTATTTGTTCTTTAGTATACCAAGCATTTTTTTTCCCCCTTTAGGCTGAACTTCCTAAGTGGTGGTGTCCAAACAGTGCTGAAACAACATTATCTCCTTGAGTCATCCACTACTCGAAGTGATTTCTGGAAACATTAAGGATTTCTGAGACAGAAAACTGTGTTTGATGTAGAGTGTGGGAAAAAGAGAGAGGGTCTGAAAAAGCCATATATTTGCCCTTCTTACCTGCATTCAGACCAAGGTTCATGGCTTTGGAAATCATGAGTTCTGGGGCAGTGGGTAGAGTCAAAGAAACTGCTTACAGCAATATAAGAAGGATTTATGCGTTCAAGCAATTATTTCCTTGATCTGTACATCACCTGTCTCTGGCTTGCTATTCTGAGTCACAGCAGGGTCGGTAAAGTGATCCTAGTATGAATCTAAGGCAGAGATACATGGTCCCTGCATAGATCAATGTTGGTGCTATGACAAACTAGGCCGAGGCGCCACCCAGAGGTGGTCGTGCCATTAGTGTGGGGCTTTGGGCGGTGTGAAATTATCCCCCATGACTCTGAGGATCCCTGTCTGCAGTGGGTTATCTGAGTTGTTTGAAGCGTAGGCTCAAGTTATTGCTCTTCCCTAGAGTTCCTGACCTGCATCAATAAAGACTTACATGCCCCCGTGAAGGAGAGAAACAGGGTAAGAAATTAACAGCCTGAAATCTTTTTTGTCTCAACATTTGTTCCACACTAATAAAAGACTGAGCTCATTAAAAAAAAAAAAAAAAACAAAACAGAAATAAACAATTAAAAAAACTCTTTAATCCCAAGAAAGAAATTTGGGGCAACTGACCTTATCTGGATGATGTTCTGATTGAGTCCCCTTCCTCTGTATTTGAATGTCTACACAGGGCAATGTAGACACCCAGAGAGTTCTGCTGGACATTAATTATTAACAAGGAGTAGTATTAATTAAAAAAAAGAAAAAAGAGTAGCACTAAATGGAAGAAATAGAAAACCATTCCATTCACTGCAAAAATGGCCCTAGAGGGCACCTGAAGGAATTCTGTAGTTGGATGAATTTAGGGCCTTTGGGCTGAAAAGAAAGCTGAATGAAGTATGCGGATCAACACCGCTAGACTGCTGGAGAGACCCTCTTAGAATATCTTTAATGAAACCCATTGTGCTTCCTCCTTTGTGTTTAGGTACAGTCACCCCTGAACACTGCAAAACAGATGGTGGTTGTTCCTATTCCTGCTCCTACACCATTGCCACTAGAGTGTGTTTCTTTGTGTCTAATCAATTTACTAACATATCAGTTTCTGTCCTCACAAAATTTATTATCAATCAAGGGATGAGACTTCACTTAGAAACTATTGCAAACCACAGGATGTACAGATGAGGTCGTTCGCTCTCAGTAAGAATTTTCCACTGCAAAAGAAGATGATCTTAATCTCTTAGCACTAGAAGTGATGTCCATTTTCAATGCGTTTGAGATGTTATTTGTGGGACAGAGTGACAGGGCACTAACGGTCTGATAGTGCTCATCTTCTGTAGAAAGAACCATCCTCAACCCCTTCATCATCTACTCCCTCAAAGACACTCCCCTTCCACAAATGGGAATAACGCATTGCAATGTAACTGAGGACTGAATTATTTTTAACTTGCAATTTTCTTTTCTTCACCTGTGAGCAAGGGGCTTTAGCATTCAAAGCTTTAGTGATATGACATTGTTCCAGGAAACTATCAAGTGTGAATGGAAAACCACTATTAGAAATATCATTGATACTATTTTGAAAAATAATAGAACATCCTTTAAATATTATATAATATTATACACAGATGTACACTGGGGCACTTGGATTAACCAGGAATAGAGAAAAAGAGTCATTTCTGTAATAGGATTATCTGAGAGTCAATATACTTTTCACCATGCCATTTAAAGAAACTGGCTCACAGGCTTAAAGCTCTTTTCTCTAACTGGGCAATGAAAGTTAAAACACAATTATTTTTCAGATAGATAGCTGCCATCAAGTAGACGCAGACTCATGGGTACCTCACGTACAACACAACGAAACGTTGCCCAGTCCTGTGTCATTCTCACAACTACCAACATGTTCAAGTCCCTCACTGTGGGCACTGTGCCAATCCATCTCACCGCGAGTCTCCCTTACCCTTAATGATATGACGTGTTTCAGGTTCCGTCCCTGGATCCTCTGTATCTTGATGATGTGTCCGAAGCAAGCAAGCAAGTCAGACAATA
Source organism: Trichechus manatus latirostris (assembly GCF_000243295.1). Classification (NCBI taxonomy): domain Eukaryota; kingdom Metazoa; phylum Chordata; class Mammalia; order Sirenia; family Trichechidae; genus Trichechus; species Trichechus manatus. Next base: position 17,568,455 of record NW_004443956.1, on the reverse strand, counting down.
TTCTGTGGTAATTCATAGGGTTTTTCTTGGCTAATTTTCAGAAGTAGATTCCCAAGCCTTTCTTCCTAATCTGTCTTAGTCTAGAAGCTCTGCTAAAAACTGTCTACCATGGGTGCCCCTGCTAGTATTTGAAATACTGGTGGCATAGCTTCCAGTGTCATAGCAACATGCAAGCCACCACTGTATGACAAACTGAGAGATGATGGTGGAATTATGTTTAAACATATAAATACAGAAATTAGAAGAAAAATGTACAATGTTTATGAATTGGATGCCATGATTTGAGAAAAAAAACAGCCTTCTGTCAATGACCTCAATGACTTTTATCATTGGTCAGTGGACCAATTCTGTGTAAGTGCATTCCAATTCTATGACTCTTCCTAGCACTATAAGACAATCTATGGCAAGTATCAGTCTGGAACACATCTAGAAGACTATGCTGCATTAATAATTTAAATGTTTTAGCTAATCTATTAGACTCATTACCAAACCAGAAAACCAAACTCGTTGTTGTCGAGTTGATTCTGACTCATAGCGACCGTACAGGACAGAGTAGAACTGCCCTGTAGGGTTTCCAAGGAGCGCCTGGTGGACTCGAACTGCCGACCTTTTGGTTAGCAGCTGTAGCTCTTAACTACTACGCAACCAGGTTATATTATCAACTAATGTTTAAATAAACCAATGCCACTTGAAAATATAAAGGCTGTTAAATCAACACTATAGTGAGATAGGTCTCTATCGACTTGATGGTAATGGTTTTTCTTTTTTTAAAAAAAAAAAAACAGGAAAATAGAATATTTGTATAGCCTACAATTTGATTGCAGTAGAATATAATATACTTCACAGGACAAACTGTATGTTTCTTGATCTGATCTAGAATATTGCCAGTTATAAATACTAGCTCTGTATATTTTATCTTTTTTGACAATTAATACAACATTTTCCTTTGTCTAGTCCTTTAGATTTGCTCTTGTTTGCCTGCACTTTCTTGTAGATTGTTTACAATGACTGTAATTTCATTGATAAGTTCGCTGGTGTGGGTTAGAAATACAATATTTGACATCGAACAAAATAGCACAGATTCAAACCTGGGGGTCCCTTTCCCACTCTGAATTATCAAATGCATGGGGTGGTCAGAGGGATGTATTCAAACTCTGGCTTGGACCAGACTATACGCATGACTTGAATAAGTTACTTAGCTTCTCTGAATAGACGATAATAATGTTACCTACTTCACTGGGTTAGTACAGGATTAAAAGTGATAAAGCATTCTATTTGCTGCTAGTGTCTTTCACCTAGTTATTTTTGTTACAGCATACATTTACTTTAGGTCGAGACAGGCCAACCACCTGAGCAGCTAGGTGGTCTCCTATTCTTTCCTCAACTATTCTCAACCCCATTTTACGGAAAGGATGTTTAATTTTCCTTTTCAGTTTTACTTCCTGGAGAAGATGCAAGTATATTAAGAATGCTTTTCACTGTCATGTTAACCCTACACACCTCCTCCAAGCAGAGCATCTGTCCTTTCCTTGATCTTTTTGTTGTTATTGTTGTCTGTAACAGCTTCATTGAAATAGAATTCACATACCATACAATTCACCCATTTAAATGGTACAATTCATCCATTTAAAGGGTACAATTCAATGGTTTTTAGTATATTCACAAAGTTGTGTGACCTCCTTGCTCTTTTACTTGCTCCACTATTACTAGGCAGGTCTTCTCAGAGAGCTTTATGCTTTTTTTCCAGTTTTACATCATCTTGGACATCAGTTGCCCTTGCACTACTCCTAAAGCTTGGCTTCCTTTTTATGTACATTTTTCTTAAAGTGGAGATCATCAGAAAGCACTCCAGATTGCTACACTGGTTTCTGGGGAGGCTTTTCCTGTTTCTTCCTCATTAGCATTTTTCATGATTGTATGGTCAGAATTCTATTTCTGAGAGCCTGCCATGCCTCTTACAGTCTTTTACTTGGGTAGCCCAGTAACCTTAATAAGAATCATATGTACACTAGCATTCATTTTTATACTGCTTTACTATATTCTGAGCATTTCCACAGGTATTATGAAATTTTACTCTATGACGTAGAAGACCTACGCAATCATCTATCCGCAAGGTTGATAGGCTTGGAAAGTATAATTACCGCCTTTTCCTTCTGAGCCTTCAGCCAGACTATGTTTCCCAGGTTCCTTAGAGGCTGTGTGGGGCTGTGTGTGTGAATTCTAGCACAAATGGGGCAGAGTGACATACACTCTTTCTAGGTTTGGCCATTTTCCTCCTAGGCACACAACTAGACCACAGTCCCAGGCTCTCTATCAGATGGGGCCAAGTGACTGATTCCCAACCAGTGGGGAAGAAGGCAGAAGAGATGTGTACCCCTTTTAGGCCCAGCCCCTAATAGCCTCCTGTGAAAGCCTCCACGTTCTCTTCCTGAGTCAGTCACCAAGATACAGAGGATCCAGGGAAGAATCTGAGAGCTGTGGACACCACAGCCACTAGAGGGAAGGAGCCTGTGTCCCTAAAGACTGCATGGAGTCACCCCCAGTCCTAGCTCAGCTCACATTAACTGCAACTTGAGGAAGAAATAAAATGATCAAAGGTGTCAAGGTCCCTGGGCAGAGATGGAGAATCTGGCACAAGACACCAAGATGGAACCAGGTTCAAGAGATAGGAGCAAGGGAGCTCACAGACGGGGTGATCCTAGAGAAATATCCCAAGCTGGCAAGCAAGAGTTAGAGTTGCTTTTCATAAAGTCAAGTCCTGGTTAGGGAGGAAATGGAGACAGAGAGCCAAGACGCTTACTATTCATGAACACCAGCCCAGGCAGTTTAACTCTTCTTTGCTTGCAAAGCTAGTAAACAGCAGAATTGGGGCTAGATCCTCATCTCAGATTTCTAGTTTGAGGCTCTTACAATTAAAATGAATGGGGTAGGAAGCAAAATAGCTACTTCCTTCAAATGTGAAAAACTGTCACAGAAAGAATTAGACTGATTCTGAGTTGCTCCAAAAGAAACAATGGGACCCAAGGATAGAAAATTCTAGGAAAAAATTTTAGTTTAATATTATAAAAACTAAAAAACTCACTGCTGTCAAGTCAATTCAGACTCATAGCTACCCTACAGGACAGAGTAGAACTGCCCCATAGGGGATCCAAGGATGTAAATCTTTACGGTAGACTGCCACATCTTTCTCCCACAGAGTGGCTGGTAAGTTCAAAACGTCGACCTTTCGGTTAGCAGCCAAGCGCTTTAATCACTGCACCACCAGGGCTCCTTTCAATATTATTCACAGGTGTCCTTGGTGAGAGCACTGAAGTACCACTGGATGGATATCTTTAGGCACAGGTTGCTTGACCATATACCCAGAGTTGCAGAAAGATTTCTTTATCAGATGGGTCGTTGATGAGACAACATCTAAGCCCTTTCTAGCCCTGCTTCTGCTTGCTGTACCCACACACAGTTGCCTAATGCTCACGTCAGAGGCATGATTTAGAATGTCTAAAGACTCCTGCTAAATTATGCCCATAAATTCTTTAAGATCTGATTTAAAAATCACTTCCTCTATAAAGTCTTTGAGGACTAACCCTTCTCTATATGTGCCATCTTCACTTTTAGTTTAAATTTATTGTTTCCTGGAGCCTCTTCACTTCATCGTGCTCCCTAAGTGTTCTCTAGTTGTACAAAGAGTCAACTCTTTTAACTTCCCTGTCATACCATAAGTTCCAACGGCCTTTAATCCTTCCAACAATTTTTTTTTTCTTTTTTTTTTTTTTAGGAAGAGCATACGGTTGGTACTTAAAATACTAAACGGTCATTAAAGAAAAAAGTGCCTCAGGAGGTTGGATAGTATATTTTGTTCTCTTACAAGCAAATTTCTGCATTTGGTGGAGACCTCTGGCAAACCAAATGGGTCCAGAGCTAGAAAAGTAAGATATAAAATTCCCAGCTTCTCAAGGACCTTTCTAAGGAAATCACCCCAGACTGTGTTAATCTATTGCTATTAGACAGGGAAAATATTTGCATACACATTCATTATCCTCCTAAATGAAGGTGTAGAAGAAATGTTTGCTGATTCTGCCTCATGGTTATCTCCTGAAACACCAAGTAGCATCTAGGAAGGGGGAGGTGGCACCTTGCTTCTGCTACAGTAAATATGGAGCTTTATTTCAAGAGAGAAAAGAAATAAGTTTTTCTTTCACATACTATGAGTCATCATTCTTTTTATGCTTTTAGCATTCTATATAGAAAAGAATGAATGAAAAAAATGCTTTAAAATAGATTATTTGGAGGAATTTAGCTAAACACTGAGTATAATGTTAATTTGATACATTAAATAAACAAAACAAGACAACATGCATTTTATTATTCAAAGGATAATCCCTCTCAAAGCATTAGTCATTTAAACATGGCAGAGTAAATTTGTGTCAACGTGGTTTTTTCAGATAATTGTTATGCTATAAAATATGGTATTAAACACTAAAAATGTCACAAATATGGGCTTATATCTATTCAAGCCTCTCACCCAAAAACCAAAGCTCCTAATAGCACAGAAAATTGTGAACATTTTAGAGTCTTCCCCGAAAATTCTTGAAAGTTTTGATGGAGGAATAAGCATTCTTATGAGTAGCATCCAATACTAAATGATTCAGAGTTGAAAAACAGAGAAGAATGGATGACATGTAAAATCCTACAGAAGCAGAAACCACTTCCAGAATGGCAGAACAAAGACCTCTGGAAGTCTGCTCCTCTATCAAAGCAAAAACTGTCAAAATCAACTTTATCAGGACTTTGGAAATTAAGCAATGGCTTTCAGCAATCCAAGGAACATTTACGCAAGAAAAATGGCTTCTCAGTAAGGAGTGATCTTGCCCTTTGAACTTGTCCTTTGAACTTGCCCTAGTCCCAATTTCCATTTCACGCATAGTCTTGAGAACTAACTGCATGACCATCAACCTAGAAGCTACTGGAGGAGGAAGAACAGTTTAAAAGTTTCCCAAATGCCCTGTTCCCAGAAAAGTGTCATTATTTGACCTGTTTGATAGTCCCCTGGACCTGGACACCTGTACTCACATGACTTGTCTTTATTTGATCTGATTTTTTCCCTGGGGCATTTGCCAAAAACAATTAGCAGCAATTATTTAATATAGCAGCTGCCTGAGATCATGATAACAGAGTAAACAAGAAGTGGACCAAAAACTTGAAAGGAAAAGCTAGGGAATAAGATGTCAATAAACAGCTTTGAAAATCAGACACATTGCTGGGAATCTAAAAGGTAATTTGCCTGAGATGCCCCTAATCTCTCACCTCTGGCTGACCTTGCGGCTCTGATCAAGCAGGAAGTAAGGGCTAAGGCAGAATTATAAAATACCTGGCTGATTTTTGGAGTTGTGCCCTAGCACACACATAGAGCTTCTTGGCAAAGACTGGGAGACTCACTGGTTCAAAGTAATGAAGAAAATCTCTGTTCAATCATTGGCTGACCGCTAAGACAACCAATCAGAGACTTCAGTGGCCAACTATGATAAAGATACAGATTTTACAAAATTTTATCAGAAAAGACACTAAACAAAGAAAGAAACAAACAACAACAATGGCAAACAAAAACAACAAACCCTCGGGAGGAGGGGAATTTGATTTCCAGAGTTGCCACAGTACATTATTTAAAATGTCTAGTTTTCAACTAAAATTTATGAGCAGCATAAAGAAATAGGAAAGTATGGCCCATAGACAGGAAAAACAGTAGTTAATAGAAACTGTTCCTGAGGATGACCCAGACATAGGACAGACTAAAAAAGAGTGTAAATTAACTATTATAAATATGTTCAAAGAACTAAATAAAACCATTTCTAAACAACTGCAGAAAAGAATGAGAACTATGTCTTACCAAATAGAGAATATCAATAAAGATATAGAAATTATGAGAAAGAACCAAATAGAAATTCTGAAGTTCAAAAGTATGATAACAAAATGAATGATTCACTAGGTTGCAAAATTATATCCGATCTGGTAGAAACAAAAATTGGTGAACTTCGTGATAAATCGAGATTATCTAGTCTGACAGACAGAAAGAAAAAGAGGAGAAATGAACAGAGCATTGAAGTCCTATAGAACATCATCAAGTGCAACAAGTTACGCATAATGGGAATCCCAAAGCAACAGATGAGAGAAAAAAAGGGGAAAAAGAATATTTGAATAAAAAATGATCAAAAACATCTGAAATTTGGTGAAAAAACATCAATCTACACAACCAAGAAGCTCAACAAACTCCAAGTAGAATAAATTCAAAGAGATCAACACCTAGACATATCATAATCAAACTGTCAAAAGACAAAGAGAGAATCGTAAAAGCAGCAAAAGAGAAGTGAATCATCAAGCACAAACCAAAAACCAAACCCACTGCTGTCGAGTTGATTCCAACTCATAGCGACCCTACAGGACAGAGTAGAACTGCCCCATAGGGCTTCCAAAGAACACCTGGTGGATTCAAACTGCCAATCTTTTGGTTAGCAGTTGTAGCTCTTAACCACTATGCCACCAGGGTTTCCGTCATGCACAAGAGATCCTCAACAAGACTAACAGCCAATTTCTCATCAGAGGATGTCTTAGTTTCCCAGCGCTGTTGTAACAAAAGTACCGAAGTGGGTGGCTTTAAAGAGCAGGAATTTATTTCCTCACAGTCCTGGAGGCTAAAAGTCCAAATAAAGGTCTCGGACACACTGATTCCTTCCTTGCTGGTAGCCCTGGGACTTTCCTGGTTTTTGGAAATCCTTACAGGTCATCTGTCTTCCTAGCATGTGCTTGTCTCTGTGTCTAATCTGCTCTTTTTATAACTCAGAAGTGATTAAGTTTAGGAAACACCCTACACAAGTATGGCCTCATTAACACAACATAAAATCACATTACGGAGGGTGATTTCATTACATTACATTACATCACATCCAAAGGTACAGGGATTAGGATTCCAACACATACGTTGGGGCAGGGGGGACAATTCAATCCATAACAGACATGGAGGCCAAACAGCAGTAGAACAACATATTCAAAGTGCTGAAAGAAAAAGACTGTCAACTAAAAATTTTATAAGCATCAAAACTATTATTCAAATATGATCCTTCAAAAAATAAGGCATTCCTAGATGAAAACTGAAAGAGTTCATTGCTAGTAGACCTTCCCTACAAGAAATAATAAAGAGAGTTATTCAGGCTGAAATGAAAGTCAAATAGATAGTAACTCAAATCCACATGAAGAAACAAGGTACACTGGTAAAGATAACTACACAGGTAAATAAAAAAGATAGTACAAATGTATTTTTCCTTTGTAACTCTTTTTTCCCCTCCAATATGACTTAAAAGACAAACGTATAAAGCAATCATTATAAAACTATGTTGATAGTATTATAATGCATAACTATGTACATTATATGACAACGAAAGCAGAAAGAAAGGGGGAAGAAACAGAGCTATATAGGAACAAAGTTTTTGTATACTATTGAAATTAAGTTGGTATTAATCTGAACTACACTGCTATAAGTAAAGATGTTATTTGTAGTTCCCAGGGCACTAACTGAGAAAATAACAACAGCAATAAAAAAAATACAGTAAAAGAAATGATAAAGGAACCAAAATGGAACCCTAAAAATGTCTATTTAACACAAAATAAAGCACTGATGGAGGGACAGAGGAACAAAAATATCTAAGACTTCCTTGTAGAAAACATATAGCAAAATGGCAGACATAAACACAATCTTACTGGCAATAATATTAAATTTAAATGGATTAAACACTCTAATCAAAAGGCAGAGGTTGGAAGAATGGAAAAAAAATCCATCTATATGCTGTCTAAAAGAGACATTTTACATAAAAGATACACATAGGTTGAAAATAAAGGGGTAGGAAAATATATAACATGCAAACAGTAATCAAAAGAGAACTGGGGTGGCTATAGTAATTTCAGACAAAATAAATTTAAAACAAAAATTGTTACCAGAGACAAAGGAGGACAGTTTATAATGATAAAAGTGTCAGTCTATCAAGACATTATGACAATTATACACACATATATACTTAACAACAGATCTCCAAAATACATGAAGCAAAAAGCTAAAGACTTGAAAAGAGAAAGACTGTTAACCAATATTAATTGCAGACTTCAGTACTCTACTTCAATAATGGCTAGAACAACTAGACAAAAGGTCAAAAAGGAAATAGACGATGTAAACAACACTATAAACCAACTCATCCTAACAAATATCTATAGAAAATGCCATCCAGCAATAGCAGACGGCACATTATTTTCAAGTGCACATGGGACATTCTCCAGGATAGACCATATTCTAGGCCATAAAACAAGCTTCAATAAATTTAAAAGAATTGAAAGCATGTTCCCTGACCACAGTGGATGAAATTAGAAATTAATAACAGATAGATTTAGGAAATTCACAAATATGTGGAAATTAACACACTCCTAATTAACCAGTGGGTCCAAGAAGATACCACAAGGGAAATTAGAAAATACTTTGAGATGAATGAAAATGAAAATAAATGTACCAAAACATATGCGATATGGCTAAAGCAGTACTTAGAGGAAAATTTATAGCTGTAAACACCAGTATTAAAATATAAAAAAAATTATCTCAAATCAGTAAATTAACCTTCCAGCTAAAGAAACTAGAAATAAAAGAGCAAACTAAACCTAAGATAAGCAGAAGGAAGAAAATAATAAAGATTAGAGTGGAAATAAACATGAAAAAGTAAGGAAAAACAATACAGAAACTCAATGAAGCCAAAATTTAGTTCTTAAAAAAAAAATCAACAAAATGACAAAGCTCTACCAAAGAGAAAAGAGAGGAGACCCAAATGACTAAAATCAAGAATGAATAAGGGACTATTACTACTAATTTGAGAGAAATAAAAAGGATTCTAAGCAAATACTTTGAAAAATAGTATGGCAACAAATTCAATCACCCTGATGAAATGGAAAAAACACACCAAAACTAACTCAAGAAGAAACAGAAAATCTAAATATAACAAGCAAAGAGATTTAATCAATAATTAACACACGACCCAAAAGGAAAAATGCAGGTCCAGATAGCTTCACTCATGAATTCTACAAAATATTTAAAGCAGAATTAATACTAGTCCTTCACAAACGCTTCCAAAATACAAGAAAAAGGGGCCCTTTTCAATTCATTCCATGAGGCTAGTATTATCCTGATAACAAAATCAGATGAAGATATTAATGAAAAACTACATACTAATATCCCTTATGAATATAGGTACAAAAAATCCTCAACAAAATACTATCAAACAAATTCAGCAACCTATAAAGAGATTTATACACCATGAGTAAGTGGGATTTAACAAAATATGCAAGGTTGGTTCAACATAGAAAAAAAATCAATCAATGTAACATACTGTGTTAACAGAAAAAAGGACAAAAACTGCATGATCATCTCAACAGATGCAGAAACAGCATTTGACAAAATCAATAACCCGTTCATGATAAAAACACTCAACTCAATAGGAATAGAAGGGAACTTCCTCAACCTGATAAACAGCATTTATAAAAAACTCACAGCTAACATCACACTTAATGGTGAAAGATTGGTTGTTTTCTCCTTAAGATGAGGAACAAGAAAGTGAAGTCTGCTCTCTTCAACTTATATTTAACATTGTCCTGGAGGTACTAGCCAGGGAAGAAAAATAAATAACAGGCATCCAGGTTGGAAAGAAATTTCTATTTGTAGATTACATGAATATACTCAAGACTACTGATTTGTGAGCTTTAAAGGATATTAATAACAATCTTAAAAAAAAAACAAATAATTGGGAGAAATGAAAATAAAAGTTAAGAGGAAGACTACAGACATAAGAATCTGAATATAAACACTTTACTCAGACTGGTAAATTTGCTTCTCATGGGGGTACAGGTTAACAATTCTGAAACTGCTTTATATACTATATTGTTACATAAATAATGTGTGCCTTCTGTATTTGTTTGCCGGCCTCACCCTCATCCTGTGATATATTTTCGTAAGTCACTAGGCTAATTTTTTTTTTTTTTTTTTACATCAACATGTGGAAGAGGATTGGCATGGCACCCCTTGCAGGAGGAAGCTGTGCTGGCAAATAAACACAGTGGCGTATATTACTTGTGTAAAAATATGGTATATACTGTACTGAGGCTGAACGAATCAAGTAATGGAAAGTGGGTGGTAGGAGTCAAGTTTCTTATTGTTGATGAGGGAAATAACAGTCAAGAAAGAAGTGACAGCTGAAATGTTCAATGTGGAGACATCACTATAAACTCATGTTTAGCTTAATGTAGAGACAGATGGATATAGATAGAGACAGAAATACAGATATGTGTATATACACAGGTTAGTATACACACAAATATTTCCTTCATCTGATAGCTGTGAAAGCCTAAAAGCAATGGCATCGTAGTAACAATGAGCACCCCTAGGGTTCAGATCTTGGTTTCTAATGCCATTCTTCAGTAAAAGGAACCAGGGCTCCTTGGAGAAATGGATAATTCTAGGGCTGGAGTAGGGAAAGTTAAGATGAACCTAGAGCATCCTATAACACCAGAAAGTAAGAAAGTCCTCAAAAAAAAAAAAAAAAAAAAAGAAAAAGAAAAAACCCACAATGATGGGACATGTCAGAGGGTACAGGAGTCAACTGAAAGAGCTCCCAGAGGCCAATGCTGGAGCACTCTGACCAATCAATCAATCAATCAATAAGTATTGGATTATAACCCCAAATATAATATAAATATCTATGAGTCCATACTGATATAAATAAATGATTGAATAAATACATAAATGGGCGACAAATATCCTGTGAGGATGAATTCCAAGTAATTTATATAGATACTCTGCTCTCAAGAAAATGGAACATAGGTGTGGGCTGTGTATAGCGACCTCCTTCCAAAGAGCACAATATGGAAGGAGAGGGGAGTAACTTTACAGTGGAGAAACCTGATAAGAACTACCTCAGCCGGGTGATCAAGGTCAACATCAACAATGATAAAACATGTTTTTAGTATTTACCTTTGATATGATGTGATGAGAATGGCACTTTACTTTTGCGGTCTTCCTCCCAAAAACCTATACATAATACCACTCTAATTGTGAAAAAAAAAGTCAGAAAACTGCAGCTGAGGAATAGTCTACAAAATATCTGCCAGAACTCCTGGAAACAGCTGATCATGACTACTGTTCATCAAGAACAAGGAATGTCTGATCCAAGAGGATACCCTGGATGGGATCCTGGAACAGAAACAGGACATTAGGTAAAAATTGGGAGCATCTGAATAAAGTATGAACTTTAGTTAATAATGAATATCAATATTGGTTCCCTAACTGTCACAAATGCACCATACTAATGCAAATGATAATAACAAGGTGTGGGGTATATGAGAACTCTCCATACTATTTGCAACTTTTTTATAAATATAAATCCATTATAAAATAAACAGTATATTAAAAAATCTTAGAGAATGACTTCAAGCAAAGGATTAATGGGGAATGAGAAGAAGGTGCTAGGCTATAAGACATGAAATCCTATCAATCTGAGTTGGAATTCTTTCGTGAAACTGTGGTGTTTAGAATTTTCAGATGCTGCAATGCAGAACACAGTGACAAGAATATGTATTTGGTAGTCAAAAGACAGTTCTCTGGTTCTAATTCTGCAATTACATAATGAAAACATTTTGCTGGATTCAATTCACCAAAATTTATGGCCCTTAGTTCCCCCAACTACAAAGTCTCTTTCAATATAATTTTGACTATATGGCCCCCTGATGAATGGCAATGCATGATTGAGAATTTAAAACCAGAAACTGTAAGTTTCAAAATCTCATTTAACTTTAATAGAGTTCCAGAGGAAAACAAAATGATATTCTGTATTTTCTATTTACTGTTTTGCCTTTTAAACTAAAAGCTGCCTAAATTTTTTAGAAGATAAATTTAGATATATTTAGTTGACAAAAGCTCTTTTCAGAGGCCATATTTAATTTGTATTTTGAGAAATATGGTATTGAGGTTTTGGACTGTAATGATCTGTTGGGCACCAAAAGAAGGATGAGACAAGGGCAATTTTTCATAAAAATTAGGTCTCATATGTTGATCCTTTGACTTACCTATTCTTGTGCTCATATCTCTTTCAAATCACACCTAACTGCATTTTAAAAATAAATATTAAGTCTCTTGGCTTTGGAAGAAAGCAGTGTTCGTGCTCAAATGATCATATGTCTCATCGCTGGTGTTATTAGAAATGACAGGCAGCTAAATTTACACTCGGGGTAACATTATTCATTAATAAGCAAATTAATAGGTCAGTCATCAAGAAATCATACACCCAGTTAACAACCAGATCCTATATGTCTTTGTGCTTATTTGCTACTCACATACAATAAATAAATCTGAAGCAAGACCATAAATCTGTTTAAATGCTGGCCTTAGAAATCAATTCTGTAGCTAGACTAAAAACAGCACAAACACGTTGCGATGTTCAGTGCCTCCTTAGCCACTGGAGGGCACTGTTTCATAAAATGCTCTACAGACCACTCAGGCTGTCAAGAAAAATGATTAGAAATAATAGTGACTATAGGGTCGCTATGAGTCAGAATTGACTTGATGATAACGGGTCCAGGGAAGCAGGGCCAATTCAGCTACAACAATACCTTATTGTTTATATTATTTACTCATAAATTAGAAGACTGGGTTTCAAAATCGGTCCTTCACTTGGAGAGACATGTAACCTTAGTAAGCTTTAAAACTTCTGTAAGCCTCACTTTTCTTACCAAAAATCAAACATTTGTGAAACCTTTTCACAGCACAGATGAAATCTTTTCACAAAATACATGATTCTTATCTTAAATGTTGTGGCTATTATTCTCACAGTTTTCTTGAAATCTTCCTTTACTGAGAAGCTTTCGTGTTGAATTTGACCAAATGCTTAATCTAATGGTAATACCAGCTTCCAAAGCAAGAGCTGTATTCTTTTATCCTCATATGTAACAGCCAAGGCTGTATATTTACAAAGAGTTTTCAGATAAATAATCTCATTTGTGCCTCAAACAATTACATGAGGAAAGTATCACTATAGGTACACTTTATATATGAAGAACTGAAGCGAGGGAAGTGGGGCCACTCGGGTAATAAGGAGAGAACACAGGATTAGAACCCCTCTACTCACTTAAAGTGCTCTTTCTACTTTTGTCTGATGTTTCTCCTGTCTATGACACCCTTCCCTCCTCCTCTGCTGTTAAAGGTATCCTCTTCAAACACAGTTTTGATTGTATAGTTCCTATGCTCAAATATCCTTGACCCATGATGGCTCCCAAAACCCCACAGAATAAAATTCAACGTCCTCAGCACAGCACTTAAGGCCTTCCACAGTCAGAACTTAACCTCCGTATCTGACTAAATCTCATACTATACGCTCCTTTCTCCACTCAATGCCACATCGACTTACACGGGAAATAACACGCATTATATGCTAAATATGTACAAGTACTTCCTTCTTTGATTCGAACTGTTCTGTCTGTTTGGAACGCTCTTCTCCCATCTCTCTCTACTTTTTCCCATTTCTCATTTAAGCTCCTGTCCAAATGCTAACATTTTAATCAATCTTCTTTAGTATAAATGTCCTCTCCCTCTTCTATACCTCAGAGAAGCTTTCCTTGTGGCCCTTCTGCAGCACACACCATCCACTCTGTGCAATACCTGCTTGCCAGAAGACCATGACCAACTCCGGGCAGGATCCTGTCTCCTTCTGCTGTGTGGGCTTGTCCCAGGACAGCGGGACTCCGGCACACGTGCCATATAAAAGGTTTTCAATGAGTGCATGCTGAATGTCAGGCAAATAGTTTTTTACAAGGTGACTTGGTTGATATAAGTAAGTTTGAGTGTATGTTTCTTTTCTGAAATGCAAAGTGACTTTTAGAATGAACTCCACAGCTATCACCGAGGGATGTAATGGTGAAGAGATGAAAAGGCTACAAAATGTGCCCAGAGAGCAGTCCTGTAGCAATGTGTCCTGATGACAGACTGGCACTGGCAGTATTTTATACTGGCTTGTTTTTTGTTTGTTTGCTTTAATATTCCATATATTTCACACTTGAAGGGTCAAAAAAGGTCAGTATGCTATACCCAAAAATGAAACCCATTGCCATCAAGTTGATTACAACTTGTTGCAACCCTATAAGAAGAAAAAACAAATAAACCTATTGCCATTGAGTCATTCTGACTCACAGCAACCCTATAAGACAGAGCAGAACTGCCCCATAGGGTTTCCAAGGAGCACCCGGTGGATTTGAACTGCCGAGCTTTTGGTTAGCAGCTGAACCACTATGCCACCAGGGATAGAGTAGAACTGCTCTATAGGGCTTCCAAGGCTGTAATCTTTACAGAAGCAGACTGCCACATCTTTCTCTCGAGGAGCAGCTGGTGGATTCAAGCCACCTACCTTTTTGGTTAGCAGCTGAGTACTCTAACCACTGCACCACCAGGGCTGCTTTTTAGTGTGCTATAGGTAGGTCATTGGAGAAAAACCCCTAAGGAGCCCAGGCTGGGTGGAGGACAAGCACCCCCACCCCGGCCTGTCACCAGCTGTGATTCACTCTGCAACCCTTCCACAGGGAGGGAGGGTGATGAGATGGGATGGAACTAATTCACTCATTTCCCTAGACTTCTTCCATCCAGTGAGAGGTGGAATTTAAAGTGGGTGTTGACATTAAGCTTGTTAGCATCTCAGGAAAATAACAGAAGGAAATAATAGGAGACAAAGGCTGTAGGTGGGTTGCACTCATTCACGATATTAGGAAAATTTAGCAGAATCATCATTTCATAATTAGCACTCCAGTTTAGGCTCTGAATTCAGTCTGGACTATTATGCCCCACTGTCCACAGCCGTCCAGTCAATTCCAACTCATAGTGACCCCAGAGGGTTTCCAAGACTGTAAGCCTCTACGGAAGCAGACTGCCACATCTTTCTCCCATGGAGCCCCTGGCAGTTTTGAACCACCAACCTTTTGGTTAGCAGTCGAACACTTTAACCATTGTGCCACCAGGGCTCCTTTGGACTATTATAAAGCCCCCTAATTAGTGTCTCTGCCTTAGACTCCCCCTTTCCAACATTATCTACACCCCATCATCAAGTACTCTCCTATGATGGCCTTCCTATCACCTGCAAAACAGAATCCAGTCTCCTTACGTGACATTCAATATATAATTTGGCCCCTGAATCAACTTATAAGCTTTATCTTCCACTATTCCTTTTTTTAGAAATGATGTCAGATGGGATGTTGTTTTTGTTTTTTTTTTTTAAACTGAGATAAAATTCACATAAAATTCACCATTTTAAAGTGTACAATACAGTGGTTTTTAGCATATTCGCAAAGTTGCACAATCACCACCACTAACTAATCCCAGAACATTTTTATTACCTCATAAAGAAAGCCTGCGCCCATGAGCAGTCACTCAGCCAGGTGTCTTGCTATGGAAGGAACATATCCTTTCCTTGCCTACCTTCATGTCTTACATCGCTCCATTTACCTAGTATATGTCCTGTGCTTTGTGACTAAAAATCCTGCCCATCCTTCAGGACGAAGATGGTAGGCCACATTTTCCATGACTCTTGTCCTGTCTGCTTAGCCAAACAAGAAATCTTTCCCTCCCCTGGCTTCCCTGGCATCTCATCTAAGATGCCTTACAGATCTGCTGCAGTTAGCGTCACAGAGGACACTGTGCACATACCTTCTCTCCCGGGAGGGCAGGGCTAGTGACTGGTTTGCTAAACTCCAGAAGGGGAGATAAAGCTAAACAGGACCACCGTGGCTGCTGAATTGAGCACAGACTGAAATTGGCATGGGCAAAGGGAGAGAGGCCTCCTCTAGGATATGTTAGTTATCCAAGGTGAGGCGAGTTCCCAGACTAGGGGAGATCAGTTAGGATGGTGAGAAGTGGTTCATTCCAGTTACATTTTGAAGGTAGAGCAGATGGGATTTTCTCATGGATTAGCTGTGGGATCTGAAGAGAGAAGAATCAATGTAAAGGTAGTCCCCAACTTATGACGGTGTTCTGTTCTGACAACTCCATCGTAAGTTTTCACGTAAGTCAAATACCTCATTTTTTAAAAAGTTTTCATTATCATACTTTTTAGTATCAGTATCTTTATAAATATGGCAGTGTTTTGAACAGTACATCTTAAAACTGAACATCTGCGAGTGAACATCTGAAAATGAGAACGTCAGCAAATTATGTGATGCAATATTGTATGTAGTACCTATTACTAACGATAAGGACCATCCTAAGCGTGGTTCGTCATAACCTGAATATATCAGAAGTCAGGGACTACCTGTGTTACAGTTCTTCCTTCAGCATGTGGGGACAGGGAGTAATAAGAATGTAGCTGATGTTTTAAATGTTGGAATGTAAACAATTAACGAATCTAGGCAAGGTTTATCAATAGCTGCTAGCACTATAAAGTTCAAGGCATCCAGGCATAAGTATTTCCTGATGGAAGTACAAAAACTGCACTCATGAAGTACCAAAAAGTCAAATCTGAACCCAGTGAAGTCTTTGATCACATTAACAATCTACAGAAAATACCTGAGGAACGTGTTAAATGACACCATGGAGATGTGATCACCAAACTCTAGACACTGGGGAACTCTACAGGATAAATAACCTAGTTTCCTTAATAACAACTACCAAAAAAAAAAAAAAAAATCACAAGGAAGAAAAAAGAGAAAATGGAGAAATTTATAAACTAAGAGAGACAATATGCATTTCAGTAAGTAGAACTAACATGATTTTATCAAAGGGTTAAAAAGTTTATGTCAATCAGATATATGTTAAAAATGATAGACTTGATGATATTAAGAATTACTCTGATTTTCTTACACGTGATAGTAATGTGAAGAGTTCTTATCTGTTAAAGAGATACACTGTGCAGAAGAGTTAACACAGCAGGCCTGACCGCTGCCCTTTGAAAGGCCTGCTTACAAGCTTGGCCCCGGCTAGCATCTGGGAACATGAACTTTGGGAGGGTTCCCACTATCCAAACTGACCAGGGTGGATCACTGTGCCTAAACTGTACAGTTTGGATTATGCCGAGCCCTGCCTTTCCATCTGAGAGTCTATAATTTTGGTATTTAGGGGATGCCTAGGTGACCAGCCCCTAATAAATCCTTGGGTGCTGAGTCTCTAATGAGGTTCCCTGGTAGGTAGACAACATTTCAGTAGCACCACAGAGTGCTACTGGTACCTAGAGGTAGAGGCCAGGGATGCTGCTAAACAACCTACAGTGCACAGGACAGTCTGCATCACAGAGAATGACAGTCCATGTACCTACAGTGAACAGGACAGTCTGCATCACAGAGAATGACAGTCCATGTACCTACAGTGAACGGGACAGTCTGCATCACAGAGAATGACAGTCCATGTACCTAC
>NW_004443956.1:17500593-17550296 GCF_000243295.1 Trichechus manatus latirostris | reverse complement strand
TCTACAGTGCACGGGACAGTCCGCATCACAGTGAATGACAGTCCATATATCTACAGTGAACAGGACAGTCCACATCACAGAGAATGACAGCCCAAATGTTAACAATGCTGCGGTCTGGAGGAATAGAACAATACTGATCTAGAAGAAGCGTGGATCTTTGCTGACTTGTTTTGAACAATTACACTAGCCCCAGTCGGCCTAACCCTGGACTTCTTATAAGTTAAGGACGATTAATTTCTTATTTGGTTAAGCCACTTTAGTGGAGTTTCTAGTACCTTCAGCCAAACTCAGTCCAAATGATTCACTGTCCTTTCATTCTTTTTGACTTCTCAACTTCTCTGACCTTAGAGTTTCCACAGGGCTCTGTTCTGATCTGTATCAATCACGATAGTGTCACTTAAACCACAGGAGTTCACAAGTTTTCTGTAACTACCTGTAAATTAGGCAACTGCCTCCGGTATCATTCTCTTTCATGCTTGACACCTTTCAGGGACCACAGAGCTCCTTTCCAAATATATCCTACCCCTTTCTGATGACCACAACATAGACATAATACTTCCCCTCCCTGTTCAGCCCTGCCGAACAGGAAGACCCCTTGTGACCTGGTATTGCGGGCCAGCTGATTTATGGCATAAATGTAGATGGGGAGTCCAGTGGTCAGGGATGCTGTAAGGAGGTCTGCTGCTCATCTCAGGCCCTCCCTTGATTAGCCTGAGCCCTAAGGGGCCTGGCATCTCCCTTCCCTGCCTGGGACCTTACTTAACCAGCAGGAGGCACCTTATGGGGTTTTAGCTGGCCTTTCCTTCTTGTGTGTTGGCATTAGTTTCATACCTGACCAAGGGCAGTCTCTGTCCTCTTTTTGGATGCTAGTAACTTGTGGCTATACACAAATCTCGAGGCTGATGCAGGAGAGTGCCCACAATGCCTGCCCCACCAGTTAAGGAAGCAAAATGGTGGTCTTTTCAGTTACAGGCTGGACTTGCAGGTGGCTCTTTCCATAAGTGTTGGACAAGCAGTACTGGCCTGGACGGCATCTAGCCACCAGTGATCCGAGACCCTTGTCTGAACTGTGATTCCAGAAACAGATGAGCCGGGACCTAATGTGACATGATGTGGGACTGTTAACTTTTCTCTCAGTGAAGAGGAGCTTAGAAGAAAGGGCACCATCTCACCCGGCTATAGAAACTGCCCAGACTTGATTTCACCAAGCATAAGTATCATTTTAGTATTAACTTTTTGGTTTGATCTTCTTCCAGAAGAAGAGGCTTTTATGGCTACTTCCATTTTAGGAAACCAAAAGGGGAGAATTTAATGCATACTGTTCAGGAGAGGAGGATACCTTGGCAGTTAGTTAGACCCTAGCCAAAGTAAGTCCCAGAGAGAGAACTTGACAGCTCAGCCGCAAAACCTTGGTAGAGGATACCATACTCATATTTAGAGAGCATATTAGAATGATGGACATTGGTATTTCCTTAAACTGGTACACGAGTTCTTGGGGGCATCTCCTCACATAAACCAGACCTGGGACTCTCCTATCTCCTTTCCATGCCCAGAGTCAGGAGAACCTCATGAATTGACAACATGAACCCTTGCCGATTCTGAGCAAGAACATACTAGGCATCATAGCAACGAACTGGTTGACCTTTGGAGGGCTACAGGAAAAATAACTGTGCTATTTCTAGCATCTTACTGGACCTGAGTTGGACATCTGGCACTCTGATTTCTTCTGTTCTTTGTCCAGCATACTTAATGAGAAATAAATATTTCCTGTATTTCCTGCCATAATTGTTTTATTTGCTCTCTTCCCTAGCCAAAGCACTTTTCTCCCTTCTTGTTCTCTTTAGTCCTAAAATCTGAACACAAATTGTGAAATTTTAGATCTAGAAGAAACAGTACAGATCATTATTTTACAGATGAAGAAACCAACTCTTTAAAAAATAAAGTGACTTATTTATGATCGTGCAGCTAAGTCGTGGCAGAACTTGGACCAACACCAAGTCTGACGATGCTCAAGTCCACTAACATTTATATTAGAGTACAGGCAGTCCCCAGGTTATGAACAAGATCTGTTCCTAAGTATGTCTTTAAGAATTTGTAAGTTTGAACAGGCGAATACGGTTCTCATTTAGCCTTTAGTGCAAGAAAAGGCTTGAAGCCTTTTCAATGATTTAAAAGCTGCACATGCAGCAAGTGAAGGTGATTCTGATGAAGAATTTGTTGGAAGTAGGGGTTGGTTCAGTCGTTTCAAAGTGAGGGCAAATTTACATAACATTAAAGGGCAAGTACAAGTTGTCCGTACTTTGGATGTTCTTAACTGGGGAACTCACTATATATCACAATTGTGCTGGCATGACAGAATATACAAAGCTAAATTATATTTGAAGGTAGGATTATACTTCTTTTGAATATTAATTTTTACTATACAAATAAATTAATTCTAAGAAAATCAGAAAATTCAGATAGTAATACAAGAAAAAAAAATAATCCTGATGCTAGGAGATAAATATTGTTGACACCTTATTCTCTTCCAGGTTTTTTTCCTAAACATATGTAGGGAATGTAGGTTGTCTCTAAGAAAAAATGGCAAATCTTATTCTGTTTTCATATTTTTCCATTTAATACTGTACTCATGAATATTAATGATGCTCTTATTTAGGCAATTTGGGAAATTCTGAATGTCATAATCTAGTCCTATTCTTGAGGCAGTACCACCCACTGTCCTTCCTCTCTCAGTCTCAACTCCAGGTTACAAAAGTTTCTCAGAAAATCAGTTGAGAAAGGAGAATAGGTTGAAATTAGAAGGTGCTCTAATTGGATAGGTTATCCTTGTGTTTTAGTGCAAATGGTTAATGTGCTTGGCTGCTAACTGAAAGGTTGGACTTTCGAGTCCATCCAGACACACCTCAGAAGAAAGGCCTGGCAATCTACTTCTGAAAAATCAGCCATTGAAAACCCTAAGGAGTACCGTTCTATTCTGACACGCATGGGGTTACCATGAGATGGGACTGACTCGGTGGCAACTGGTGTGGGGCAATGGGTTTCTCTTTATATATGGCTTTTCTTGCCCTGGGTTTGTAGTTCTGCCAAGATGATTTGCTAAACCACAATCCTGCAAAGGGAAGAGCGAGTTTACTATGCAAATAAGGTGCGTAAAACCCTTGAAGGGATTGGTCAATTACTATGCAAACTAGGTGACTGTGGCCTACCTAAGGGATTGGTCATTTTTGCCATCCTACTAGGCTTAAAAGGACCAATCCCACAGAGTCAGGGGAACCACACTACCATCAAGAAAAAGAACCGGGAACAGAGTGTACCCTTTGGACCTGAGATCCCTGTGTGGAGAACCTCCTAGACCCAGGAGACAGAGAGAGCTGTAACACTGGAGATGGCACAAGATGGCACAAGGCGTTATGAGCCGCAAGAACCAGGAGACCAACACAAGACGGCAGCAGTAGGCTCACCAAACAGCTGAGCACCTTCGGGCAAGAGGCTTGCTGGCAGAGTGGGGCACCTCCAGGTACTTGACAGTGGAGCCAAAAGAGCTGTGACACTTGCCCGAGCCGGGGGCCAGCAGGAGAGGCCTGAGCGTGGCCTTCCAGCTAGCGTGGCCAAAAAGAAGGTGAGAGCTGTCCTCATTGGAAGCTGTCCTGATTGACGAACTATATCCTGAGTTGTATCCTGTTACCTCTAAGTTGATCCTGATCCCAAGTTGTAGCCTGTTACTTCCCTAATGAACCACATAATCGTGAGTATGGTCTATGAGTTCTGTGTGGCCATTGCAACGGATTATCAAATTTAGCAGAGAAGTAGATAGTGCCGTGGGAAGGATGGCTGGTATCAGAATTGGTAAAAAGGTTGGAGAGAGGAGGTATGTCTGACCTCCACCTCAAAGGGATCAGCTTTGGGCTTATCTTGATTCTCCCCTCGCCCCTCGTGAATTTAGATGGCTTCTGACGCTGCTACATTACAACTGGTTTTTAAGATGAGTTTGTACTACAAGATGATTAATGAAAGTTCTTTTCAGCCCTCCCAGATTTTGAGCTCTGAAAAAAACATTCCACGTTGAAATAGAAGGCAGGCTCCATGAGGGAGGAGTTTTGTCTTCTTTACCTTTTTATCTCCAATGTCCAAATCAATGCTGATCAACACAATGCTGAATGGATGAATGAACAAATGACAGTGTAGCCTTCCTGAAGATGGGGGATAAATTTTCCTCCAAATTCTCTAAATGTAATACCAAAACTCTAGCTGCAATCATGGAGGGTCAGTCTACACTGGGTATTTAAAGCGAACAGCGTGCCAGGTGTACCTTTGAAAATTTTGAAGTGACATTAAAGTAGACTTCTCACCTGTTTCCCAGCACACACTTTGAGTATTGTAAGAAACAGGCATTAGGCCCATTCTTTTTTTTTTAATTGTACTTTAAGTGAAAGTTTACAATTCAAGTTAGTCTCTCATACAAAAATTTATACATAGATTGTTATGTGACCTTAATTGCTCTCCATATACTGTGACAGCACACTCCTCCTTTCTAACCCTGATTTCCCACATCCATTCAACTAGCTCCTGACTCTCTCTGCCTTCTCATCTCACCTCTGGACAGGAGCTGCCCGTTTAGTTTCATGTATCCACTTCAGCTAAGAAGCACACTCTTCACAAGTATCATTTTATGTCCTGTAGTCCAGTCTAATCTTTGTCTGAAGAGTTGGTCTTGGGAATGGTTTTAGGGCTGGGTTGACTGAGAGTCTGGGGGCCATGCTTTCTGGGGTTCCTCCAGTCTCAGTCAGACCATTAAGTCTGGTCTTTTCACTAGAATTTGAGTTCTGCACCCTACTTTTCTCCTGCTCCATCAGGGACTCTCTGTTGTGCTCCCTGTCAGGGTGGTCATTGGTGGTAGCCAGGCACCATATAGTTCTTCTGGTCTCAGGCTGATGCAGTCTCCAGTTTATGTGTTTAGGCCCATTCTTATGTGCTCAATAGCACCACTGTATGATAATAACGGGTCAGATCTCAAATGGCCCTTTCCCCTTTTGTTAAGGAGGCCCCTCACAAAGCATATAATAGAGATGGGAAGACTTCATGACTACATGGATTTAAATGAGCCAGACTTCTCTACTGGGCCTGTCCCTGTGTGCACAGCCTTCTCAGGGCTCATGGGTCATTTACTGTTGAAGAATCACCCTCCAGTAAAAATGCTGGAAACTATGGCATAAATATATGATACCTAGTAATGGGATATTCTCATATAGGAAACACCTGAAATCCCTGGGCTCAAATGTCCCCCTTTTGGGTCAGGTTAATTATATTAAGTGAATCCTCATAGCTTTAATGTTCTTAACATCTTCATGCTGTTTTTCAAAAATTAATTCATTCCTTCTAGACTGGATTTGCAGGCTCAGATTCTGAGAAAAAGGATTATATTTAGTGCATTTAAGTGTTCCACTTACATCTGTATTTTTCCTGAAATAAATTAATCTCCCTGATATTTATTTTAGAGAGAAGAAAGAATCTTAAAAACATACCATGGCTATAACATTAAAAATTAAGATATAACAACTGTGAAATTTCCAAATCACTAGAGGCTCTTCTTTATGAAAATTGAAGGCTTGGACCGGTAAATGACCCATTACAAATATTCACTCTGGACAGGGTATTTCCTATTGTGCAGGAGCTGTACTCTACTCTGGCAGGCATTTATTTAATGATCATTAACAAGAGCCTGCAGACTGCAGCTCTGATGACCCCTTGCTAAATGCACTGTTGGGCCAAATGTTCAGTGATATTTTACCCTGTTCCTCATTCTGCATTGAGCTACATACCATAGCTGTTTGTGTATATAACTCACCGTCCTTATTGGATTCTGAGCTTATTAAAGGAAGCAGTCTGGCTTAAGTCATCCTTATTTCCCTGTGTCCTGAGAAGAACTCTGTATGTAGAAAGTGATTCATAAAAACATACATCCGTGTCCTTTTCCCAGCCCATTATTTACACTCTACCATTACCATCCCAAGAAATAAAATGGAGCATGGCCCAGCCACTCCTAGACCATTGGTCCCTTGCTACTCAGGGGAATAAAAACCAAACCAGTTGCGGTCAAGTCAATTCCAACTCATGGTGACCCCATGTGTCTGAGAGTAGAACTGTGCTCCATAAGGTTTTCAATGGCTAATTTTTCTTCTGAGGCGCCTCTGGCTGGGTTTGAATGGCCAATCTTTTGGTTAACAGCCAAGTGTGCTAACCATTTGCACCACCCAGAGGCTTAGAGGAACAGGTCTGTAGAAAGGTCTTTCTCAAGTCTGATCCCAGCTCGAACTCATGGCCTCATTTCCCAACAGTCTCCCAAATGTTCTAGGCTTAAGCCAAACCAATATTGTCACCAGTTTCTGGGTATGCCCCAACTCTGTTCCTATCCTTTTTGGCTTCCAATGTTTTAACAAATTTCTTCCTCCCTCCTTATACTACCAAACATTGTCATTTGACAAAGTCCTATTTATGTCCAAATGTCATTTCAGCTCAATGTCACCTTCTTGGGGACTCTCCTGAGCTCCTACTGCGAGACATGGTTGTTTCTTTGTACTCTCACTCCACTCTATGTTTTGGGAATGTACTCATGATTCCTTATGATATTTAACTATTTATCGGAATCCCTCCTAATCTGAGAGTGTCTAAGGACAAATACTATGTCTTATTTATCCTTGTACCATTTTTTTTTTTAATAATCAATTTTATGAATGAATGAATGAAATCAATTGATTTGAAGGAAGAAGAAGAATGGAAAGAACACCGAACTGGGAATCAGGAGACCTGATGTGTAAGCTTGGATAAATTATCCAGCCACCACAGGCCTCATTTTTTGCATCTTTGTAATCTAAGAACCCTATTAGACGGTCTGCATGGTCGTTGGTTTAACTCACATTATTTCCTGGATAAGCCTATCTAGCAGCTGTCTACTGGAAAAGACCTACTAAGTTAGATGTTTTTTGCAGATCCATGACACATCTTGCTCACACATGAAACAAAACAAAACAAAAAACCTCCCTGCTTCCATGTCCATACAGAGGCTTAGCAATCACAGTGTAGGCCCTTGTATAATTCTAAATATGGACTCCCTGTCCCTGAGTTCTTTTAACATTAAAACTTAGTACACAGTTCAAGAAAGTAAAGAACAAGGCAACTTAGTGTACACGAGCTATTCCAAGCATTTTTATTTCCTAAAACTAGTTAAGATTCCATATCTTAAATTGTGTTAATTACAATTAAATTGTGTTTTCATTTACATAAGATCACCATCATACCACAACTATTTAATCTCTATAGGTGTTCAAAAGATAAAGAAAATCCATTTCAGAACAAAATAACACCAAATATTTTAGTTGTCTTCTATATTTTTAAATGAAACTATGGGTCACCAAGTTTCCATTGGTTCATATCAATTTAAATGAAATTTCCCTACAGGCCTTCAATGGATGCACCTGTCCATGGTCCCAGGTTCACTAAACCATGGAATGGTACAGGTCCATACTTATACAAGACACCAGGAGTATGAAGGGAGAATTACATTCATGCCATCATTTTCTTCACTTGTAAAGTGGCACTTATCTAACCTTTAATTCATTCACTAAAGTCATGCTCAATCTAAAAGCACAGCAGGGGCTTGAGAGAATTATTGAACCTTGGGCTTCAGAAAGATCTCACATCTGGCTCCTACACCATCTGTAAAGGTCATTACCCTTAGGTTGAGTTGACCGGCTTCCCAGATAGATCCCATGTTAAATTCTTTACTAATTTCCAGGCTGCTTCCATCAACCCTAGTAACATAAGAAGCACTATCATCTAAAATTATCTTGGATTTCACCTGCAGACTGAGGTCACCAGCCTCGTCTAAGAAGAAATGTGAGCTGATTTTAAATGGTTGGTTAAAGGTAATTTTCCCATTCTGAGCCACACCTTAGTTCTGGGATAGTCTAAAATGAGTCTCAACCCCGAATGAAGTTAGATATACAATTAATCTTCAGAATGAAACTTCAGATGCAGAGGGAAAGGGGAAGAGGATGATAACAAGGGTTCTCTCTCTCCCTGCTGGAAAGCACCACCTCGAAGCATGGGGTAGAGGCCACAACATAGGTTCTGGAGACAAACCTGAAGCCACATCTCCTCTGGTATTTGACTATGTGACTATGTGACTAACACCAGGTGAATCATTAATCTTTCTAAGCTTCAGTTTCCTCACCTGTAAAATGGAGATACCACCCACCATAAAGAATTGTTGTGAATATTAAATGAGCTGATGTGTATAAAACTTGGTCCAGGACCAAACCAGAGAAAAGAACAAGTGAAAGAAGAGGAAGAGCAAGATAGGAGGTCAAGAAAGATGTCAGAGGTGGAGGCAAGGGGGAGGAAGCTGCCTTTGGCTCTCCCAATCCATGAGGTTCTTCATTCATTTGAAACGCCTATGAAATCAGCACGTGCTGTGGGCACTTTTTTCATCTTTTCTACTATTGCCCTCCCCTCCCCCTGCCTTTTTTTAAAGATTGGCATCTTATGTTGCAACCTATCTATTGCTTGCCTTGACTTAGATTGTTTGCATTGACTTGCTCAAAATCTTTTCTGGAAGAAAACAATGTGTTGTTCATCCATACATTGGTCACTGTTCTAGGTGTTAGTGATACAGGCCCCAGTATAATTAAACAAATAAAAATGAACTCATGCTTTATTATTTGACATTTAAAATATGGCTAACATTCTTCATACAAGGTAGAAGCCTTATCTTGTATCTCTTTATGCCCCTCAATCATCTAACAATTCAGAATTCTAGGCATCTAGTAGATGCTCCATAATATTTATGAAATGAATGAAAGATACTATAAGGATGCTACTTATTTACATTTTTTATGTAACCTAATCCACAGAGAACTTAGTCTAGTTTGGTATTATGATAGAATTCTTGAGCTGACTGAAGTTGGAAAGACTGCTGTGAGAGATTAAGTTAGCACGCAGGAAAAACAGAATGAAAGGACAACATTAGTAGAAGATTTAAGGGTCATGAGTAGGCAGAGAAAGGGAGCTTGCCAAATGCTGCTTGGAAGCTCCAAACTATCATCCTTGTCTTATGCCTAGGGCACACCTGCAGTGTCTAGTGAAGTATCAGTCACAGGCAATAATGTTGGTTTAAAATGCAAGCTCCCAAACAAAAATTACACAATGACCTGGCTTCCCTGTCCATTCATGTTCTCCTATTCATCAAGTATGTGTGTCAGCTGGATTGCAGGGAGGTACGGTGGAGGAGTTCTTGTTCTTCTTTTAAACTCTATCTACTGAGGACAAAAAAGAGTGAGGAGGCAGAGATCTCGCATGAACTCGAGGCTCTAAGGGCAAAGGAAGATGATGGGGAGGGCAAAGGGGGAAAGAGGCTTACTTGGGAATAAAATTGAAATAGAAACTTCTTTAGCTTTCAATGTGTTGCGTGTTAGGCATTTAATGATTTTTTTCTGGGCCTGACACTGGGATCTATATAGTCAGGAAGAAAGCATTTTAATAGCTAAAAGAACTCCACGAGAACTAATGTGGTCATTGTTTAGAATGCCTATCAGCAGGGAAATTATCAGGCACTAATTTTATTTTCAACCCCTTTGTTTGTTTAACTTTACTTGTTAGAGGACCTTAACCTAAAACTAAGTATTAAAAACCCACCAATTGGCTTAAGGGTGAACAATCAACGTAGGCACTTTATGCTCTGTAAGAACCTATTTTTAACGTGAGGAGATTCGAGAAGAAAACATCTGTCTTAGTTATCTAGTGCTGCTATAACAGAAATACCACAAGTGGATGGCTTTAACAAAGAGAATTTTATTCCTCACAGTCTAGCAGGCTACCAGTCCAAATTCAGGGCACCGGCTCCAGGGGAAGGCTTTATCTCTCTGTTGGCTCTGGAGGAAGGTCCTTGTCATCAGTCTTCCCTTGGTCTGGGAGCATCTCAGCACAGGAACTTCAGGTCCAAAGGATGCACTCTGCTCAGGGCATTGCTTTCTTGGTGGTATGAGGTCCCCATGTCTCTCTGCTAACTTCCCTCTTTTATATCTCAAAAGAGATTGGCTTAAGACACTACCTAATCTTGCAAACCTCATCAATATAACTGCCACTAATCCATCTTATTACATCATAGTATTAGAATATACAACACACAGGGAAATCATACCAGATGACAAAATGGTAGCAGTCTTAGGCTAGGTTCTCTAGAGAAGCAAACCCAGTATAGCATAGAAATATACAAATAGAGAGAGATTTATATCAAGGAAACAGCTCATGTAATTGTAGAGGCTAGAATGTCCCAAGTCCATGGATCAGGGTAGAGGCCTCTCCCAATTCACGCAGCCACAGAAGCTGGCAAACCCAAGATTGGCAGGTTGGAGAGCTAGGCTCCCACTCACAGGCTATGAACGTTGATGAATTCCAAGATTGGCAGTCAAGACTGCAAGGTTTCTGCTGATTCACGTAGCTGCAGGGGCTGGCAAACCCAAGATCAGCAGATCGGGGAGCAGGACTCTTGCTTGCAGGCTGTGAAGACTGACGAATCCCAAGATCGACAGGTAAGCTGCTAGCTCAAGTCCCAAGAACTGGAGGTGAGACAACAAGAGGCAGCTGATGGATCCAGAACAAGCCAAAAACCTTGGCAAGGTGAGCAGGAAGAAAGTAGCTGGCGGAGGGCAGAGAGATGAAGGCTGAGGGGGCGGTGAGCTGCCACTGCTTGTACCACTCAGCAGATTCCATCATGGGGGTGATCACATATCAAATTTCAACAGGGAAGTGATCACAACATTATACAACTGCCAAAACACTGAGAATCATGGCCTAGCCAAGTTTACATACAATCTTAACCATCATAGTCTGCCCCTTGTCAACTTGGTACCTGTACACATCTCCCCAAACCATACATGATCTCTGAATAAAGACAATTACAAAGTCATACTTGTGCCTAACATGATACAACTAACACACATACAACCGAAAATGCACTAGCCCCATTTACATCTTGTATTTTATAAGTGAAGAAAATGAAAATATCTGATGCACACATACAGAGCAGAAATACTCATAACAATTACAGTCCTCGTTTCTGCAACTTGTCATGTGGCCACAACTGGTATTTAGAACTATCTTCTTCCACCACCCATTCTGTATTCCCTTTGCCCTCAGCAAGCACCTCAGCTGGTCGTGGTTCTTTGCCTGGTGGGGTGACCCAAACCTTCATTCCTGAAGGGTCTAGGTCATTAGTAGTCATGTCGGAATTGGGTTGCTGTAGTTTTCCACTGACTTTAATCACAAGACATGGTAGTACTAAGAAATGCCCTAAGGGGTCTCCTGCATTGCAGGCATACTCTTCTTTACCTCCATTATGTAATATCAATACAATTTCCTATTGGTAATCAGGATCAATCACACCAGCCAGTATGGTAACTTGTTTCTTTGCCTGTTGATCCAGAGGCACAAGGAGCCCAAAGTGGCCAGGTGGCATTCTTAGCTTCCAGTTCAATGGAATCAGTGATGTATCTCCAGGTGGGAGCATTCCTCCCTTTGGAATTAAGACCTCTAGACCTGCAGAGCATATGGTCACGGGAACAGGAAGCAAAAATCTTGTGAGTGGGTCACTAGGGATAATAGTGAGTGGTGCCACTCCCATTTCCACCCCTTGATTCCTGGACCCATGAATCCTAGCTATAGGAGAAACAGCACCATACATTGGATGCTGGTTTAGAGCATATACAGCCTCTTGGAGAACATTGCTCCAACCCTGCAAGGTATGGCCACCTAGCTGGCATCGTAACTGTGTCTTTGGAAGGCCATTCCATCGTTCTGTCAGGCCAGCTGCTTCAGGATGATGGAAAACATGGTAAGACCAGTGAATTCCACGAGCATGGGCCCACTGCTGCACGTCATTTGCTGTGAAGTGAGTCCCTTGATCAGAGGCAATGCTGTGTGGGATACCATGATGGTGGATAAGGCATTTTGTAAGTTCACAGATGGTAGTTTTGGCAGAAGCATTGCGTGCAGGGAAGGCAAATCCACATCCAGAGTAAGCGTCTATTCCAGTAAGGGCAAAACTTTGCCCTTTCCATGATGGAAGTGGTCTGATGTAATCAACTTGCCACCAGATTGTTAGCTGATCACCTTGAGGGATGGTGCCATAGTGGGGACTCAGTGTTGGTCTCTGCTGCTGGCAGCCTGGGCACTCAGCAGTGGCTGTAGCCAAGTCAGCATTGGTGAGTGGAAGTCCATGTTGCTGAGCCCATCTATAACCTCCAACCCTGCCACCATGGCCACTTTGTTCAGGAGCCCATTGAGCAATGACAGGAGTGGCAGGGGAAAGAGGATGACTGGTTTCCATAGAACGCTTCATCCTATCCACTTGATTGTTAAAATCCTCCTCTGCTGTCACCCTTTGGTGAGCATTCATATGAGACAGAGATATCTTCACTTCTTTGGCCTTTTCAGAGAGGTCTATCCACATACCTCTTCCCCATAAATCCTTGTCTCCAATTTTCCAATCATGTTCTTTCCAAGTCCCTGGCCATCCAGCCAAACCATTGTCCACAGCTCATGAATCAGTATACAATTGCACAACTGACCATTCCTCCTTCCAAGCAAAGTGAACAGTCAGGAAGAAAGGATTTTAATAGCTAAAAGAACTCCAGGAGAACTAATGTGGTCATTGTTTAGAACGTCTATCAGCAGGGAAATTATCAGGCACTAATTTTATTTGCAACCCCTTTGTTTGTTTAACTTTACTTATTAGAGGACCTTAACCTAAAATTAAGTATTAAAACCTCAACAATTGGCTTAAGGGTGAACAATCAACGTAGGTACTTTATGCTCTGTAAGAACCTATTTTAATGTGAGAAGATTCGAGAAGAAAACATCCCATGAAAGACTGGTATTTTTATATTCCCGTTTACACCTCTGATTCCAGCTGGAAAAGCCCATTCTCACTATTTGGCCACAGTATGCCTTTCCTCCCCTTCTCAGAATGCATGTCAGGGCCGGAGGTCGCCAGAATGGAATGTCATGACTGAGGCAATTTAGCTGTAATATTAAATAATTCAAATGACTTTGAAAGAGTCGTTTCTGATCTGTTACCAGTGGTGAGAAGCAGGCAGCAAATGGGCAGTATCCACATAAATTTGCCCCATTAGGATTCCTGACTTAGAACTTATCAACCTTCAAGGAAGCAACTAGCATGTCTTTACCGCATATCTACCAGCAAAGTGTCAGATTTAAAACAATCAGAACAAACAAAAAATCTCATTTAAGTCCTCCAAATAATTATCCAGTAGTATTATTCTTTTCAGGCTTAACAGTTTATTTCTTAGGAATTTGTCTTTGCAGATCACTACTGCATTAGGGAAAGTTTTTGGTGCCCAGAGGTGTCTGAGATGGGACTGACATGCTAACATAAGCAAATAACATCTGGTGGGAAGAAGGAAGCTCGCATCCCATCTGCTGCCCTGGGTGCCTCGGGAGGCCGGCATGGCACTGCTGACAAACTCACATCTTATGCCACAGCCCGTCTGCCGTGCCCTCAAGGTCGCCAGCTCCCAAGGCTAACCGTGAGGGAAGGAGGCAGCCGACTTTGGACATGGCCAGGGGCCACGCTAATGAACTTGGCTGATTTCTGAACTGGCACAAGCAGAAGAGAAATTGCCTAGAGGACACTGCTTTGTCCTTCACAAAAGGCTTCAGGACAGCCATGATGCAGTGGGCTTAGCCCACAGTGACTGTGCTAATGCCTTACTGATGAACATATATTTTCCGTGGAACTTTGGGCTAGTGGTCAGAGTTTTTGGAAGGTATTTTCAGAGTAAATCAGACAGAATTGTTGAAGAGACTAGTTCTGCAGCTTATAAGCCATGGGTACACTTATCTGGGAAGTTGCTGTTAATAGGCAGCATTCTGCTGCTTCTTAATCTCTGAGGTTTGTTCTACACCCACCCCACCCCCATTTTTGGTGGGGATCAAAAGCTTGTCTAAGAATATGATCTGGGAGAAGTTAAAAAAAATTAACTCACTTGCTGGTTCCTTGCTTGGCAAAGGGCGGAGATCCTAGAAATATCTCTATAGTTTAGAAAAGCTTAACATTTGGCTTTTCCGCTGCTGTTGAGAAAGGCTGAACAGCACCCAAGGCAGGACCCTGGGAGAGAGGACTGACAAGGACAGCTAAACAAGCTGCATAGTGAAGCTGCTGGAATCTGGGCACTGCTCCTGTCTTCTCTAGAGTGGAGAGATTTTGTAGGAGCCCCATATATTCAGCGAACAGTGGCGGTGAGTAAAGGGTATGGATAGAGACGGGAAGATCATGACCCAAGAGACAGCCCAGGCTGGGTGCTGGCCCAGAAGCACTGGAGATGCAGCTGGCACTTATTTTGGGGAATTGGGTCTATAAGCCCAGAACCTGCTCAACATCAAAAAAAATTCAGATGCCAATATGTCTATCCCTATAAACTTCTACAATTATACTCTAAGACATAAGAAGAGACAGACAAAAAAAGCTGAATCCACAGCTATGCTTTTCGTACCAGCAAGTATCAGAAAGAGCAGCTCTGCTGCTCAGAACATCCTCCTTCTAGAAGATGCTCAGCTTGCAGAGACAGCGTGTCAGAAGGGGACTCAAGGACAAACTCGGGAAAGAGAACAACAATGCTGGATATCTCTTTGCTGACTTCCCACCACAGTGGCCCCTGCAACATGGAAAGAGCGAGCATAAGAGTCACCCTAAGTTGGCAGGCAACTCTGGATTGATTCTACAGCCTTTGGCCTTAACTCAATCTTGTCAGCAATTCATGGGGTAGGGGGCGAGTCGAAAGGTCCTAGGACTGCAATAACCAACAGCAGCAAGATAAGGCCACTCAGTTTTCAGAAGCCTCCTGAGCAAGAAAAAAAGGGGGTCAATGAAAATATTTCTGTGGCAAGAACTCCAACGGGCTTTAAGAAGAGTGAGGTGTGATATTCATTTTTATGTTCCTTCATCTTCTGTGGTGTGCCATAGTTCTCCTCTGCTATCCCTCAGTTCTGTGTAGTGCACTTTGGAGAATAAAGAAGTGACGCTGTCTGATCTTCTGTTAAGGATGTTGGAAAAATCTGGAAATGAATAGTGGTGACGGTTGTACAACATGATGAACGTAATTAATGTCACTGAATTGCACATGTAAAGACTGTTGAAATGGCCAGTGTTTTGTTATACATACACTCACCACAATAATAAGAGTGACAATGTCCATGTGTGAAGCAAAGTAATGATGAGAGAGGACTGTGGTCCTGAGAGTCATGATGGTGAAGAGGGACAGAGAACTTAGGAGGGATGGGGACTTGGGGAGAGAGAAGACCACTTATTAAAGAGGGCACCTGACTTTCCATAGGACATGGGTTCAGATTTATGCTTATGGTTAACCCCATAGGGTTGAAAGATTTGTGGATGTTTTGCCTATATGGAGATGATACCACATTCCCTCACAGGGCAGTGTGAGGGTTAAATGAGATAATGCATGTAAGGAACTTAGCACAGAGTCTGGCACATCTTGCACATGATCAATAAGCAGTAGGTAATGAAATTAGGATGGAGTGGACACATCCAGTGTCAGGAGCCATTCCACCAACCTTTCAACTATGAAGGAACCCAGCTGGAGAAGCATCAGCCACTACCATTCCTCCGCCAAAACGATCATTATAAATGACATGGTGAAGTTGTCTGGAGAGGACAATCTGACAGAACTTTCAATGAAAATAGTAAAATGCATTAAAGCCTTTTCCAAAAGTGCTCTCTTACTGAGAGTCTTCCTGGTTGTTTGATATTTTTAAAATGTCTTTATGCATCATGCCTTTCTTGGAATGTTACATCTCACTATGAATTTTATAGAAAATATTTCCATCCACAACATCTCCGTAGTCAGCCCTAATACCAGCAGGCACTAGTCCTCAATTACTTCTTGATAGAGGAGGGAAGTAGTTCATATCTTGCGACAATTTGCTACCCCAAGAAAAAGCATATGAGGGGCCTTGTTGTGTCCAGGGTGTCTGTCACCTCAGGGAGACTGGCGGGGCCCTGGGGCCAGGTTCCCGAGGGGCCAGCACCCTCCTGGCCAATGGCCCTGAGGTCCCTCCTGAGTCTACCACTGAGTCCCCAGCTTCTGCCTCTCAGTCTGCTTCTGGCCTCCTGGAGCTCATTCTTGTCTCTTCCCCGTCCCAGACACAATAAGGAAGGCCTGACTGAGGGTGGCCATTCTCAGCTGGACCCATCCTGTCTCCTACCCATTCCTCACTGACAAGGGTCTGACCTAGCACTTCTCATGGGCAGATGACCCCTGCCTCCCAGGCACAGTCATACAATACACGTCCTTCAATCTGTCAGAAGGCCTGAGAACCTGTCAGAGAGCATGTCAGAGAGCTGGGTCACCAGCTGTGTAGTTCTGTGTATAAGGAGGGAAAATGGCCTGTCTACAGGAAGTAGCTAACCAGGACCTAACCAAGTCACACCCTCAGTTATATATATTTTTCCCTAAGCTAATGTTTTTGGAGAAAATGTCACTCATTCCCATTTTGACGTGTCATATCTAAAGTTAGAATAAAACTCCAGTGGACACTCTAAGAGCACTGAAGATAAGTTGAATTTCCTAAACCAATGAGAATTACTATGCAAACGAGGATCTAGAGCAGGAGTCAGCAAATTTTTTTTTTTTTTTAATAAGAAGCCAGGTAGTAATTATTTTTGGCTCTTCGGGACATATGGTCTTTGTAGCAACAACTCAACTCTGCTATCGCAGCATTATTTCACTGCCACCATAGACAACACATGAACACATGAGTGGGGCTGTGTTTCAACAAAACTGTATTCACAACAACAGTCAGCGGGCTGGACTGGGTCCATGCGCTGTAGTCTCCCAACTCCAGGTCTAGAGCCCTAGCTCAATTTTTCTTTATCCTAAACAAAACTATAATGTCATCTATTAGAGTCTCTCCATTAAAGCAGGAAAATAGAATCAAATACATTTTTATAATTATAAATGTATATATTACTTCTTTAAAAGCCTAGGGTTTCAAAAAATAGCCTAGTCAGTCATTCAGGCAACCAGAAATTGTCACTCTTAATTGTTACCTTCTTCCATGAATATTCAAGTTTGTACATTCATTGGGTCATTCATTCAGTCAATAAATATTTATTGAGATTCTATTACATGTCAGACCCTCTGGTCTGTGGAGGTGATATAATAATCACTAAGATGTATTTATGGCCCCCAAAAGCTTGATGTTAAGGATCAGACAGAGAAGTAAACAATAACACCTGAATAAAAATGAGATAAGCTGTGGGCAAGGGATCAGTGGATCAGAGGGGATTATACTCAATTATGGATGAGATCAATTGATTGTTTTTACTGATTCAGATAGTGATCCACATTTTTAAAAGATGTTAGTGATAATTAGGCTCTAGGAGATGGACATGGTTGAGGGCTATTTGGAGCAATTTAACTGAAACAGTAAATGATAAGGGCAATGTTCCATGAGGGCCACCGCCTCTGTGGATGCAGGGCCTCTAATTAATGGGACTTTCAGGTCTGCTTAGAGTCTATGTGAGGAAGAGTACAGGGAGAAATCTCACCCTTGAGCGAAACAGGCTATAGTACATTGGGTTTCCTGAGTTCACAGACTCTCAACTTGAATGGAACTAAAATGAAACAAAACTTGGGAGTCTTGGTCTGTGGACTGTTGAGGTGAAAGCATCCTTAACATTACTGAGTTGGGTGACACAGTCAGGCTAGAAGCCGACCAATCCCGTACCCTGACCTGGCCTTGGATACAAGCCTCGAATAATGCTGTGTAAGGCCTCAGGGCAGGTCTTGCTTCTCTGCTCCACTGGATAGGAAATACTGAGGGGGTGAGTGTCGTGGGGTCCTCAGGAGAACTCCTTAAAGGATGTGAAGCCCTTGAAACGACCATATGACATGCTGAAAAACATCTGTCTACCTCACTGGCTCACTGAAGGAAGTGTAGCATGCAGATCTCACTTGAGGTCCCTTTGTTTAAGAACATATACATATATGTTTATTTTCCAAGATTAAAAAAACAAACAAACCTATCCCTTTGTAATGCAAACAAACAAACAAAAAAGTTGATGATGAAACGGGACTTCACTTTTGGCAAGGGTTTGAACTTTATTCAACAAAGATGGAGGTTGTATTTAAATTCCCCGTGGAAACAACACTTGCCAAAGGTAAAGTAACTCAGAGTCAGAACATGTGTCTCTCTGCTGGCAGAGAGCTGGCCCAGCTGAGGCTGCAGAGTTGACTCTAAGGTGTGGTGCTCCCCAAATCATGAGTTACACAGTACCCACAGCAGGGCCCAGGATCATGCAGCCATTTAGGTGACTGAAGGGTCCCACCCCAGCCAGAAGACTGAAAGCCTTGTGTGGGATATTTAGATACTGTTTGTGCAGCTCTGGAAGGGAACAGAGGCTGTGTGGAGACCATGGCTGGCCTCTGTCTGGGTGCCCTGAAATATTCCTCTTGTTGCTGCTAAAGTGGTCAGAGTACAGTCCAGCCTCTGCAGAGTGGGCACCTCCCCAAGTTCGGCTGACCCTCAGATGATTCTCTACTTGGGGCTCTGAGTTAAGTTTTACAGCGGTCTATCACAACCTGGGAGCTCTGGCTGGTGCAAACAGTTAACGCACCTGGCTGCTAACCGAAAGGTTGGCAGTTTGAGTCCCCCAGCGGCACCTTGGGAGAAAGGCCTGGTGGTTTACTTCTGAAAAATCAGCCAGTGAAAACCCTGTGGAGCACAGTTCTACTCGGACACACATGGGTTTGTCATGAGTTGGAGTCAACTAGACAGTCACTGGTACTGGTATCACAGCAGGGATGCATGAGCAACTAATTCTAATTTGAAAAACTCAGAGACAATCTATTTTGGATCAAGCCATAAAGGATGAATGAGAGTTTTGGTAGTAGAGAAGTGCGTAAAGGAAAAATTTTCAGAAAAAGAGAAGCACAAAGATAAAGACACGGAGATATAAAAGAACCTGCTATAATCAGGGACGTGCTGGTAGATGGAAGGAAGGGAGTGGGGGAGGTGAGGGAACAAAGAGGAACCATGAAGAAAGGCACAGAGGTGCACTGGGGGCTGGGCATCCTGGATTTCCTACAGCCATCTTTGTAACTTGGAAAGAGCTATTTCTTTTCTTTGAGCTTTGCTCTCCTCATTTCTAAAGTAAAGATAAAAACACCTACCTCTGTGGGTTTAAAAAAAAAAAAAAAAAAGCCATGTAGTTGATTCTGACTCATGGTAACCCCATGTGTTACAGAGTAGAACTGTTCCACAGGGTTTCTTGGCGGTAACCCTTATTTCTGGAAGCAGATCGCTAGGTCTTCCTTCCATGGCACCGCTGGGTGGGTTTGAACTGCCAACCTTTAGGTTAGTTGTTGAGCACAAGCTGCACCACCCTGGGTTTTAGTGAAGAATACAATGAAGCAGTTGAGGTACTGCCATAGCTACTGTTGTTATTTGTTATTGTTGCTATTATCCCTACTACTACCTGCTACTGGAGCCCTGGTGGCACAGTGGTTAAGAGCTTGGCTGCTAATCAAAAGGTCGGCAGTTCAAATCCACCAGCTGCTCCTTGGAAATCCAAAGAGGCAGTTCTGCTCTGTCCTATAGGGTCGCTATGAGTCAGAATCAACTCGACATTAACAGGTTTGGTTTGGTTTTGGGGTACCTACTGCTACTGCTAATGTCTTTCCAATTTCTTTAGATAGCTTGTAGAAGACTCAAATAGGAAACTTGTGAAAAATATTGAACAGTTAATAGTTTTAGCTTGGGGACTAGAAATGTGGGAGGTTCCTTAAAGGATGAGACTGGAGGCAGAACAGTGAGTTTGCTGTCTGCTGAAATGGCCTCAGTCTCAGTACCTGGGAGCAATGGTGTGAACACATTTTACTGCATTAAGTAGCTGGAGGCAGAATTGGCCTCCTTAATGCCAGGCAACTGAGCTTCTCTTTCCTAAGGGAAGGTAGAATCTTGATAACTACAACACAAGGGAGAGAAAATAAATTGGTGGTTTAAGCAAACTTGTACTGTAATTACATTTAGTTTATTTCTTAAGGTTTTGATAAAGCACCATGATTTTCTTCAATGTGTGTTTTATGTAATGACTTCATATAATCACTATTACTTTCTCTATTTATTCACCGCGCCTTCAAAGCGCATTTTGACTCTTTTGAAGCCTGCCCTGTTTGGGCCTTTCCCTGAAGTTGTTGTTGTTAGTTGTTATCAAGTTGATTCTGACTCTTGGCAACCCATGTGTGCAGAGCAGAACTGTTCCACAGGGTTTTCAAGGCTGTGACCTTTTGGAAGCAGATTGCCAGGCTTGTCTTCTGAGGTGTCTCTCAGTGGGTTTGAACTGCCAACCTTCTGGCCAGTTGTCAAGCACTTAACCATCTGTACCACCCCGGGACTCCTCCCTGAAGTTACTGCTGACAACTGGCGCAGGCTGCACCAGAGGATCAATCCCCAAGGAAATTTGCCACTCTCTACAATTCTAAGACTTAACAGTTTTGATTGGAAAATGTGGCCTTCAAAAAGCAGCAGAAATACCCAAACCATTTTAGACTTCAATTCCTCCCTCTACCTAACTCCACAAGCTTTATAAAAAAAGAAAACTCATCTGCTTTCACAGAATAACAAAAGGGAAGAGGATAAAGCCAACATGGAAATCAAGTTGCTTTGAGCCCTGTGCACTAACTCCAATTTCATCTTCTAAAACATATACTTTTCTAGCATCAACCAGCCAGCTGATATTTTCCTACAATCAAAAGAAGCAATTTTCTCCAATTTTACAGTCTCTCTAGGATTGCATCCTAGAGACAGAGGGCTCTCTTCTAACAAGTGACTGGATTAATGCAAATGAGCATCAACAAACAGGCAGGGAGCGATTCTGGTGCCATCCACAACGGGTCTTTCTATGCATTCAGAGTGATGTTCGTATGAGCCTCGGGGAGGAGAGGGCAGGAATCCGAGGTGAGGCCAAGTCCCGCCTGGAGCGAGCAGACAAGTTGATCAGGTCCGGTAAGCATTGTCCCCCAGTCAGCCCCAGGCCTGCCTGAATCCTAAAGACACTGGGAGCCAAGCGCCTGACGGAGGCAAAGGCCTCAGCTTGCTCAGGGCACAGAGCACAGGGCTCATCACATCATTTCCAAGGTTCAACCCAGGCTGCCTTCCAAAAGGCAAATCGGCAAAAGCAAATGTGTTCACCCAGGGGTTTCACCAAGTGCTGGGGTGTCCGCCTACCTGTGCAGAGTGACCCAATTCCATTGATACAGATGAGGTGGCTTTTCTGCTTTTCACAGGTGCAATGAAGAGGTAGCTACAAGCTATTTAGATAGAGATATTTTTTTATTCTCTTTCTAGAATTAACCCTTTCCCCATTACAATCTGAAACAAGGTTAATAAGCAAGCATTTGTCACAAAAATCCATAAGGTTTTCATTGGTTAATTTTCGGAAGTAGAGCACCAGGCCTTTCTTACTAGTCCATCTTAATCTGGAAGCTCCACTGAAACCTGTCCACTGTGGGTATTTGAAATACTGGTGGCATAGCTTCCAGCATCACAGCAACACACAAGCCACCACAGTACGACAAACCGACAGAAGACCAATCACTAGAAAAGGACACCATGCTTTGTAAAGTAGAAGGCCGGTGAAAACAAGGGAAACTCTCAATGAGATGGAGGGACTCAACAGCCAAAGCAATGGACTCAAACATACCAACGATCATCAGGACAGCACAGGAGCAGGCAGTGTTTCCTTCTGTTATACACAAGGTCGCCATAGTCGGAGCTGACTTGATGGCAGCTAACAACAAGCCATATATAAATTAGTCTGATTGAAGGGCAATCCGCAACCTAAATATGAGTTAAACTGCTCAGATAACTTGCAGAAAGTATGTTCTTGGGGCTGTTGGCAGAGCTGAGTGTGTGGCCATGTCTGGGCAATCTCTCACAGACCTATTCCACACCTGCCCTTATGAAATCAGCAGAGCATAGATCTTCCACATCATCTTCTCCCGCGTTGTCTGTGATATTACAGTGCTCTGCTCTCCTACGCCTCTCCCACCCCGCCTCCTGGGTCTCTCTGAGGGCATGGACCCTTGCTCCTGCACTTTCCCTCTGTAGCCTTTCACAGCACTGCTCTGATGAACGCTTCCCATGGTCTCCAAGTGGCTCCCACCTTTCACCCAGCTTTATTCCCAGTTCTCAGCACTGAAAAAGCATTCCCATTTAGTTATCTATTCATCAACCGCTATTCAGCACTCACTATCTAATCACTGAAACTGACTCTGTCAGTGGAATCACCATCCCAGTTAACCAGGCTGAAAATCTCTGCATCACCCTTGACTGTGCCTCTCCCTAGCCTACACTTCCACTCAGCCAGCAAGTCCACTCAAGGTTGCTTTTTATATCTATCATTCCATTCACAGCCCAGATTTTCAGCATTAGGAGACTGGCACATTTATATAATGAAATACAATTGAGACATTAAAATGGTAATGGAAATGCACATTTATTTATATGGCAATAAATTTACAATATATGTTATAAACTTTTTTTCACCTAATATGCTTAGTATTATACCACATACTACATTATTTGAAAGCATATGTGTGAAATTTAAAAGCAGTTATTTCTAGTTGGTGGAGTTACAGATGATTTTCCTTATCTTTTAAAATTGCATTCAAACCTCTTTTCTAATTTATTATAATAAACTTGTAATACGTACAATAATAAAGTTCATATGATATATAAGACTAAGCTTCACCATGCCGTTCCACTATTTCAAAACCTTCACTCTAAAAGGGCAAACTGAACTCCTTAGCTTTTCTAAATTTTATCCCCGATTCATTCGCCTGGTGGCTCAATGGTTAAGCGGTAAGCTGCTAACCAAAAGGTATGTGGTTCGAACCTACCCAGTGGCTCCTCAGGAGAAAGATTTGGTGATCTGCTCCCATAAAGATTACAGCATTACTGCCTAGAAAACCCTATGGGGCAGTTCTGCTCTGTCACATGGGATCACCAAGAGTTAAAATCGACTTGACGGCCCTAACAACAGTAACTCATATGCCCACTCTCGTCTACGAGGAGCCCGCACCATCTGGTCCCTGGCTTTGACGGTGGCCTCACCTCTTACTCCTCTGCCCCTGGCCAGCACATGCATGGAGATGCCAGCAGGCTCCTACATCTGGGCACTGAGATTTGCTATTCTGCTCTGCTCAAACGCTTTCTGAATCTTACATTCAGATGTCTCTTCAAAATCACTTCATCAGGAAAGATTCCCAACCATTCCATCTAAAATAGCATGTCTCTCCCCTGCCTTAGTTGTCTTTATAGCACTTGTCACCCCTTAATGGGTTATCATTATTCGCTTGTTCATTATGTACCTTCCTACTCTAGGCTGTCAGTCCCATGAGAGCAAGAACTTTGCTTCTTTCCCCACTCTAACCCCAGGTCCTAGAACTGTGCCTGGGACATAATGATGTGTACACACACACACAGTCTCTGTCCTCTGACCTTGCAATTGCCCCTGACTCTGCCACTTTCTGGTATCTTGGATCTATGATGGTTTTGCTTCCCATAATCCATTCACAATTCTGGTACCAATACTTACTTTCCTTTCCTGGTCTAGGTGAGCCATGTGTTGGGCATGCATAGGTGGTTAACTGCTTAGCTCTTTTACGGTGAGAATCTGATGAGATGGCAGGTGTCACCTGTATTGCTAGGCAACATTTTTGGGTAAAAATTAGCCCTGATTGACAAACTGCATCTGAACAGAGCTTTGGGTTTCCCCAAGTAAGGTCACTTTTGTAACTGGTGAGTTCCTTGTGGAAACCCTGGATACTCTGCCTCAAGAGTGTTACAAGAATTCTGGCTCCTGTGGACCCCACACCTACCCATGGGGCACTCCTTGCCTGTAGACTGTCACTCGGA
Source organism: Trichechus manatus latirostris (assembly GCF_000243295.1). Lineage (NCBI taxonomy): Eukaryota > Metazoa > Chordata > Mammalia > Sirenia > Trichechidae > Trichechus > Trichechus manatus. The sequence continues at coordinate 17,526,284 of NW_004443956.1, read as the reverse complement.
GAGAAGATGATCCCTAGAGAGCTGGATCACCTGCTGTGTGGACTGCCATAAGGACTCCCATAAAGGGGAACACCTAACTGCCCTGCTGGCAAGCTGTGAATTCCCATCCTATATATAGTCTTCCATGTAGACTTGTGCCTATGGTAGTCCTGTGAGTCTAAATGCTTAGCTGAAACTAAGAAAGCCCCCAGTGGGCATGGCAGCCCATTCCATCCTCCCAGATAGAATAGATGATTCACGGAAAAGCCCAAGTACCTCGTTCGTATCATTGAAGTTAGACCTAGCCTTTTGTCTAAAACACTGAAAGAGGCTCTCATTCTCACTGTTCCACTAGACTTGAACTCAGAAGCACGGAGGCTGACACTGCTGGCTGCCATCTTACAACAGGTGAACTCTGAGAGTGAAGCAAACTCAGGAGTAAGAAGAATGGAGTCATGATATGGAAAGGCCAGGTTCTGATGCCATCTTTTGAACCTCTAGATCCAGCCATGTCTGAGTCAGCAAATGTACCCTTGGATGTTTCAGTTACTTTAGCCCAAGCGTTCTCAACCAGGAATGACTTTGTCCCTGAGGTAACACTTGGCAATGTCTGAAGACATTTTTGATTGTCATGACTGTGGGGAGGGGGGTGTGAGGTTTGCTACTTGCATCTACTACGCAGAGGTCAGGGATGCTTCTCAATATCCTACAATGCAAAGGACAGTTTCCATAAAAAATAACTATCTGGTCCCAAAAATGAGTAGTGCTGAGGTTGAGAGATCCTGCTTTGGCTAAAGCATCCCTTTTCCCATTGAAACCTGTTGTTTGATTTTCTGTCTCCTGAAATAGAAATGGAACAAAGGTTGAGTTGGAAATCACCCTTCAAGATCACATCACCTTCCACCTCTTCTGTGAGTAGTTTTTCATTCGCCATGACTACTCCCTCTCCTTTCAATTTTAATCTAACTTGTAACTGGTATCGTTTTTTGCAATATCAGACACAGCTCTAAAAATATTTTGTGTGTAACTAGACATCAGCAGTACCCCTTGTATTCATGAATTTATTCATGAATGTTTTTTGAGAATGACAATATACTAGAAATTATACTAGCCTTTAGGGAGTCAGCAGTAAACAATAAGATGATTTTCATGCCTTCACTGGATATACAGTCTAAGAAGAGAGACAGATAATAAACAAACAAAATTTCATATAATGGTAAGTGGTATAAAGAAGATAAAAAAATGGGGAAATTTATGTAGGGTAGTAAGAAGTCTCCTTGAGGAGATGTTGTTTAATTGAGACATTAATGATGAGAAGAATCTGGTCATGAGCAGATCCAGGGACAGAACTTTCTAGGCAGAGGAAAAAGCAGGTACAAAGATCCTGTGGCAGGAGTAGCCACAGCAAGAGGGCCATTGTGGTGGGGAGGTACAAGATGAGACTGTAGAGATTTCCAGAGCCAGATCACAGGTGGCTCAATGGTCAGGATGGGGAATTTGGCATGAAGTATCTGGAATCTGTAGCATTATGTGATACACTGAACAAGAGCAGGTGTTTACTTATTGCCAGAGAGTTAAGAGGGAATGTTCCAATCAGAAGGAATATCCTATGCAAGGCCCCAAAGGAAAAAAGACTATGGACTTTTGAAATGATCAAAAGAAGTTAAGGTTAAGAGAAAACCAGGGAGACTGTCAAAGAGAGCAGAAGGCTCACTGGAGAACCTAAGAGATGGAGGATCTTGTGAGTCAGGATTATCTGCCTCATTCTAAGAGCAGTGGGGAGCCACTGAAAGTTCTGAAATGATGGAGAAGCTGGCAGAGGATGATTCATTTAGTAATGGGCATGCAAATTTGATGTGCCCATAAGACATTCTGGATCCCTGGTGGCACAGCGGTTAAGAGCTACAGCTCAGCCATTCAAACCCACCAGTCGCTCCTTGGAAACCCTATGGGGTGGTTCTACTCTGTCCGACTGGGTCACTATGAGTTGGAATCGACTCGACAGCAATGGGTTTTTTGTAAGACATTCTAGAGGACATGTAAATCAGCGAGACACACACACATACACAAGTTTATAGCTCAGAAGAATATTTGCACTGAAGACACATAACTGAAACTTGTTGGCATATAGCTAGTAACTAAAGTCATGGGAGTGAATGGTTTCCCACGCAGAGAGTAAACAGTGAGACAGATGAGAGCCCTAGGAATCCAGATATCTAAAGGTTGGCAACATAAAAATGGCATCACAATCATTTCAGTGACCCCTTCTCCTTGAGGTTGAGCCATTACCTGGGGGGCCAGAGAAGAGCCCATTGCATCAGACACATGCCTGATCCTATGTCCTTCTGAGAAGACTGTGTCAAATGTGGACAATGGTAGCCATGAGTGTAACTGCCTAGTCGGGTCTGGGATGGGCACCGTATACTCTGACTGCAGAGATGACAGGATTTCATGATGCATTAGATGTGGGGTGTAAGAAAAAGATCAGAGTAAAGGATGACTCCAAAGTTCTCAGCCTGTTCAAACCAGAAGAATGAATTTCCCATCAGCTAAGATGAGGGAGGTTGTGGACAGGGCAGGTTTTTGTGACTTTTTTTTTTTTTTTTTTTTTAGGGGAAGATCAAGAACTCAAGTTTTGGAAGTATTAAGGTTTTGGATTATATGGATGTAGAGTTCAGTACAGCAGTCTGGGGGGGAGATGTATGTGTAGGCGTTATCAGCATATGGGGAATATATAAAGTCACGAGACTGGATAAAATCACTGAGGGGGTGAGTGTAGATATGAAAGGAGACGGCGAAAGCCTAAGCCCCAGGACACACCAACATTAACGTCAGGGAGAAGAACGAGGACCTGCAAAGGAGCCAGAGAAGGAGCTACCCGTAGTGTAGAAATAAAACCAAGAGCATGTGATGACCTAAAAGGCAAGTGAAAAAGTCATCAAGGAGGAGGGAGTAGTCACTTGTGTCAAATGCTGCTGAGAGGTAAAGTTAAGATGAGGTCTGAGAAGTGACCATTGAATATGGTGACCTGGAGGTTACTAGTAACCTTGACACAAGGGGTTTCAGTGCCATGCTGGGAGTTGAGAGAATGGGGAAGAGGAATTAGAGATGTCATAGACGATTTTTTTCAAGCTGCAAAGGGGAATAGAGCAATCAGGCAGTACCTGGCAGGGAATGTGGAGTCAAGATAAATTTTTTGTGTGTATTTAAGATGGGAGAAATAAGAGGATATTTGTTTGACTATGGGAATGATCTAACACAGGGCAAAAAAAAAAAAAAAGGACAGTTAGGGGAGAAAGGAGAAATTTACTGAAATTATTCCTCAAGAGAAAAGTGACAGAATCTAGTCACAAAGGATTTAGTTAGGTTGAGCATAGGTAGATCACCTGTTGTTACACACTGGGATGTAGAGCATGGGGCAGGTGCAGACGCTGGTAGGTGAGAAGGTGTGATGGTGGAAATACTTGTAAACTTCCTTCTAATAGGATCACCTCAGAAGGAGGATGGAGGAGGAGGTTTGAAGGGTGGATGTGAGAGGAGAAGGCTTAAAAAGGTGACTGAACCAGGAGAGCCCAGGATGATTGTCCCATGTAAACAAATAGGCTTACGCACCTGAAGTAACCCAGAGACCTCATTATGGTGGCACAGCACAGAAAGGTCTGGAAGGTGGAGAAGTGCAATGTGGTTGTTATAACAGATATAAGAACTTACTCAGGTAAGCAAATATGTGCAGAGACTACCCTCTGGCCAACTTCAGGAAAGACATACCTCTTCCTTTGCAATATGGGGCTCAGAGTGTGCCTCTGCCTGCTGTCAGTTCTGCACCTCCTCTGGTTTGGTGTGCCCTAGAGGTTTTAACAGATATGTGAGGCGAGTCTACAAGGGCTCTAGGACACCATTGAATCTCAAGGGTGTTGTACCAATCATTTTCAGAAAAGGTAGATTAAAAAAATTAAGCCTCTGGTATAAAATGAGTGAGGAGAAATTTAACTCCTACCCAACACATTTCCTCCTGATAAATAAAATGTATTAGCTCTAGACCATTAACTCCAATATTAAACCCAAGATACGTTTGTTAATGTTTGTGGTTAACATGTACTAAAAAATCAAAAGTCTCTTTTTATGTGGGGAATTACACAATTTTTCCTTATAGTTGGGTTTTTGTTACTTCAGTATAGGCATCGTGGGAATAAGGGATGCTAGAATAGAGAATTTAAGGGATGGCAGTAATTCAGAAATGTTCACAACCTATAGTCTTGGTTAAAACACACAACATAGCTAGTGAGGTTGGGAAAGAATTGTTTGGAGGTAGGAGACCTGGATTCCTGTCTAATGTAGGATAGTTTTTATAAAAATCGGAGACAGGTTCAGGTCTAAATTTTGCTACTGTGTAATAGTGATCAAGTCATTTCAATATCCTATACCTCAGTTTCCTTATCTATAAGACTAAGGATGGTTGTGAGAATAAATGACTTAATATGTGTATAGCACTTAGCCTAGAGCTTAAGACATGGTAAGCACCCAGTAGATGATAATTATGATGGTGGCAATAGTGATGGTGATGATGGTGGTGATGGAGTTGATGGAGGGGGTGATGATGATGGTGGTGGTCATGGTGGTGGTGGTGGTGGGTGTTGGTGGTGGTAGCAGTGGTGGCGGTGGTTGAGGTGGTGGTGGTGGTGGTGGAGGTGGCGGTGGTTGCGGTGGTGGTGGTGGTGGTGGAGGTGGTGGTGGTGGTCGAGGTTGTGGTCAAGGTGGTGGTGGTAGTGTAGGTGGCGGTGGTGGACGTGGTCAACATGGTGGTAATGATGGCGGTAATGGTGGTGGAAATGGTAGTGGTGGTGGTAATGATGATGATATAATAGTGGCAGTGGTCCCACCTATCTGCCTGCTGCATGGTATGTACTCAATAGATATTTATTGAATCAATGATGAATATGCTAAGTTTGTAAACCTCATCCCAGCTCTACAACATTGTATAATCCTATGAATATGCATAGTTCCCTACATCTTATTACTCAGACTTGCAGCATAAAAAATGAATAAAGTCTTCAAGGTATTAAAAAAAAATCAATGCTAAAGGCTCAGTTAATCACTACAAAGTTATTTAATTCACTTTCAGTTATTTCTTCTCTAGGGAGCAAGAAGAAAGGGAATGATCAGGGAGAGGAGCAAGTAAGAGCAAAGTAGGAAGACAGTGAAAAGTAGTGGAGGGGAAAATATATATATTCCAATACACGTCAAAGGGTGCCTGGTCTTTGGAGAGATCTGACAACCTCTTACTTCTTAGGAAAAGCTCACCCTCAGTGTGTAAACTTACAAAGAAGAATCCTCTGAAGAAAGCTCCTGAACACCAAAGGCACTTTTATTGAGAACCGCAGGCGGCCTCTATGCATAGATTTCACCTGCACAAACAGGCAGGTGGGGCATTCTCTGCTGGGCATGGGGCCACTGCTGGATTGCTTGTATTAGCTCCCAGTTTCATGGACAGAAAGAAATTCTGGCTGATTTCCTCTGGCCAGGTTCTAGCACAGCCCTAGGCTCCCCCACTCACCTGCAACAGGAATTTGCTCACGACACACAAACTCCTTATGATATTAACCAACACAGGGTCCTGTCGAAACTCATGGCTCTCACGCCTCCCTGTCGCTGTTATGCATTTTCTGGCATAAAAATACTGATTCTGACCGCTTCTGAAATCATGGCATGCTAATAAAAAAGAGGTGCCTATAGCAATGCAGGAGTCCTTGGGTAGCACAAATGGTTAAGTACTCAACTACTAGCTGAAAGGTTGGAGGTTTGAATCCACCCAGAGGTGCCTCAAAAGAAAGCCCTGCCAATCTGCTTCTGAAAAGTCACAGCCATAAAAACCCCATGGAGTGCAGTTCTACTCTGCACACATGAGGTCGCCATGAGTTAGAATCAACATGAAGGCAAAGTGTATTTTTTTTTTTTAATAGCAGTTCTAGTTTAACACCTCATGGGGTCTTTCCAGGACCTCCTCCGACCCTCTGCTTTGAACCTTATAGGTCTGGTTTGGTGCCCCTTGTTTCTGGTCTCTTGTTTTATTCCCCAGATTCTGCCTCTCTGCCAGCTGCTTCTTCTTCTTCTTTTTTTTTTTTTTTTTAATATTCTTCCCTTGGATACTCTCTCTCAGTTTATGTTAGTTACCTAGTGCTGCTGTAACAGAAATACCACAGGTGGGTAGCTTTAAAGAACAGAAATTTATTTTCTCCCAGGTCTGGAGGCTAAAAGTCCAGATGAGGAATTCATTCCATGAGCCTCTCTCTTGTTTCTGGTGTTTGCCGGTGATCCTAGGCTTTCCTTGGCGTCTGTCTTTACCGTTTGTGTCCCTGTGTCTGTTCTGCCTCTTTTTATAATTCAGAAGTGATTAGGTTTAGGATTCACCCTGCTTGGACATGACCTCATTAACATAACAAAGAACCCCCTATTTCCAAACAGGATCGCATTCACAGGTAGAAGGGCCAGGACTTGACTACAGATGTTTGGGGACACAGTTCAATCCAAAACCACTTACTCTTGGCTCTTCCAATCTGGTTTAGCACAGACATCTCAACCTTTCCAGGAGTCTATTCTCTGCTTTCTCTCATCAGCAGATGCCCAGTGATCCCTTTAAGACCAAGTTTATATACATTCTCTGAAACACTTCCTCAGGAAGAATGACAAAGCCATATTCCTAGTCTATGCATTTTGTGTGCAGAATTACCATGGGCTGCTCAGTGTTTGGTCTCCAGAAGATGGCTTTCAGCTCCTTAAGGAGAGTAAAACCAGTTGTCCTCAAGGTGACTCTGACTCATGGCAACCCCATGTGTCTCAGAGTAGAACTGTCCTCGATAGGGTTTTCAATGGCTGACTTTTCAGAAGTAGATTGCCAGAACCTTCTTCTGCAGTACCTCTAGGTGGACGTGAACCTCCAACCTTTCTGTTAGGAGCTGAGCATGTTAACAGTTTGCACCACCCGGGACTCCTTTAGGAGGGTAATAAGGTCTCCCTCCCAGGCCTGGCCCAGAGCATGATGTGGGAGCTTCACACCTGCCTGGCCAATAGGTAAACACAAACCTAAGTCAGTCACAGAACAAAAGGTAAAAGTAATTCCTCAGTCAAACAAAGAAGACCTTTGCTTTATCCGTTTTTTTAATTCTGTGGGTCCCCCATCCGTATTCACAAAATCCTTTCTTATTTCTCCCTGATCCTCTTTCATTTAGTGCAACCCTCTGAGGACCATCTATTTCTTTCAGTTTCAAATAAGCTAATCTAAAGGTCAGAAATCAACTGGGAAGCCACAGCAGGGGACAGAAGAGAAGCTGTTGCCCCAAGTAGGAGACTCAAGGCAAAGGGTCATTGCTAATTGATCTTGGAGAGTTTGTGAAGCATGAAAAGCATTTCAGAAGCAGCCTGATGGCAAAAAACCACAGTGACCTTGTGTCACTCCACAGAACAGTACAGTGGAAAGGCCACTGAACTGGGAGTCGGGAGGCTGGCTTCTAGCCACAGCTTTGCCACCAATCAGCTCTATGAACTCAGAAAAGTCACATAACCTCTCGGGACCTCGTTTATTGTAAAAGCAAGAATTTGAACGAGACCTTTAGCATTTCACTGAGAAGGTTCTCTGAGCTGACGGTTAATTCTCAAGTGCATCCCACCAGGCTGAAGCTAAATGCACACAGCATCGCTGGAGATACAGGAACAGTGCTACAGTGAGACAAATCAAGAGGGATGCAGCCCAGCCCAGAGAGGGACGTGAGAACGTTCATTTATATCTCTTCTTCCACGAATGTACTCTAAACAATATTCCACACCCAATTAGAGGACACTGGTTATGTTCTGGACCATTCTTTGATGACTCTAAAACCAAAAAACGTATTATGAATATATTGCCTTTTACCCCAGCTTCATGGGTGTACTGGTCGTTCAGTAGTAGAATTGTCACCTTCCACAGGGGAGACCAGGGTTCCATTCCCGCCCAATGTACCTCATGTGCAGGCACCACCCATCTGTCAGTGGAGGCTTGCATGTTGCTATGATGCTGAATAGGTTTCGTGGAGCTTGTAGACTAAGATGGACTAGGACGAAAGGCCTGGCAAGCTACTTAAAAAAATCAGCCAGTGAAAACCCTATGAATCACAATGGTCCAATCCACACCCAATGGTGGGGATGGTGTAGGACCAGGTAGTGTTTCTTCTCTTGTGCTTGGGGTTGCCATGAGTCACGGGCTGTCTCAACGACACCCAACAACAAAAACAACCCTGGCTTCTACTTTTTTTTTAAACTCTGCATTCCTTAAAAGAGTACTTTTAATGTTAGTTGTTTTTAACTTTATTTCTTTTTTTTATTGTACATTAGGTGAAAGTTTACAGAGCAAATTAGTTTCCCCTTCGATAGTTTGTACATACAGTGTTTGATGACCTTGGTTTCATTCCCCTCAATGTGTCAGCACTCTTCCTATTTCCACCCTGGTTTCCCCATTTTCTTTTGTCCTGATTTTCTGCACTTTCCTGCCTTCTCATCTTTGCTTTTGGACAGATAATGCCCTTTCGATCTCATATAACTGATTGTTCTAAGGAGTACGTTCCTCTCAGGTATTGCTGTTTATCTTCTGTGCTTGTCTATTGTTGGCTGGGAACGGATTCAGTTCCAGGTCAGAAGGGTGTCTTAGGGTCATCGTCTTGGGGGTTCCTCTAGACTCTGTCAGACAAGTAAGTCTGTTCTTTTTTTGTGAATTTGATTTTTTTGTTCTATAATTTACTCTGACTCTGTCCAGAACCCTCTGTTGTGACCCCAGTTAGAGCAGCAGGCAGTGGTAAGCGATTGGTAGTGGTAGCCAGCCACCATCTAGTGCTTCTGGTCTTGGGGTCATGCAGGCTGTGGTTCATGTGGTCCATGGGTCCTTTGGACTAATTGTTCCCTTGAGTCTTTGGTTTTCTTCACTCTCCTTTGCTTGGGATGAGAAGAGACCAATAGTTGTATCTCAACTTTATTTTTTGTTTAAAAAAATCCCACCAAAATAAGAAAACTAGATTTTATGCTGATTATTCAAGAGAAAATAACTTTATCTGCATATGTGCACTGGTTCCACTGTTTCATCCACTTGGCAGTATTCTATAGGAATCCTTTTACCTACCCTTGGCCCCTCTACCTAGTGAGAGTGAAAGCAAGGAGAGCAGAAACGAGGCTAAAAAAGGTGGAGAAGAAAGGCAGGCTCGGCCGTGTCCCTAGATACTCCTGTTGCTTAGCAACAATGCATAGCTCTATCTGAGAAGTAATGGTTCAGGGAGGTGGCAGAGTGGAAAGCATCCTTGGCTGGCCCACGTCTCATGGGGTTGATGCCATGCTGACGTCTGTGACGTAACAACACCAGGTAAAACAGGAGCGTCTCCATTTCACCGGAGCTACATTTTCTTAGAATGAGAATAAGATGGTTATCACAGTAAAAGCTCTCTGGATGCAATCTATAGCCAAAGAGAGAATTTGAGAGAGACCAACGAGTAAACCCAGAGTAAGGAAAAGCCGCAGGGAGTGGGGGTACGTTTTCTCATGTGCACGCAGGACTCAGGACTCACCGCTTATCCATTTAGCCTCAGGGTCGTGAATTTTGAAATCTTCGCTGAATAGGTCTTCCACGGTCACCTTCTTCTTCTGAGACAGACTGTTATCTTCCGCTGGAAAAGAATGAGGCAAATAGCTAAACTTTTTTTTTTTGGTAGGAGGAAAGAATCATAAAACAGTCATTGCCACTCAGAAATAGTATACATGGTATTACACATGATTTCTATATATAAATGGTGAACAATAGCCAGTCACAGCTTTGTTATTAAACTATCAAATCTATGCTTAGGAGATCACCATTCAGAAAAAAATGGCATCATTTCCTCTTCCACTTGCCACAAATAATCACATTTCCTAAGTATGATGGTAAATAATTGTTTCGAGACTGATTTATGAACCTGAAGCATAGTAAATTCACTACTGGGATACTAAACCAAAACCAAACCAAACTCATTGCCGTTAAGTCAATTCCAACCCATAGTGACCCTATAGGACAGAAGAGAACTGCCCCATAGGGTTTCCAAGGATCGGCTGGTGGATTCAAACTGCAGACCTTTTGGTTAGCAGCCAAGCTCTTAACCACTGCGCCACCAGAGCTCCCATCATTCATTAATGATTTATTAAATACCACTAACCACAGGCAGAATGTTGGGTGCTATGTTCAAAGACAAATAAAAGGTTCCTTAGATGTTTACTCTCTAGAAGTTTCATTTGCCTCTGGCTGCCTCTGGGTTGTGAATTAGTTCTTGTTCAGACGGGGTCACTCCCCACACGTCAGTGTGCAAACTACCAGGTTCCATGCTGCCACATTTTGATTACTCTGCTTAGAAGTGGAATTATGAAAGTACTAAACTAATATTGCCCCCAAAAAGGAGATGTTTCATTAACGATACCAGTGGGTGAGACTTTTCAAACCTGGCAGCTTTGATCCTATTTCTGGAAGTCAAAGCTTCCAGTGTTTCAGATCATCCTCAGAAGAGGATTTGTCCATTAGAGGCACAAACATCCATTTATCTGCTTTAGAAAGACAAAGAACTGCAAAGAAGCAGGCAGATTGTCCGACCCTGAGAGTCTGAGCTATCAGACAAAGCATGTGAGGGCCAGTCCATTAAACCACTCCGGCTCCTGCCACATCAATACGCTCACCTCAGAAACTCCAGACACTATCTTCATTTAACCATTTGTAATGTGCACTGTCTATGCAGAATACTTATTTACTTCCCAGCCCTCCTTAACAGAAAATGCTGAATGTAGTCGCACTTCTCTTGATGGCTCAGGGTCTTCATGACATCAATTTTGTGTTGTACTCTTATGCGTGGGTATCCTCATTGCTAATTAGGATGGGTAGAGCTGTGTGCATTCGGCATCATGTGGCTTCAGATCGTGTAGTGTTTATGCATTTCTATGTCTGTTTTGTCTGTTTCTCTTTTCAGTTCCTGGCTGTGGAACCAGTAGCTTTCACTTCTTGTGGTATCACTGCTTGTCCTCAACAGTACCCTTGCTCTTGTAATTTTCTGTTTCTAAATCTGTGGCAGCTTGGGAAAACAGCATGAACATTTATTAGAATTATCTAATAAAATAAGAATAAGTAATCTCTGAGTGAAATCCCCGAAGCTTCCTCTGGGAGTCTAGTACGTAGAGTTTATGTCTATTTTGCTCTTTTTCCTTTTTGACTCTTTGGATGTTGTAAATTACTGAGGCGCCAGAAAAGTCACGTGGTACTTTGTATATTGACTGGTTTTTTGAATATCAAGTAGGATTAAAAACCCAAATGAAACTCAATGATGTTGAGCCAATTCTGACTCCTAGCGACCCCATAAGACAGAGTAGAATCGCCGCATAGGGTTTCCAAGGAGCAGCTGGTGGATTTGAACTGCTGACCTTTCGGTTAGCATCCAATCTCTTAACTACACACCACCAGGGCTCCTCAAGTAGGATTAGGATTAGTGGTGTAAAAGTCTTCTGAAAATTCTGAAACGAAGCAACTGAAGGTGGCCTGATTTTCAGACAGGCTTCTATGTGAAGCTATTCCAATTCCTAGACAAGAACATCAAGGTCTTCCCTCAATTTCGGATCTGAAATTGAAGCAGCCTTGGAAAAAGACACTCAACTTAGAATATGATAGGTTTCAGTAAGAAAACAGACCATAAATAATATTCTTAAGATTACTTGGCCTGAATCTAGTAAAGTTACACTGTGATCTAGTAATTAAGACATACAAAAACTTTCAAGACACCCTTCTTAAGTATGTGATCATAATAATCATATTAAAGCTTAAATTTGACTAAATTTCATTATGCAAGGGAAGATTCTAGCTCCACATTTTGAGTTATCCATATTTCTAATGGGGAAAGAATGCAAGACTTCCCTTTAAACAAAATGTGGGCTAGGGACGGAAAGGCAACTTAAGGCCTTTCCAGAAACTGTGCTTTTATAAATGATTATCTATTTGTCAAAAATTTTTTTTTTTTTTTAAATTGTCACTTTTCTGGTTTATAAAGGCACTTAAACTTATCATAAGGCTTTTATTCAGGGACAATTTGTGGTGGAAGCATTGTGACATATACTATAAAAAGTACCCAGTTCAAATGTATAAGAGACTTCTATGAGTCAACAACAAAAGGACAAATAATTCAATTACAAAACAGGCTAAGGATTTGAATAGACATTTGGCCAAAGAAGATACACAAATGGCCAAAAAGCACATAAAAAGAGGCTCAACATTATTAGTCATTACAGAAATACAAATCAAAATCACAATGAGATACAATTTTATACCCACTAAGATGACTATTATCAGAAAAATGGAAAATAACCAGTGTTGGTGAGGATGTAGAGAAAATGGAACCCTCATGCATTGCTGCTGGGATTGCAAAACAGTGCAGCTGCTGTGGAAAACAGTTTAGCAGTTTCTCAAAAAGTTAAACACAGAATTATATATGATCCAGCAATCTCACTCTTAGGTATATACACAAAAAATTTGAAAGCAAGGACTCAAACATATTTGTACACCAATGTCCATTGCAGCATTATTCATAATAGCCAAAAGGTGAAAACAATCCACGTCCATCAACAGATGACAAAATGTGATCTATCCATAAAACAGAATATTATTCAGCCATAAAGAGAAATGCAGCTCTCTGATATACGCTATTACATGGAAGAACCTTGAAAACATTATGCTGAGTGAAATAAGTTAGTCACGAAAGTACAAATATTCTATGATCTTATTTACATGAAATATCTCGAATAGACAAATGTATAGAGGCAGAACACAGAATAGTAGTTATCAGAGGCTAGGCAGGCATTGGAAGACAGGAAGTTATTAATGGGTACAGAGTTTGGGTGATGAAAAAGTTTTGGAAACAAATAGTGGTAATGGTGGCACAACACTGTGAGTGTGATTATTGCCACTGAATTGTATTCTTGAAAATAGCTAAAACAAAAAATTTTATGTTGTGTATATTTTACCACAATAAACAAACAATTTAAAAAAGTACTCAGTTCAAGCCAGGACACTTAACTGTCAATAATTAGCTGAGCCACCTTAAGAAACTCACAGCTGACCTGTCCAGAACTCAATAATTTGTTGACACATTGAGTTATTATCTAACTAATGAATTTAGTTACAGTTTTATGAATTCAAAAAATCATCTCAGAAGCGAATGAGCAGGAGTGACTGCCATGCTCCAGGAACCATACTGAGCTCTGAAGAAACAAAATGGAAGGATCTTATAACTGACTCCGAGAAGTTCCCAGAGCAATGGGAGCCAGAATCAAAGGAAGAACCACAGGTAACAGGAGCAGTGCTGGTAGAAAGAGACCTACCACACAAACATTTAGGGGGACTGGAGAATAAGAAAGTTGGGGGCATTCTGGAAAGGCTTTCTTGAGGAAAGATCCTGCTATCAAAGTTCCTCTTGTATCAGAGGAACATTCAAGCTAGGAAGCATTTCAAAGGCATGGAGGTCACAGTGAGTGTGGTATTTTCAGGAACCTGTGATGGTGGCATGGGCATTGCTGAGGCAGACAGCATGAGTTGGAAGAGGCTGGAAAGGAAGCCAAATTCTCTCATTATAGTCTGTATTCTAAAATTCCATCAGAAAATGTCCAGTTGTGGATTTAAAAAAAAAAATTCTGCTTAATATTCAGCAGTATTTTCAGTCTAAGATTTCTTATCTTTCTTCACATCAGAAATATTCTCAATAATTCTCATTCAATATTGCTTCTCCATCACTCTATTCCCTCCTTCCAGAATTCCAATTGGCCCAGTGTAGGAACTTCTAGGTCCAACCTCCATATCTATAACTTTTTCTTTCGTATTTTCCATTTATCTATCTCTTTGGAATATTGAGAGATTTCTTTATTAAATTTTTCTTCAGCATGTTCAGATTGTACGTTGACCTATCTGCTGAGTTTTAAAATGCAAGTAATTATATTTTAATTTCTACTCAGTTCTTTTTCAAAACCATTTGCTCTTATTCCATAACTGTAAGCTCATTTATCACATTTAGAATAAAAAAACAAAAACCCTAAAAAGTGCCATTAATAGCATTAGAATAATGTGGAAAAGAATAATGAGAATGGTAACACAACTTGAAGAATTTAACCAAAGTCACTGGATTGTACATGTAAAAATTGTTGAAATGGTGCATCTCTGACTGTGTATGTTGTTGTTGTTGTGGTTCTTAGGTGTTGCTGAGTTGGTTCCAACTCACAGCAACCCTATGTACCATAGAACAAAACACTGCCTGGTCCTGTGCCATCTTCACAATCGTTGCTACGTTTGAGATCATTGTTGCAGCCACTGTGTTGTGTCCATCTCGTTGAGAGTCTTCCTCTTTTTCACTGACCCTCTACTTTACTAAGCATGATGTCCTTCTCCAGGAACTAATCAGTCCCTCCTGATAATATGTCCAAAGTATGTGAGACGAAGTCTCACAATCCTTGCTTCTAAGGAGCATTCTGGCTGTACTTCATCCAAGACAGATTTGTTCATTCTTCTGGAAGTCCATGGTATAATTTATTATTCTTCACCAACACCATAATTCAAAGGCATCAATTCTTCTTTGGTCTTCCTTATTCATTGTAAAGCTTTCACATGCATATGATGTGACTGAAAATACCATGTCTACCTGTTCCTTCCTTCAAAGAAACATCACCATTCAAGGTATATAAGAATTCCCCTTCTTGTTTTTCAGTGCAGCTATGGCTTTATTACTTGTTTTTCTATCACTTCTATGTGCTTAAAGTCAAAAGGGGAAGGGTTTTTTTGTCCAATCTGCCAATTTAAACTGGAAATCAACACAGAGTTGGAGATAACATGAAGTGGCCAGTATCTTTTATAGTTTGGATTTTATCCTGAAGGCAATTTGGGGGCTCTTGGGAAGTCTTCTATATCCCTTTAAATTGATAGATTGTGGATAACCATGCAGCACTTGTAATTAATGTGGCACTCTGGTTAGAGTAACCGCATGAAAAGTCATACTGCGATCTACAGTGATGTGCAGTACAGGCCAGCATTCAATGCCAAGTACTAAGGCTCCTTTCTTCACATCTTGTTAAATCATTACAAGGTTAAATAGTAAAATTATTGGAGAACATTTTGGAATCCCTTCTCCAGAAACTTTTAAAATTAGAAACAAATTCCATTTCCCTAAAATGGATTACCATCACCCATCTGTCAGTTTGTTGTACTGGGGTGGCTTGCATGTTGCTATGATACTGGAAGCTATGCCACCACTATTTCAAACATCAGCAGGGTCATCCATGGTGGGCGGATTTCAGTGAAGCTTTCAAACGAAGACAGAATAGGAAGAAGGCCTGGCGATCTACTTCCAAAAATTAGCCAATCAAAACCTTATGGCTCATAACAACAAAACTTTGCCTGACTTGCTTGCTTTGGATATTTCATCAGGAGGAATCAATTGCTGTTAAAGGACATCATGTTTGGTGAAGTAGAGGGACAGCAAGGGCAAGAGAGACCCTTGGTTAGGGGTCTGGCCACCACCATAGACTCGAACATGCTGGTGATTGTGAGGATGACGCATGACTGAGCAGCATTTCATTCTGTTGTACATAAGGTTGCTATGAGTTGGAGTCTGCTCAATGGCAGCTAACAACAACAAAATGGATTAAGTGGTTGCACCTGAAGCATGACCTCTCGCGGTGATTTCAATCTCTGCAAATATGGATTAGCTGCTGACAAACCTAATTTTGTAACAAAGAAAATCTACCCATATTAGTCAGAAATTTCTTGTAGGATTCTGCTTTTGTTAGCAACTGAGGGGTTAGGTGGCTTCTCCAAAGATGAGTGGTGACTTAGTGAGACCAACACTAACCTCATTTCCAGTGCACCCTGAATGCTGACATTCTTCACAGATCCTGCCATGCTCACAACTTTTTCAAAAGTCAGTACAATCACAAAATGTAGGAAATATCAGGCAGGCAATGCTAGTGTTGAAATTAATATAACTGCCTCTAATCCTACCTCATTAACATCATTTAAAAAAAAAAAAAAACCCATTGCCATCTAGTGGATTCCAACTCATAGTGACTCTATAGGACAGAGTAGAACTGCCCCGTAGGATTTCCAAGCAGTGTCTGCTGGATTCAAACTGCTGACTAATTGGTTAGCAGCTGAGCTCTTAACCACTGTACCACCAGGGCTCCATTAACATCACAGAGGTAGGATTTATAACACATAGGATAATCACAACAGATCATAAAATGGTGGACAACCACATAATACTGGGAATCATGGCCTAGCCAAGTTGACACAGATTTTTGGGGGACACAATTCATTCCATAACATTGTGTAAGTATCTACTTAGGAATACAGACAATTGATTGCATTGTGCCCCCCTCCCTTTCAGAAATGAATCCTGAGTGTGGTCTTTGGAGCTCCCACTACATTTGCACATAAAGGGACCTCCCTTGCTGGCAAATTCCCAGGGTTATTTTTAGGAAATCAGAAACAAAGACCAAAACATGTTCTTTGTCCAGTTTTAAAAAATCAACCTACCATTATTTCAGGGGAGAGTTTATTAAAGTAAGAAAAGAGGTTGTACATATTAAATCTGAGAGAAAGAGTCGGCAGTAGGGTGCCGGGATTGAGGAAAAGGTCTTTCTGGCATGCCAATTCCCCCATCTCATCTAGTGAGGAGTCAAGAGATACCATTTAGGATGAAAGGAACAAGAAATTTATACATAGAGAAATTTTTATAAAAAGTTATGAAACTAGTCTATAGAAGATTTAAAAATAACTTTATAGCTTTTATAACCCATGATGAAGAAAAGGAAGTGGGAGGAAATGTAAGTGAGCATTGTCATGTGAACATTAATATGTAGGTATAATATTAAGAACCACAGAAATAAATACCAGAAGAACTAAAATCAGAAATGGATAAAAGAAGTATTATCTGGAGACTTGTTTAGACTTGATGGTATGAGAGAAGCATTATTATTGTGGTTCTTTTTGTTGTTAATATATTTTTATGTTTATTTTTTTCTATTTATTAAAGTCATATTCTGATCATAAGCATATATCTGCACCTGATTTTAGTGCCTGAGCTAGCATGCGTCTTCACCATGCACCAATACCAAGTTCAATACTTTAACCTTCCCAAACGACCTCTGTTTGCTGTATGAACAAAGCTGTGCAGTGCTTTCAGTAGAGAAAATGGTGGGTGAAACCATTCTTCATCCAGTGCACAGTAGGATAAGCATATTAAACTCAAAATACCTGCACCACAACTGCAAATACAATATACACTATTTAAGGGAGGATTTTTGGATGACTACACATACAATGTATATTTTTAATTTGAATTTTACTGGCTTTGTTGATTGATCTGCATTTAATTTTCCTGTTTCTGTTCATTTCGTATGAATTGTAAGTAGAGTTTATACCTGTTTAATGCATGTAAATAAAATAATAAAAAGAATTAAGTTCAAGTTGGAGATAAGTATTGCTTTTCCTCTCAAAATGTTGAAAACCACCAATATACCCTTTACTGCGAATGAGTTTCAGTTCCTTCCGTGGTGGTAGAGGTAATAAAGAACCGAATTTTGAAACCTAGACGTGTCCCCCCAGAGGTGAGAGAAGAGTGGGCAGGAGCAAGAGAAAGAGGAGGCACACGACACGATCCCCATCTGTTTCATGGTGCCAGATGTGCTAAGAGCATGTCTTCGTCTAGTTCTGATCGCTCACAAGTCCACACTATGACTGTCTGTAAGACATGGCTGCTATAAAATCGCCAGAGGCAGTACCCTTGAAGTAACTTCCTGTGGCTACTGTTACAAATGACCACAATCTTGGATGGCTTATAACAACCAATTTACCCTCTTACAGTTCTGGAGGCCAGGAGCCTGAAATCATTATCGCTGAGTCAAAATCTGGTGTTGGCGGGGACATGCTCCCTCTGTAGGCTCTAGGGGAGAATCCATTTCTTGTGTCTAGCACCTTCTGACAGCTCCGGGTACTCTTTGGCTTGTGGCTGCAGACCTCCAATCTCTGCCCCGTGACCACTTTGCCTTCTCCTTTTTGGTCTGTGTTGAATCTCCCACTGCTTCCCTCTTAATAAGGACACGTGATTGCATTTAGGGTCCACCTTGATGTTTCAGGATAATTTCCCCATCTCAAGACTCTTAATCATATTGGCAAAGACCCTTTTTGGCCTTTATAAGGTAATGTTCTATATAAGGTAACATTTACAAGGTAATATGCATATTTCCAGGGATTTCAGACTGGGACTTAATCCTACCAGTCCCCTGACCTGCCTAGTTCATTTTGGACAATTTATCTTCAGTCCTCTAATGTTAACATAGCATAGATTTCTATGTTCCAGAATCTCATCTAGCAACTCGACTTTGATTCTAGAATTGCTGTCTTTGGTTACTGTTGGCCAGAATCTTCCCCAAAATGGTTGACTGCTAGATCAGCCAACCCTTTGTAACACATGGTCCCTAAGATACTCAAAATTAATTTGAAACCAATAGGCTCTCATCTAAACCAGGCAAAACACTCCAGAGAAGACGAGGACACCAGGATAACATTTACTCCTTTTCCTGGTTTATATACAACTGTGCCTTTAAAATAGTATCCATAATGTAGCAGTGCTTTTTAAAATGTCTCTTTATGGATAAATATGTACATACAATTGCCTTAGCTCATAGTACTAATGCAAGCATGAATAATAAACATTTCTCTCCATCCTTCAGATAAATGGCTCTTTAATGTAAGGATTCAATAAATAAGCAAGATACTCCTAACAATCCTTCTAGAACTAATGATGGAAAGTCAAAACGGAGACTGTTAAGATGCTCCTAGGGAGCCACTTCTCAGCACTTTGGAAGTTTGCAACTAACTATAAGGTTAGCAGCAGTGTAAACTGATCTTTTCTTTTATGGGAATCTGGCAGAATTTCCTCTTTTCAGATTTGTTTCCATTTAAAGAATGATTCAAGCTCAATGTTCAAGTTCAAAAAATGTGGACCACATTCCTAAAGCATTTCATAAATCATGGGGTCTTGCTGGTTGTTGCAGACACTGTAGGCCACCTCCCTAAGGGCCACTTCCTCTCTTTCTTCTTCCAAATCAGCAGTTCGGCGTCCACAAAAGAGGCTAAAAATGGGAGATAGTTGCTTTCCCATCACCTCTTTCAGCTAAGGGCAACCGTGCAATATGTTGTTGTTGTTAGGTGCCGTCAAGTCAGTTCCGACTTATAGTGACACCATGTATGACAAAACAAAACACTGCCTGTTCCTGCACCATCTTCACAATTGTTGTTATGCGTGAGCCCATTGTTGCAGAGGGGCTCATCTTCTGGCACTATATCAGATAATGTTCCATTGCTATTCAAAGGTTTTCATTGGCTGATTTTTTTCAGAAGTAGAACACCAGGTCCTTCTTTCCGGTCTTTCTTAGTCTGGAAGCTCAGCTAAAACCTGTCCACTATGGGTGACCCTGCTGGTATTTGAAATACCAGTGGCATAACTTTCAGCATCATAGCAACACGCAAGCCCCCACAGTACAAGAAACTGACAGACATGTGGAGGCCACGTAATATACTTATAGTAAATAAGCTGTCTCTTGGCTAACTTCAGGGGAATATGTTCCTCCATGATAAAGATACAGACACATGAGGGAAGTTCTGTGACTCTACCTTCCTCCCTGTCTGGTGGGTAAATGCTGTCTGGAGCCATGGCAGCCATTTTACAACTTGCTGATGACAGTAGCAGAGAAAGATGGTGACAGCCTGGTCCCTGATGATATCTTTGAGCCACTGAACCATCCTGGGTCTGTTACATCTAGGCTTCCTGTTTTGTGAAACAACAGAACACCCACAGTTTGAATATTTTACTCAGGTATTCTGCAGACAATGTACTCTAAGAGATACAAGAGGACATCAGGATTTTAGATAACTGTTCAAGCAGAATCCATAGGTTCTACCAGGTCCATGAACTTCCTGAAAATGTACCCAAGTTTGTATGTGTACATACATGCCTTTCCCATCCCTTCATGATAAGATGACTGATAGTTTTCAACAGATTCTAAAAATGGTTATAAGGTATCACTTGTTGTAGAACCTCAATTCCAGGGCCTGGATCCCACCTCATCTCTTCAGTCTTCTCTCCTGATATTCCGCATGCCCCTCAGGGCTGCCAGGCCAGAATCTCTTGTCCAGCCAGCACGCCAGGCTTCATAGGACTCCTGATGATCCTTCCTCTTGGGTTCCTCCCCTTCGATGTACTGATTTGTCTTTCAGATTCTCTAATTCCTCACACTCCAGGAAGCCTTCCACAAGTACTTCCTATCCTCATGATCTCTCCACTATTCTGGACTACCATAATAAATAGCATCTGCAACATCCATTTATAGCACTCAGTCTCAATCAGTATTAACAAATTAACTTTACTCAGATACAACAGCAGCAGCAGCAAAAAACTCTGTTTCATGACCAGGGTAGACGTTACTCACCCCAACTGGCCAGCTGGCAGATGGGTGTGAACAGAAACAATCTAAGAAAGGTAATCACAGATGTCCAAGTGCAATGGAATAACACTGGAGACCTACTCAAGTAGCCAGTGCTTCTGATGATAAGGCACTTGGGTCATAGTCACTGATAACAGATGGAATATGATGACATTGGATTTGGAGGGTGTGTTTACCGTGGAAAAGAGACTAGAAAGAAAATGGCCTAGAAGTTATGATGTAAAATGCATATTTCTAGAAGACTGAAAAACAATCAGGTATATGAGCTCCTTGCTATGACACACACAAAACGTATGAAGTTACCGTTAAACTATTTGGCACTTTTCATATGGATTATGTGGAATCTTATGATAAGATAATCCCTCACGGGCTAAAAATTGGTACCGGTACAGTCTAAAATACAACAATAAACCTCACAAACAGTATACTGAGCAAAATAACCAGGCACAAAAGTGATTACATTTATAATGTAAATGTAAAATATATAAACGATTACATTTATAATATAAATATAAAATGTATAAAAACTGACAAAACTATGATGGTAGAAATTCGGTTACCCTTAGGGGAGGAGTAGTGAGGAGAAAGGGCATGAGGGGGGCTTTTGGGATGCAAGGTACGTTCTATTTTTGATCTGGATGCTGGTTACACAAGCATGTTCACTTTGTGAAAATTCATCAAATAATACAATTTATGTATATGAGTGTATCCAATATGTATATTATTCTCCAATATAATGCTTATAACAATTTGTTCCAAATACTACAAAGGTCTAATCTCTAAAGTCTATAGGAAAATCCCCAACACCTCTATGACAAAAAGACAAATAATCCAATTAAAAAATGGGCAAAGGATATGAACAGACACTTCACCAAACAAGACATTCAGATGGCTAACAGACACGTGAGGAAATGCTTGCGATCACTAGCCATTAGAGAAATGCAAATCAAAACCATAGTAAGATACCATCCTACCTCAAAATTACTGGCACGAATCAAAAAAAAACAGAAAATAACAAATGTTGAAGAGGCTGTGGGGAGACTGGAACTCTTATGCACTACTGGTGGGAAGGCAAAATGGTACAAACATTTTGGAAAACAATATGGCGTTTCCTTAAAAAACTCGAAATAGGAATAGCATATGATCTAGCAATCCCACTCCTAGGAATATATCCTAGAGAAATAAGAACCTCCACAGGAACAGACATATGCACACCTATGTTCACTGCAGTTTTATTCACAATAGCAAAGAGATGGAAACAACCTAAGTGCTCATCAACAGATAAATGAATAAATAAACTATGGTACATACACACAGTGGAATACGATGCAATGATAAAGAACAATGATGAATCTGCAAAACATCTCACAGCATGGATGAATCTGTAGGGCATTATGCTGAGTGAAATAAGTCAATCACGAAAGGACAAATATTGTATAAGACAACTATTATAAAAACTCATGAAAATGTTTACCCACAGAAAGAAACAATCTTTGATGGTTACGAGGGGGGAGGAGTGGGGATGGATAAACACTAACTAGACAATAGATAAGTGGTAACTTTGATGAAGCATAAAACAACACACAATACTGGGGAAGCCAGCACAACCTGTACAAGGCAAGGTTATAGAAGCTCCAAAGATGCATCCAAACTCCCTAAGGGACCAACTTACTGGGCTTAGGGCTGTAGGGAACATGGTCTCAGGGAACATCTAGCTCAATTGGCATAACATAGTTTATAAAGAAAATATTCTACATTCTACTTTGGTGAGTAGTGTCTGGGGTCTTAAAAGCTTGTGAGCGGCCATCTAAGATACTCCAATGGTGTCACCCCATCTGGAGCAAGGAAGAATGAAGAAAACCAAAGATACAAGGAGAGATTAGTCCAAAGGATTAATGGAACACAACTACCACAGCCTCCACCAGACTGAGTCCAGCACAACTAGATAGTGCCCGGCTACCACCACTGACTGCTCTGACAGGGATAATAATAGAGGGTCACAGACAGAGCTGGAGAAAAACAGGTAGAACAAAATTCTAACTCACACACACACATACGAAAAAGCAAGACTTACTGGCCTGACAGAGACTGGAGAAACCCAAGAGTATGGCTCCCAGACACCCTTTTAACTGAGTACTGAAGTCACCCCTGACGTTCACCTTCAGCCAAAGATTAGAAGGGCCCATAAAACAAAACAAGACTAAATGGGCACATAAACCTGGGACAAGGGCAAGAGTGCATGAGGGGACAGGAAAGCTGGTAATGAGGAACCCAAAGTCAAGAAGGGGAGAGTGTTGACAAGTTTCAGGGTTGGCAACCAATGTCACAAAACAATATGTGTATTAAGTGCTTAATGAGAAATTAATTTGCTCTGTAAACCTTCATCTCAAGCACAATAAAAAAATAAATTAAAAAAAAAGAATTTGTTCCAGAATTTAAAAAAAAAAAAAAAAAGCTGAGAGTTAGCAATACAATTACAGACATTAGGCCTATATCAAATAGCAATGAGTTTCAATCCCATAAAAATAATCTGTATGCTACGTGTCTACCCAGAAGACTAGTGAGTCTTCTATCCTGACAGCCCACGCTGGGCCCTAACCTAAACTCAGACTTCAACATGACTTTCAAATACCCAAGGCTTTTCATTTACATACCACCTGAAAGTGTTCTAGTGTTTCCTATCACAAATCAAAGTCCAGCCTCTCTAATGTAAAAATCCAAATAAGTCAAATGTCAGGGATATTTTAATGCAAATATGATCACGCTGGAGTTTTCATCTCTCACAGCAATAACTGTAGCACCAGAGAATATCAGTGTCTTCCTCACTCGCAATGCAAGAAAAAGCATACAGAGACGGGGCCAATATGAAAGAGTAGTCAGATGCTTCCTGTAGTTCCTCTTACAACAAAGACCCAAAAAAATGAGTAAATCAATTGCATATGACAATCTAGGAGTCCTGAACATCAAAGGCAAAGTTGAAGAATCAGATTGAGTGGTGAGGGGAGAGAGAGACAGTTTGGAAGTAGCGAGGAGTTGCCAGACCTGACATGGAAGGAGCCAGGGCCCTTCAGGCTGGATTGGCTAACATACATGGTGAGGCAAACACTGGCACTCAGGAGGCGTCTTCCACACTGGCAGAGGCCCAGCGGCAGAGAGTCTATTTAGGCATCCAGACCCAGTGAAAAGCAGTGCTCCATCAGCTAAAGACAAGTACTTACGTCTGGCCTACTGCTTGGATCAAAAAACACCCCATTTGGGAAAAACCTCTCTCCCATTTACCTCTCCCCTCCCTACTCTGCACTGGGTACCAGGCCAGCTTCAGCGACTGCCGAGTCCCCAGAGCTGGAAGTAGGACCCATCATGCGCCCTGAGCCATTTTCCTGGCCTTTCAGAGGGAACAAATTAACAAACAGGGAAAAAATAAGCTGCCAGCTCCCCTAAGCCAGGAACTCAGGGTAGGAACAGCTCATTTGCCTAGGCACAGACATAAGGGGTACCCGGACTTTGAATGCCTTTCACCCTTGCATAGACTTGTGTGGGCCCATTTCAACAGTGTAGGCCCTCATTACCACAGTACAGCAGGATATATACTGGAAGTCTAACTTTAACTGTTTCACCTGTTAAGCACCAGGTTTGTGACATCTGACACTGCTCTGCCTATTAAGCAGGTTTCTCACCTGCCGACATCAGGGGCCTGAGGACTGGTAGTTCCACTCACACCACCTAGCCACCCATGACAAGGGTCCAAGAATAAGAGGTGCCCCCCAGTCCTTACAGCCAACAGCATTGGGTGCTCATAGTCTGGCTGCAAAACCCACTCACCTATATGCTCTAATGAACAGGGACATGCTTTCCTCCAGACACTCAGGGGCTGCCGTGAGCCCCATGCCTTGCTCAGTGTGTGACCCCCTACTGCAGCCAGATACCTGTGCCTACACCAATCACCCATGCCTGTCTAGGACTGTAGGTGAGAACCTGCACCACACACTTGGTGAATGACTACCTGGACACCTGAGCTGAATCCATACAAGAAAAGTTAACAGACTCCTGGGCTCACATACCTAGTAACAAATCTAACCACCTGGTGACAGGACATTACAGCTTCAAAGGTGTCAATAATCAAACTAGCTGATATGAGCAGCCTATTTGGGCATATTGAAACAAAGCAAAACAAGAAGATACGACACAGTAAGAAAACATAAAATAAATAAATATAATAACTTATTGATGGCTCGGAGACAACAGTCAATATTGAATCACATAAAAAGGCAGAACATGATGGCTTCAGCAAGCTCCCAAAATCAAAAATCAAGAAATTTTCAGGAGGAAGAGAATTTCTTGGAATTACTGGAGGAAGAATACAAAAGATTAACATACAGAACTCTTCAAGATATCAGGAAGGAAATCATGCAAAACACAGAACAAACCAAGGAACACACACACAAAGCAATAGAGGAACTTAAGAAGGTTATTCAAGAGCATAATGACAAATTTAATAGGCTGCAAGAATCCATAGAGAGACAACAATCAGAAATCCGGAAGATTAACAAAATTTCAGAATTAGACAACTCAATAAAAAGTCATAGAAGCAGAACTGAGGCAGTAGAAGTCAGAATTACTAAGACTGAAGATAAAGTAGTTCACACTAACTTATCTGAGGAAAAATCAGATAAAAGAATTAAAAAAAATGAAGGAAACCTACAAATTATGTGGGACTGTATCAAGAGAGATAACCTACAAGTAATGGGAATACCAGAACATAGGGGATAACAGAAAATACAGAGAGAATTGTTAAAGATTTGTTGGCAGAAGACTTCCTTGATATTATGAAAGATGAGAAGATATCTATCTAAGATGCTCATCGAACCCCGCAAAAGGTAGATCCCAAAAGAAAGTCACCAAGACATATTCTAATCCATCTTGCCAAAACCAAAGATAAACAGAATTTAAGAGAGGCTAGGGATAAATGAAAAGTCATCTACAAAGGAGAGTCAATAAGAATAAGCTTGGACTACTCAGAAGAAACCATGCAGGCAAAAAGGCAATGGGATGATATATATAAAGCCTTGAAGGAAAAAACAAAAAACAAAAAAACTGCCAGCCAAGAATTATATATCCAGCAAAACTGTCTCTCAAATATGATGGCAAAA